>NW_019154087.1:59756513-60228739 GCF_002288905.1 Enhydra lutris kenyoni | reverse complement strand
TTTACCTCTTTGGTTAGGTTTATTCCCAGGTATCTTAGGGTTCTTGGTGCTATAGTAAATGGGATCGATTCTCTAATTTCCCTTTCTATATTTTCATTGTTAGTGTATAAGAAAGCAACTGATTTCTGTGCATGGATTTTGTATCCTGCCACATTACTGAATTGCTGTATGAGTTCTAGTAGTTTGGGGGTGGAGTCTTTGGGTTTTCCATATAAAGTATCATGTCATCTGTGAAGAGAGAGAGTTTGACTTCTTCTTTGCCAATTTGAATACCTTTTATTTATTTTTGTTGTCTGATTTTTTTTTTTTTTAAGTCCTAGCTATTGCTAGGACTTCTAGTACTATGTTGAACAACAGTGATGAGAGTGGGCATCTTTGTTGTGTTCCTGATCTCAAAAAGAAGTCTGTCAGCTTTTCTCCAATGAGAATGATATTCACTGTGAGTTTTTCATAGATTTTATGAAGTTGAGGAATGTTTCCTTTATCCCTGTACTTTGAAGCATTTTAATCAGGAACGGATGCTGTATCTTGTCAAATGCTTTTTCTGCATCAATTGAGAGGACTATGTGGTTCTTCTCTCTTCTCTTATTGATTTGTTCTATCACATTAATTGATTTGTGAATGTTGAACCACCCTTGTAACCGAGGGATAAATCCCACCCGTTCATGGTAGATAATCTTTTTAATGTACTGTAGGATCCTACTAGCTAGAATCTTGGCATCCATATTCATCAGAGATAGTGGTCTGAGATTCTCCTTTTTGATGGCGAGTTTGCCTGGTTTGGGATTAGTGTAATGCTGGCTTCATAGAAAGAGTCTGAAAGTTTTCCTTCTGTTCCTATTTTTTGAAATGGCTTCAGGAGAATAAGTATTATTTCTTCTTTGAATGTTTGGTAGAATTTCCCAGGGAATCCGTCAGGTTCTGGGTTCTTGTTAGGAGGTTTTTGATCACTGCTTCAATCTCGTTACTAGATATTGGTCTATTCAGGTTGTCAGTTTCTTCCTGATTCAGTCTTGGAAGTTTATAGGTTTCCAGGAATGCATCCATTTCTTCTAAGTTGCTATTGACATATAACTGTTGATAATAATTTCTGATGATTGCTTCTATTTCCTTGGTGTTTGTTGTGATCTCTCCCCTTTCATTCATAATTTTATTAATTTGGGTTCTCTCTTTTCTTTAGGGTTAGTTTGGCCAGTGGTTTATAGATCTCATTAATTCTTTCAAAGAATCAGTTTCTAGTTTCGTTGATGTGTTCTACTGTATCTCTAATTTCTATCTCACTGATCTCTGCTCTAATCCTGATTATTTCCCTCCTCGTGTATAGGTTTGGCTTAATTTGTTGTTGGTTTTCCAGTTCTTTAAGGTGTAAAGAGAGCTGGTATATTTGGGATTTTTCGATTTTTTTTTAAAGATTTTATTTATTTATTTGACAGAGAGAGATATCAAGTAGACAGAGAGGCAGGCAGAGAGAGAGGGAAGCAGACTCCCTGCTGAGCAGAGAGCCTGATGTGGGGCTCGATACCAGGACCCTGAGATCATGACCTGAGCTGAAGGCAGCGGCTTAACCCACTGAGCCACCCAGGTGCCCGGGATTTTTCGATTTTTTTGAGTGAGGCTTGGATGGCTATGCATTTCACCATTAGGACCACCTTTGCTGTATCCCATAGGTTTTGGACTGATATGTTTTCATTCTCATTGGTTTCCATGAATTGTTTAAGTTCTTCTTTGATTTCCTGGTTGATCCAAACATTCTTGAGCAGCTTGGTCTTTAGCTTCCATGTGTTTGAATTCCTTCCAAACTCTTTCTTGTGGTTGAGTTCCAGTTTCAAAGTACTGTTTTCTGAGAATATGCAGGGAATAATCCAGTCTTTGGTACTGGTTGAGCCCTGATTTGTGACCCAGTATGTGGTCTACTCTGGATAAAGTTCCATGTGCACTTGAGAAGAATGAGTATTCTGTTGTTTTTGGGTGGAATGTTCTTTGTTTATCTATGAGTTCCATCTGGTCCAATGTGTCATTCAAAGCTCTTGTTTCTTTATTGATTTTCTGCTTGGATGATCTGTCTATTACTGAGAGTGGCGTGTTAAGATCCCTACAATTAATGTATTCATATCAATATGACTCTTTATTTTGATTAACAGTTGGCTTATGTAATTGGCTGCTCCCATATTGGGGGCATAAATATTTACAATTGTTAGATCTTCTTGGTGGATAGACTCTTTAAGAATGATGTGGTATCCTTCTTTATCTCTGATTATAGTCTTCAGTTTAACATCTAATTTATCTGATATGAGAATTGCTACCCCAGCTTTCTTTTGAGGCCTGGTGGCATGAAAGATGTTTCTCCATCCCTTCACTTTCAGTCTGTATGTTTCTTTAGGTTCCAAATGTGTCTCTTGTAGACAGCCTATGGACAGGTCCTGTCATTTTATCTAATCTGCAACCCTGTGATGTTTTATGGGAGCATTTAGGCCTTTCACATTGAGAGTGATTATTGAAAGATATGTTTTTATTGACATCATGTTGCCTGTGAAGTCCTTGTTTCTATAGATTGTCTCTGTAAATTTCTTTCTTTTTTTTTAATTTTTAATTTTTAATTTTTTTATAAACATATAATGTATTTTTATCCCCAGGGGTACAGGTCTGTGAATCACCAGGTTTACACACTTCACAGCACTCACCATAGCACATACCCTCCCCAATGTCCACCACCCACCCCCCTTTCCCGAACCCCCTCCCCCAAAAACCCTTAGTTTGTTTTGTGAGATTAAGAGTCACTTATGGTTTGTCTCCCTCCCGCTCCCATCTTGTTTCACTTATTCTTTTCCTACCCCCACTTATGGTTTGTCTCCCTCCTGCTCCCATCTTGTTTCATTTATTCTTTTCCTACCCCCCAAGCCCCAACTTCCTCGTATCAGGGAGATCATATGATAGTTGTCTTTCTCCAATTGACTTATTTCATTAAGCATGATACCCTCTAGTTCCAGCCATGTCATCGCAAATGGCAAGATTTCATTTCTTTTGATGGCTGCATAGTATTCCATTGTGTATTTATACCACCTCTTCTTTATCCATTCATCTGTTTATGGACATCTAGGTTCTTTCCGTAGTTTGGCTATTGTAGACATTGCTGCTATAAACATTCGGGTGCACGTGCCCCTTAGGATCACTACGTTTGTATCTTTAGGGTAAATACCCAGTAGTGCAGTCGCTGGGTCATAGGGTAGTTCTATTTTCAACTTTTTGAGGAACCTGCATGCTGTTTTCCAGAGTGGTTGCACCAGCTTGCATTCCCACCAACAGTGTAGGAGGGTTCCCCTTTCTCTGCATCCTCACCAGCATCTGTCATTTCCTGACTTGTTAATTTTAGCCATTCTGACTGGTGTGAGGTGGTATCTCATTGTGGTTTTGATTTGTATTTCCCTGATGCCGTGTCTCTGTAAATTTCTGATCTATGTCACTCTTTGGTTGTTTCTTCTTTTATAGAACCCCCTGTAATATTTCTTGTAGTGCTGGCTTGGTGGTCACATACTGTTTTAAACCTTGCCAGTCTTGGAAGCTCTTTATCTCTCCATCCATTTTGAATGTCAGCCTTACTGGATAAAGTATTCTTGAGTGCATTTTCTTCTTATTTAGTACCCTGAATATGTCTTGCCAGCCCTTTCTGGCTTGTTTCTTTGCCAGGTCTGACGTTATTCTGATGGACCTTCCCCTGTTTGTAAGGAATCTCTTCCCCCTAGCTGTCCTCAGAAGCTCTTGTCTAAAATTATGATTCACTAGTTTCACAATTAAGTGCCTCAAGGACTTTCTAGATTTGTTGATCTCGGGGGATGTTCTTTCTGCCTCTAGGACACAAATGCTTGATACATTCCCCAGATTGGGAAAGTTTTCATCCAGAATTTGTCAAGTATATCTTCTGGTCTTCTCTCTTTCTCCACCCCTTCAGGGATCCCAATAATTCTGATGTTAGAACCTTTCATGGCATCATTTATTACCCTAATTATGTTTTCATGGCTTCTAAGCTGTTTGTTCTGTGCCTCCTCCTGATCCTTTTTCTCTATCATTTTGTCCTCTAGATCACTAATTCTATCTTCTGCTTCAGTTACCCTAGCTGTTAGAGTATTTAGATTAGATTGGATCTCATTGATAGCATTTTTAACTTCTGCCAGGTTGGCTCTCACTTCTACTCTTAGAAATTCTATGTTGTCACGAATGGTTTTCTCCAACCTAGCCATCACTCTCATTGAGTGATGAGTATAATATAATATATTATAAAGTAAAGATGTATAATATAATGTAATGTATATAATATAATATATAATATAATATATTATAGAGTATATTATAAAATAATATAATATAAATATTATATTATTTTCTATTTCACTTTTCTATTTCACATCAACTCATTGTTGCTCTGAATTTCCTTTCTGAAATACTGTTCATGTCCATATCCAACAGTTCTGATGGAGAGGGCACAGTCTCTGAATTTTTCTTCTGTTGGATGTTCCTCCTCTTAGTTATTTTGGTGAGAGGCAGTTGAGGGGATGTATAGCTGAATAAATCAACCAGGATCCAGGCAAGGGGCACCCTGGAACGTTTCAGAGAAATCGGAAGTCACCACCAAAAAGGAAAAAAGAAAAGGAGAGAAAGAGAGAGAGAAAGAGGAAAAAGAAACCCAAAAGTAAGATTTATACGGTATATAAGCAAAAACGGACAAACAAAAAGACCAACAAAATTAAATGACAAGAACAAGAAAAGAACCCCAGTCAAATGAACCCCAAGGATAATATTTATATAATACCAGAACAAAAGCAAATACACAAACACTGACAGAAGAAAAAGATGGAAGGGTGGTTATAAATCCTGTGTGGGCAAGGAAGGTTATTTTGATTCTTTCTGGGTATATCTTGATATCTTTGTTAAAGGACTCAACTTTCCAGAGATAAAGGGAGATTTAAACTGGTTTATATATTGGGGCAGTAGAGCTTAGGGAAAGAAGATTACCTTGAAGCTTATATCTATATGTATATTAAAAAAAATAGAAAAGATGAAACACAGGTATATGTATGAAAAAAGTTCAAGTTAAAAGGTTATTATGGAATATGTTGTATTAAGCCTCTAGTTATAATGGTAGGGGTTAAAAATATTAAAGACAGCAAGAGTCGTGAGAACGAATTTTAAAAAAGTATCTATGAAATATACAGGTTTTAGGGCAATACCGAGAGCTTAATATATTGTTTTCCCCTGATGTTGGGGTTTTCCATTTTTATGGGGACCCTGTGGTGGTTGTCCTCTCGTTCTTTTTGCTAGCCTTCTGGGGGAGGGGCCTGCCGCATTGTTTTTCAGTCAGTCTTGCTTGGGTTGAGTCCTCCTGCCCCCTATCAAGGGGCTAGGCTCTGTGAAAACCGGTGTTTCAGGCCTTCGTTCTCTGGAGGTTTTTGTTCTTTGGCAGTTTTTTTCAGCTTTTTGGAGGTTTAGTGGAAAGCAGACTACACCCAGACCTCCGTCTCAGAGAGAAGCCTCAGTCTGCTCCCCTGTGGATGGTCCAGAACACAGAGACACCCCCTTTGCAAACTCCACTGAGCTGTGCAACCTCCCACAGGCAGTGTGTGCCCCAAGCCACCATCTCAGTGGTTGCCCAAGGCACCTGTTTGTCTCTGCACCCCCGTGCCACTAAAACCATGAGTGATATTGGTCCTGGGAGTCCACTTCCAGTGGCTGCCTTTGCCAGGACTGCTGTCGGGTCCAGACTTCACCATTGCACAGGTTGCAGAAGGCTGTCTCCACCGAGGGATCCCGACCAGAGATCGCGCTGGGTTCTCTCAGGCAAGGGCTAGAGCATCCAGACCCTTGGCCGGTGGCAGGAGGCTGGAGTCCTAAAGAGCGCCAGCTGGCACCCACACCAGACTTTCCCACGTGTGGGTGGGAGTGTGCCCAGCCCAGTGGTGGTGCAAGCAGCCAAAAGCCATGAGCTCAGGGACCACAGAGGTTTCACCACACTCTCTCTGGCATGGGTGATCACTGGTGGTGGCTGTCCCTGGTCCATGGGCTTAGGCCTGTGCCCCTGACTACCCGATTACACCAGTTACCCCTTAAGCTCTTTTGCTCTTTTTGAGTGCCTTCAACCAGACTCCAAGTTAATGCTGGTCCCCAACCACAGGGTGCTCTCATATTGGGTATTACTTTCCAATGGGTCACTTCTGGTGGCTCCCTCCCCTTTCTGCTTATCCTCTGATATCAGTCTGAGCATTCCCACTCTGCTTTACTTCTTCACTGGTGTCTTCTGCCCCCAGAGAGATCCAGAAGTGTATAATCCTACATCTCAGGCTGATTTCATGGGTGTTCAGAGTGTTCTGGTAGATATTTAGCTCACTTTAGGGGACTGGTTGAAACAGGGTCTCCTACTTCTCTGCCATCTTGCCCCTCCTCCCCGTCAATTACTTTCTTTATTCTCTTATCCCCTAGAGCTTTATGCTTGGTACTGAGGATGTTCTTGGGCTTGCAACAGATTTATGCTGTTGGATAGGTAGATGCTAGATGATACTTCACTATTAGATTATCATCCCTTTAGCTCAACACTTGGCTCTCTGTTAAATTCACATGTCCCTGTGTGATTTAACACTTCATGCTGTTGTATTATTTACCACTTAGAGGAAATGAATGTCAAAGTCCTTGCCGAAAGTGGGCTTTGGCAAAAGAGTAGGAGGGAGATTTAAGGAGTCTAGATGTCTGCGAGTGATGGGCAACTGAAGCATGTGAGATTTGTGTTCTTCATTCTTTTGTTCTGGAACAGTTCTCATAGTAAAGCTTCTCTTTCCAGCTCAACTTATGTGATCAGCAGTGGCTGTGTGGTATTTTCCATCACTGCTTTCACCTTGGTTGTAGCAAAGAAAGAAGTGAACGATCACATTTCATTAGTTTGTGGGGCTACGATAACAAAATTCCCCAGTCTTAGTGGCTTACACAACATCATGGTATTTTCTCATGGTACTGGAGGCTAGAAGTTTAAGATCAAGATGCCTTTCTTGGTGAGGCCTCTTTCTGGGTTGCAGTGTTGCCTTCCTGCTGTGCCCTTACATGGTTTTTCCTTTGTGCGCACGCAGAGGGAGAGAGAAAAAGGAAAAGAGAAGTCTCTTGTATCTCTTCCTCTTCTTAAAAGGATACCAGTGCTGTCGGAATAGGGTCTCACCTTTACAACAGACTGAATGTTTGTGGCTTCCAAATTTCATGTGTTGAAATCCTAACCCCCAGTGTGATGGTATTAGGAGGTAGGGTCTTTGAGAGGTGATCAGGTTTTGAGGACAGAGCTCTTATGGATGTGATTTGTGTTCTTATAAAAGAGACTGCAGAGAGCTCCCTTGCCTCTAATGCTGTGTGAGGTTATGGAGAGACCACCACCTATGAAACGGGAGGAGGGTTGTCACTGTTGGGTCCATGGTCAAAGGAGCGAGACTGATACAAAGCGAAGGTCAAGCAAAGCTTTATTTCTTGCCAAGTGTCGAGAATCAAACTGACTGGCCAGGGCCGTCTCTTGCAAAGAGGCGACCTCTCTCTGCCTAGCTTTTAAGGGCAAAGGCCATGTGGTTCGGCCTGGCCACGCACAGGTGGCCAATGAGATTGTAACACACAGAGAAAGCTACACAGTCATGCTAGGTCACACATAAGTGACCACTTGAATCAACTGAATTCCAGTTTACCCTATAGTAGACATTTGAACTAGCCTATCACCTTGGTCAGAATTGGTGCCCAAAAGACACCCAAAGGGCAGGGCCCATACTCCTTGGTAGCTAGGGAGACAGTATGTGCCCCCACTGATTGATACCTCCACTTGGCCTGACCCACCCTTGTATTTGGGCTTTGTTACCTGGGACTGGTTTCAGGGACTTGTTTTTAAGTAAGTCTCCTGGGGGGAGGGGGGACAGGGACAGTTTAAGTTTTACTGCATAAACAACAAAACCACTGTTTAACTGAATTGCATCGCTCTGGCTAAATAGGCCCTTACAGTCACTTGAATGACTGTAAGTCACTTGAATCTTCCACTGCCTTGATCTTGGACTTCCCAGTCCCCAGAACTGTGAGAAATAAATTTTGTTGTTTATAAGCTACTCAGTCTGTGAAATATTGTTATAGCGGTTCTCCTGACCTCATTTAACCTTAATTACCTCTTTAAAAACCTATTCCATTGGGAGCTAGGGCTTCAACATATGAACCTTGGTGGGGGGAAAATGCATTTCCATCGCTAACACATGTTAATCCCAACCGGAAACCCATTTTAATTAAGAGTTTGAGTGTGTGTTTCTGAGAGGCCCACATTTTATATTCTGCATCCCTCTATAATCAAAATCAAAGCTGAGGGTGAGTCTCTCTAGCCTATAGATGAGTAACAGAAAGAAGTGATCATTAAAATGAGATCCCTTCAGTCTCATAGGTACAGTTTGGAAATGCAGAAGCCAATACACTGTAGGTCAGCCTCAAGTGGGAAAACCACACAATGTAGATTCACGTTTTCCCATGTGAACTTGGACAAGTCTGAATGTGCTGAGTCCAACTCCAGTGAGAGTTGCCAGACGGAGTGCGTGGAGGAGGTGGGATGTCCAGAGTTGTGCCAGGGCCTCTGATACAGATCTATGAGCCTGAGCAGCAGCAGGGCTCACTTGGGCCTGGGAAACAACAGGTGAGCTGAGAGGCAAGTGAGACTCTCCAGCGGGAAAGGCTGAGCAGGGAATGTGCTAAAGAAGCAGAGATGGAAATGGCATGATAGGACGATGGGGTCAGGGGGCTGAGGTCAGCCTCAGAACTAGTTTTGTGAACACTGAGTTCTCCTCTTATGTGCGGCTTGGCAGATGGGCTGCATTGAGGGCTTGGTCCTAAGTATCTAGAGCTGGCCTTACACCATTAGAAAAATTTTGGCAGACAAAGAAAAGCAGTTTCTTTATGTTTCAGGCATTATACCCTTCCATGGTACTTTCTGGTGAAATGTCCAAGCTAAGTGATTTCATCCAGGACTATTACTAACTCTATTCTGACTAACAATCTCTTTCATTATGAAAAATGAATTTTTTAAATGAGGATTTTTATTTATGTGTAAATTGTGCTACCTTGTAATATACTAGTGGATAGTAACTCTAGTTATCATTCTTTGTAATATTTCTTCGTTATTCCTTTAATTTATGAACATTACATCCTCAAAGCAGCCTTCTCTGACCTTGGACCCCCATATGGGATCAAAGCCCTCAGTTATGCCCTTTCTTAGCAGCCAGTACTTCTCCTTTATAGACCTTTGCACTATTGCAATTAAATAGTAATTGCATGATTGTTTAATGTCTGTCTTCCTTGCTAGATTATTTCCCCAATGAAAGCAGGAACCAGGTCTATTTTAATCATGGCTATATCCAACACTGGTTCTTGCCCATAACAATAAATTCTTTTTTTTTTTTTTAAGATTTTTATTTATTTATTTGACAGACAGATCATAAGCAGGCAGAGAGGCAGGCAGAGAGAGAGAGGAGGAAGCAGGCTCCCCACTGAGCAGAGAGCCCGATGCGGGGCTCGATCCCAGGACCCTGGGGTCATGACCTGAGCCAAAGGCAGAGGCCTTAACCCACTGAGCCACCCAGGTGCCCCAACAATAAATTCTTTTAAAGTGAGTTATTTCATTCACTCATTTATTCATCCATTAGCTTATGTATTGAGTTTTCACAAGCCCAAGGATCTGTGCTACAAAACAGGGAGGGAAACAGAAGTTCATGTGATAGTGTCTACACGCAAAGAGTTCATAATTTGGCACAGAAAGATCTTAACCATTGTAGGTAAAACTTCTTGAGAACCTGATGAAAGAAGTTGTCCCTCTGCCCAGAAACTACACGTTTAAAATGTACTTTGTATTTATCTTGCTGTATTCACAGATTCCTGGGAGTCTTTTCGCTGTCTTCCTAAAATTCCCTGAATTCCAAAGTCAGGATCTCTCCAACAAACAGACTGAAAGACACAGACAAGGTAAGGAGAAGAATTAAAGAGGATATCAGCTTGTCCTGCTATGGATCAGGAAAGGTTTTCATTGGAAGAGATGCTGAAGCCATGTCTCGAATGATAATATGATTTTACTGGGAAAAGTGAGAGTGTTAGAGGTTGTAAAGATGGAAAATCGTGGAAGTGGGAAGGAAGGCACCATTTCAGGGAATTGCAAGTACCTTGCATAGATGAGAATGTGTGATTGGGAAGAAGTTTGGTGGGTAAGGGGTGAGGAGGGTAGGAGAAGAGGGCGCTGAATCTGAGGACATTGGATCTGAGAGGACTTTGCTCTATCCTGTGCTTGATGGGGAGGGATTGCAAGGTTTATTCAGGGAGTGATAGGATCAGATTTGTAGTTTAGAAGGAGCCCTCTGGTGGTGATGTTGAGGGCAGCTCAAAGTCTGAAGTCCTTGAGGCTGGTGGATAAACTATGCTCCTCATTCGGGCAATGGGGTTGGTGAGACGGTGCAGGTGGAGTGATACTTAGGAAGGAGAATCAGCAGGATTTTGTGACTGATTAGATGGGACTGTGGGAGAGAAGGAATAAACTCTTAAGTTTTTGCCTTAATTGAGTGCATGATAGGCAACCTTGGGTTCCTGGCAGTCTTTCTGTCATGAATGCCACTTCAACAAAATAAAAGTGCTCACAGAACACTTTTTTTTTTTTTTCCCATTCAAAATGAAATAGGCCTTTGTAAATGATAAAAAGTATATTCCTTACAACTTAGATTACCTAAATAGATTGGATAGAAAAATGTCAGGACAAGACTAACCCCGCTTTTTAATCACAAATGTTCTATCTGTGGAGCCACACTAAGGCAACTTTCTTATCTTTCTTCTTGAGAAAAGAGCAAGAGCTGTGGGAAGCCAGGTTGGCCCCAGGCAAGTTACGCTGCCTGAAGACTTCTGGGAGGAAAGGTGACTGTTCATTCATGGACCCACTAAATGGGAGGCACTTTGCCTGGTGTGTGGTATAAAAAGGATTCCTGCAAATATTAAATCATAACTCTGAATTATAAATAATTTTTCTATGAATTTGGAATCTCGAGTATTATAAATCTTGACCTATAATAAAAATACCTGTGAAAGTTACAATCTACTTGCAATTAGCGCAGTTTCAA
Organism: Enhydra lutris kenyoni; assembly: GCF_002288905.1. Taxonomy (NCBI): domain Eukaryota; kingdom Metazoa; phylum Chordata; class Mammalia; order Carnivora; family Mustelidae; genus Enhydra; species Enhydra lutris. Next base: position 60,217,604 of record NW_019154087.1, on the reverse strand, counting down.
ACTTCGTATGTGGTTGACCTTTGAACAACACGGGTTTGAACTGCATGGGTCCATTGATATGCAGCGTTTTTTCCACTAAATACAGTACAGTACTGTACGTATTTTCTTTATGAGTTTTTAAATAACATTTTCTTTTTCTCTAGTTTATTATGAGAAGACAGCATATAATGCATACAACATACAAAATATGTGTTGATTGACCATTTATGTTATTGGAAATGCTTACTGGCCAAGAGTAGGCTACTAGTAAAGTTGTGGGTGAATCAAAAGTTATATGTGGATTTTTTTTTTTAAAGATTTTATTTATTTATTTGACAGAGATCACAAGCAGGAAGAGAGGCAGGCAGAGAGAGGAGGAAGCAGGCTCCCTGCCGAGCAGAGAGCCCGATGCGGGGCTCGATCCCAGGACCCTGAGATCATGACCTGAGCCAAAGGCAGAGGCTTTAACCCACTGAGCCACCCAGGCGCCCCTATATGTGGATTTTTGACTGCATGGGGGTCAGTGTCCCTAACCTCTGCATTGCTCAAGGAGCCACTATAGTAGGACAATGAGCTTTTAATTAACTTTTTTTTTTTAAAGATTTTTTATTTATTTATATGATAGAGACAGAAAGAGAAAGGGAGAGAGCATATGCAGGGGGAGTGACAGGCAGAGGGAGAAGTAGGCTCCCTGCTGAGCAGAAAGCAGGGCATGGGATTTGAACACGGATCCTGGGATCATGACCTGAGCCAAAGGCAGACACTTAACCAACAGAGCCACCCAGGTGTCCCCAATGAGCTTTTTTTTTTTTTAAAGATTTTATTGTTATTTATTTATTTGAGAGTGTGTGCCCAAGTCAGGGAGGGGCAGAGGGAGAGGAAGGGAGAATCTGAAGCAGACTCAGAACTAAGTCCTAAGCCCCATGCAGGGCTCCATCTCATGCCTATAATATCATGACCTGAGTGAAAACCAAGACTTGGGCACTTAATCAATTTGGACGCCCAAGTGCCTCTCAATTAACTTTTTAAAAAATGGCTTTGTTGAGATATACCCTATAAATCTCCCATTAAATGTGAACAATACCAATTACTTTCAAAAATACTGTTTTTTAGAAATTATTTTTGCAATGGGGTGGTATTCCTTTCATAACAAGAAGAAAGAATACAAAGTATGTATACTTAAAATTTGTGTAACAGTCTTTACACATAAGGAATTTTCTCAGCTGCTTCCAATATTGCAGTCAAGAGAAAATATATTCTCATGGGGGTTTAAGTGAAAGAAAGGTGTACGATGTGGTCAATATATTATTGCAAAAGTGACAGGTGTAGTGAGAAGAAAAGACTAAAGGCAGACTGTCCTAGTGGCTTTCTTCAGTGTCCTGCTTGGAAGACGAGACCCAGTTTAATTTACAGACTCTCAGTTCACTATCAAGGGATTAGGGAGAGACTTTTGCCAATAACCAACCTGATAATGGCTATGTTTTAAGAAGTGTTTTCTCACCCAGGATAGTAGTGGTATTACATTGAGAGGAAAAAGTTAATAATAGTTTTGGGGTTTAAACAGAAGTAAATGGCAAAAGAAAAGCTCCACCTAACTATTACCATATATGCTCAGTGGAGAAAAATTGGAAGGTTTTGAGAACTCGGAATGTCAACTCCCATTGTGTGTTAATGATCTTTGACAATGATGGAATAGATCTAAAAACATGCTTTTTGCTGAAATAACAATGTGTAGAAAAAATATAAGCCTTTTCCTGTGAAATTGACAGGACTCTCCACAAACGTTGAACCTCTGTGGACTGCTCTATGATGCTGAATGCCAAGAATACAGCTGGCATTTGGGCTGAACCACATATTGGTAATTTGCCTAAAAAAGTGTGTCCTTTCCAAGATTGCATATGATGAGTGTGTAGTGAAAGAGGGGCTTAGTCAAATCAGACAACCCATCCTGATATCATTGCTAGAGTATTTGTTTTTAAGTGCAGCTTTTATCTTGTGACTTCTGCTTAAAGTGATTATTTAATGCCCGCACCTGGCTTTAAATCCTGCTCTAATCCAGCATCATCCCAATTTTCTGGTAATCGGGATTATTTCCTCATTGTTTCAGATATACAAAGACTTATTCTTGTGTCTTTGAATGTTTGCTTATGTCATTTAACTTCTGGTAGTATTCACTTTCTTAAAATTCTGCTTGGTGTTTTGTCCTCTGTTTACAACAATAGATACTATAAAAATGGCCTTACTGTGTATGTATACACACACACACATATACTGACTTACCATATACTATATTTACCATATGCTTAATACACACACATACAGACACACACCATAATCCCCATAATGGTGGACTATACAGCTGTGAAAAGGAACAAGGAGGATCTCAGTAAACAGCAATGGAATGATCTCCAAGATGTACTATTCTTTTTTTTTTTAAGATTGTATTTATTTATTTGACAGACAGAGATCACAGGTAGGCGGAGAGGCAGGCAGAGAGAGAGGAGGGGAAGCAGGCTCCCCGCTGAGCAGAGAGCCTGATGCGGTGCTCCATCCAGGACCCTGGGATCATGACCCAAGCAGAAGGCAGAGGCTTTAACCACTGAGTCATGATGTGTTATTATTCTGAAACAAAAACAAAAACAAACCAAGGTGTGGAACAGTATTTGAAATAGGAAAGATATGTGTGTTTTCGAGAGAGAGTGTGTGTGTGTGTGTGTGTGTGTGTGTATACACACACACATATATGTATATTTATATATGGTGACAAAGTCCACTATAACGCTTAAGGTGCCCTTTATGTGGATCTATGAGGAGGAAATTTCCCTTTGGAAAATTACTACTTGTAACTAATCATGTTTCCTTAGTTGCTTTAACCACTAGGAAACTCAGAATCACATATACAACTTTTCTTTAGTACTGAATAGATTCTTAGTACTGAATACAAATGACTTTATTTGTATAACTTTTCAGCTGACTTCATGTTCTTGTTCTGGCATTGGGGGGATGAGGGTGGTCCTCTATCTTTTAAAATTATTTACTCCCCAAAATATAAAATTAAAAACAATAAAATCATTTACTCATGTATTGCTTTTTAAAAAGACAACACATATTAATCCGACATTTTCCATGAGTCAGGAGTCTGGGTACCATGTAGCTAGATCCTCTGCTCAGACTTGATGTCAAGGTGTGGGCTTGGGCGGCAGTACTCAGCTAGGGCTTGGGGTTCTTCCAGCTCACTGATTGTTGGCAGAATTCACTTCGTTGCACCTGTGGGACTGAGGTCCTTTTATTCTACCGGTTCTTAACTGTGGATTGCTCTTACACTCTAGAAGCTCTCCCTCCCCACCAGCAGTTCACAGTGTGACTATTTGCCTTCTATCTGAGGCCAGTAGCAAGGCCTCTCATGCCCTGAATCCCCATCATGTTTCAGATGTTTTGGATTTTCTTCTGCCATCAGCAGGAAAAAAAAAAAAAATGCTGTGCTTTTAATGGTTTCACCTGATGAGATTAGGCTCACCTGGATAAATTACATATTTAAAGGCTAATTGAATTGGGATTTAATTACATTTTCAAATTCCTTTCTCAGTGGTTCCTAGGTTAGTGGAGGGGAGGGGGAGGACCTTAGGGGAGATCAATCAATCAATTACCATAATGGTGGACTATGCAGCTGTGAAAAGGAACTAGGAGGATCTCATACACAACTATGGAATGATAGCCAAGATATACCACTATTCCGCAAAAAACCCCAACAAACCCAAAACCCAAGGTATGGAACAATATTTATAGTGTATAACCTTTTGTTAAGAAAGAGAGTGAAATAGGAAAGATATATGCATTTTCTAATATTTTTGAAAATAAAGAATGGGAGGATACATAAAAAGTTAACACAAAAATGTCAGTTTACAGGGGTGCCTTGGTGGCTCAGTTGGGCTCAGTTGGTTAAGCATCTGTCTTTGGCTCAAGTCATGATCTCAGGGTCCTAGGATTGAGCCCCACATTAGGCTCCCTGCTCAGCTAAGAGTCTGCTTCTCCCTCTCCCTCTGCCTCTCCAACCCACCCCCCATGTGCTCTCTCTCTCTCCCAGATGAATAAATAAAATCTTCTACAAAAATACCAATTTATAGGGGTAGGAAGGAAACAGGGACAAGGATGAAAGTTAGACTTCTCTGAAGTACCTGTTTTGTGGTTTACACTTAAGACCCATGTAAATGTTTTATATAATTAAAAGATAAAGTTATATAAAAATGATAAAAATAAAACAATTTCTAAAAATTGTAAACAACTTGGTATCAGGTGTTTTGTATAACCCTTCAGAGAAGAACTGTTTAAAGAGCTCTTAAATCACTGTATTTTGACAATATTGCTTTATACTTTAGGGACGAACTCCATTAAGAAATCTTAAGTTGTATTCAGTTTTCTTGTTTTCAATGTTAATATTTGTATTGCTGAGGTTTTTTTGAAATTGCAGTAAAATACACACAACATATCTTAACCATTTTAACTGTACAGCTCACTACTATTAAGCACAGCGGTATTTTGCAACCATCACCACCATTCCCCTCAGGGACTTTTCATGTTACAAAACTGAAACATTCTACCCTTTAAATAATAACTCTCAGATTCAGCTCCCCCAGCATCTGGCAATCACCATTTGGCTTTCTGTCTTTATGATTCTAACTTCCTCATATAAGTGAAATTATACAATATTTGTTTTTTGTAGCTTATTTCATTTAGCATAATATCCTCAAGTTTCATCTATGTTTTAGTATATTGCAGAAATTCTTTCCTTATTGAGGCTGAATAATATTGCATTATATGTGGGTAGCACATCTTGCTGATCTGCCATTTGTTGAAGGTCCTTTGGGTTGCTTCACCTTTTAGCTATTGTTAATAACGCTGCTATGAACCTGGGTATACAAATATCACTTGATATCCTGCTTATGCCTTCAGTCTTTTGAGTATATGCCCTGAAATGGAATTACTGTATTATACAGTCATTCTATTTTAAATTTTTTTTAGGAACCACCATTCTCTTTTGCAAAGCTACTGCACCAGTTTACATTCCCACCAACAGTACAGAAGGGTGCCAGTTTTTCCATGTTCTCATTGATACTTGTTATTGTCTTTCTTTTTGTTGTTGTTGTTGATAGGAGCCATCTTAAAGACCGTGAGGTTTTACTTGTGTATCTTTGCCAGCCATTTCAAATCCCTTCTGGATCTAGGTGAAATAAAAATAATATTTTAAAAATAACAGCCAATTTGCTTACATTTTCTTTTCCCTCCCTCCCTCTCTCTTTCTTTGCTCTTCTCCATTTATTCAAACTGCATCCAGTTCTCCAATCCAGCTTTTCCATGCACTCCTGTATTTGTTTTGTTGACCTCCCTCTCTTATTTCTGAGCTCTTGTGTTAATATCATTTTTCACTTTAGGTTTTCCAACTATTTGCTAGTGTTTGTGTGTGTTGGTCCTGTTGTCCCAGGTTGTGTATTTTTTATAAGCAAGACCCATGAAACTTGTACTTTTTTGAATCCTCTAATGCAATGATACTCTATCAAGAAATGCTTCCTTTTGGGGCACCTGGATAGCTCAGTGGGTTGAGCCTCTGCCTTCTGCTCAGGTCATGATCTCAGGGTCCTGGTATTGAGTCCCTCATTAGGCTCTCTGCTCCGCGGGGAGCCTGCTTCCCTGCCTGCCTCTCTGCCTATTTGTGAGCTCTGTCTGTCAAAGTGAATAAATAAAATCTTAAAAAAAAAAAAGAGAAATGCTTCCTTTTAATAGTATCCTTGTTAACAAACGCTCAAGTTTTAGCTTATTAACTCTCAACACTCAGCACGTCCTCTTTAGAATTGTAGGAACCTGTTTTTGTTTGCAGCAGACATGCTTGTTTCATCGGTCTGCAAGACTATTTAATCACTCAGCGTTTCTTGAGTTCCTGCTATATATGGTGTTCTCGATAGGCATCTGCCTTTGCAACACCCTTTGAGATGAATGGTAATATTCAGGTGGGGTGAGATCTATTTCCGTTGCAACTTGGATTAGGTACAGGTAGGATAGGTTTTGCGTGAGTCTGATACTTGGTCACTTCTTCAATAGGCAGAGCATTTAGTCTCTAGCCAAAAACAATTCCTGAATGAAAGGCAGACAATGGAACTCTGAATAATGTATATCCTGGGTTTTAACTAACATAATCAATTTATCTGGGTTGACGGGACTGTTATGATTTTAAAACTTTAAGGCCAGCGTTTTAACCCCATTAGTTCCAGGCAAACTGGAATGGTAGTTCATCTGAACTCTAATTCTGACTCTCATGTCCCAACGGGTATGAAGGTCAGCCGGACTCCCCTTCACTGCCTTGAGTACATTTCCCACTGAGCAGTGAGCCCATGCTTCTTCCGCTCCTTCGTGAAGACTACAAGTCCCAGCATGCAGCGCAGCCCTTCCGGGCCTTCCCAGGCCCCCTGGGCTCTTCCATGCTTGCGTCTCCCTTAGGGCTCCGGGCCGGGTAGCCTGTGCGCGCTGACGTAGATGCGTATGCGGCGTACTCTTCGCGCCTCTTCCCCCGCCTACTGGGTTGCCGAAGTCCCGCGGCGGGAGGTGGAAAGCGGTGTTATTTTTTTTTCTTTGGCGGCAGTTTGGCTTTTTAAGAAGCATCTGTGGTTTAAAAGCCAGGGAGAATCTGGAAAGGGGCCGTCACTCCTAGCCCTCTTTTCCTCCGAGTTTGCGTCTCCATGGGCCAAGATGGACAAAGTTTGTGCTGTCTTCGGAGGCTCTAGAGGCATTGGGAGGGCAGTGGCTCAGTTAATGGCCCAAAAAGGCTACCGACTGGCCATCATCGCCAGAAATCTGGAAGTGGCCAAAGCCGCCGCCGGTGAGCTCGGCGGTAGGTACCGAAATGGAGTTGCCCAGGTTGTGTGGCTGCAGTCCGAGAGCCTAAAGTTTCCTCCTTTATAAAACGAGAGGGTCTGGCGTTTACGGCTCTGCGGGTTAGCAGTTTAGCTCCCCACGTCCAGGAGCACCCCGTCTTGAGTGTGGACACCTGTTTGGGCAGAGAATCCTCAACACCCGGTTTCCCGCAGTGTCTCCTCCCACACCGCCTGTCGCCAGGAACTGAACACTTGGGGTTTTCTTTGAGACTTAGCGGTCCTTTGAGGCCCTACTAATTAAGCACCCACCCCCCTGAGTCTAGGGCTAACCGTGCTGCGTTGTTTTGTTTTGGTGTCTGGAAGAAGGGAGACTCACAACAGTTAATTTTTTATGCAGGGTAAAGGGCACCCTTGTGCCACGAAGTCCCGGGCGCCGCTGGGAAACAGGGCTGGGCGGAAAGGAGTTGAGGCAGGAAGGGTAGGCATGTCAAGCCTGAAAGCCTCGCTGTAGTTTTTGCGGCGCTGTAGTCTTGCTGCGGCTGTGGTTTTGTTGTGTTCGGTTCGGTTTTGTTTTGTTTTGTTTTTAGGCTGCAGGCTGTGTTTTATAGACAAACTCTTTTGAGTACTAGCGGATTTTGAGATAAACTTTTTTTGGCTCTCCTACATCCGTAGCCACTTAATAGGTTATTACATTGTTTTTGTGGCTTTTACAATTGGAAAATTGATTCAGATTCCTTTTTATTGCATTTAAAATCCAATCTTTTGGTTTATTAATAATGGATTAGTAATTGTTTTGCATTATTTTGCAACTATAAGGGAGAATTAGGATGAACGAAAGATGCCAGAATGCTGCAATTTAGTTAGTAGGAGGCACGAATGCACTTCGTTCACTATCTGGGAGGCATTGGGAAGAGGCCTGGGGATGAACCTGGAGGCTGTTATTTTAACGTTACTATTGGTTTACTCTAATTGTGCACTTGGGTTGTTAAAATATTAGATTCTTTTTAGAGAGTGGGGAAAACCCCTTAAGTTACAGAACAGGGAGGATTTCAGTGAATGCTTCTTGCTACTCATATTTACTGTGTCACAAAGGAGTGAGAAAGTGATTTTCCTGATGGTGTCATCCCAAGCCATTAGTGTTTGCTGGAATAGATTAAAACTTGGTTGAGCTTCTAAGGGTTATTGTGAACCTAACAAGTTTTCAGATGAAAGCCAACAGTGGGTCACAGAAGATGCTTTTGGGCGTTTTACTTCTTTGAATTTGTGTTCCAACACCTACAAGGTGTGACTTCCCAGAAAGCTTACTGCTTCCAAAGACCTGAGGGTATAATTTTAGCGTTGACCACTACTAGGCGAGGTCAGCCAGAAAATAAGCAATTGTTTAGTTTTTTAAAAACTCCATTTTAGAGTATTACAATTATGTATTATTGAATGGAAAATGCTTTCTTTGACACGTATTCTTTTGGTATTTAAACATCTTCAAAAAGTGAGCATTTAAAAAAGGGGAAGTAACAGTTGTTTTTGGTAAAAAGTTTGTGTGTATGTGTTTTTTAGTTTTGACTTTTTTTTTTAATAGCTTCCTGCTTTGTAGTGGTCAGACTTGAATAATAGTTACTGTAATATATGTGCCATAGTTAAAAAAAAAAAAAAAGTGGAAGACCCCTAGGTTTTATTCTCAGGACCAGGGAACCCATTTAACAAAAATGTAATGGAATTAGACATAAATTTCGAAAAAGAAATAAAAAAACCAAACACTGTTGAATTGGGTAGCATGGGGTCGCCATCAAAGCCAGAAATATTATATGAATTTTACAAAGCCTTATGAATACAAAAAGGCCCTCCTTCCGTTTTTTTCCTCATTAAAAAAACATTTTTAGGATTTAATTCTTTACTTCTCCTTGTTCCCCATCTTCTCCTTGTTCCCCATCCACCCTCATCCCAGTTTTATTGGACTGAACTCCTTGAGAGGAGGAATCCATGACATAATCATCTTTTATCTCTAGATTGTAATAATCACAGGCTTAGGTCATAGTAGATGCTCAACAAATGTGTATTGAATAATTTTTAAATTGAGATTATAATTTATAAGTAATGCTAATTTAACTTTGTTCTATAGGAGATCATTTAGCGTTTAGCTGTGATGTTGCCAAAGAACGTGATGTTCAAAATACATTTGAAGAGATGGAAAAAAATTTAGGTCGAGTTAATTTCTTGGTAAACGCAGCTGGAATTAACAGGTTGGTCCCAAATTTAAGTACATTTCCTGTATGTTTTTTTTTTTTTCCCTAGTATGTCTTTGGTATGAGTAAATATATTAACTTGCTTTACTTGTAACTGGAAGAAAATGTGTATTTTTTATACATTCTTTTCTTTTATGTTGAGATACCAATAAGGGTATAGTTTGATTAATTTTAACATTGCAGTCACACCCATATTGAACTATAGAACTTTTCCAGCATTCTAGAAGGCTCCCTTCAGTTTCTTCTCAGCTAATACTATGTTACAGGTAACCACTATTCTGACTTCTGTCACCATTGTATAAGTTCATGAACTTAATGGTATTAGAGTAGATATTTTCTTTTTAAAGGTGAATTTAGAATAATATTTAGAATAGTATATTTTCTTGCTAAACAGAGCTTACTATAATGACAGTTGCTTAGTTCATTCAAGCTATTTTGGTTATATGGCATTACTTTTAGTAGTTAGGAATATTTGCTTCTGAACCCTACTTCTAGGTCTATCTTTTCTCATGTATCAGTTATGTCAATTCCCTTCAAATATAGATTAAAATGGGACTCTGTGGGTATTCTAGCTCACATATATTCCTAATACTCTACTTTCAGTTAAAATGTTATACATTTTTGACTTTTTAAATTGGTTTTATCCCATTTTTAATTTATATGCTACTGTTTTTTAAATTTTATTTATTTGTTTTTTGTAGGGATAGCCTTTTAGTAAGAACAAAAACTGAAGATATGATATCTCAGCTTCATACTAACCTCTTGGGTTCCATGCTGACTTGTAAAGTTGCCTTGAAGACTATGATTCAACAGCAGAGAGGGTCTATTGTTAATGTAGGTGAGTCTTAACCTGTGAAATTAGACTTATCTCATAGTACCATAAAAATATTTAATTGACTAATTTGGAGTTTATTCATGTGTGAAACTTGGATGAAATGGGTCTTTTTACTATTTATGGAAAGAAGGACTTGATTAACCAATTAGTGGGTAAATTAGGAACCACAAATTCATTCTTGTAATGCTGAAGCAGATGTGAATTGAATGATACCACCAGGTATTCGAAAATATGATCTATGACAAAAGATGCCCAGCTTCATTGTCCAGAAGCCATGTCAAGTGGCAGCCACTGTTTAGATCCAGTTGATTATTCCTACACACAGATCTGGTCTCAGTTTTGCCAGCCATTTGACTTTTTAAGAGAAAGTGAATTTCATGTAAAACCTGATTTTTAAAATATGGATAAAGAATTGAAAAATTTTGGGTAGTGGGGACTAAAAAATGATCTCTACAGCAATTGCATGTGTCACTAATAAATCTAGTACAGAGGTTTAGGAGGAAGTTTTCTTAGGGGAATAAGCTTTTCAGTTTTTTAGAATGAATGTAAGTAACCCCTAGTCTTCAGTTCATCTGACCCATGGGGCAGGTAGACCATGTAGTATGTGCTTGTAGACCTTAAAATGCAAAGCGACTTACAGTTCTATTCCAGTTTGGTAATTTGAAAATAGCGGCATATCATCTGCCTTTTAATTTTAAGTGATAATATCTTAAAAAGCCGCATAAGGGGAATCCTGCTCTGTTAAAGTAAATGACCCTATTTTTAATATAGGAAATGGCTTTCCAAGCCAAAATGTATGGTTTTTCTCTTTTGAAAATAAGAAAAGAATACTGTGCTAATGAGAATTAGAACATTTTTGACATTTACCCTTAAAAATGTAAGGAATGAATTTTCTTAAAAAAGATCAGTAAATGATTAAAAAGTAAAAGATGAGTCGACCTTTGCCTCCTAACACAGCCAGGTAATGATTTTGGGTTCTCAGAAGCTGGTGTACTGGCCCCTATACACCACCTGATGTAGGTGTATTTAACTCTAAAATATCCCTTTTTAGATACATTTAAAAAACCTACATCAGTCCTTTGTGTACTTGCAGAACTTTTAGAATTGTGCTAAAAGTAAATAAAAATAATTAAAAATCAGAGAATCTTTTTACAGAAAGGACTACTTTAAACTGCTAGTAAGTTCATTGATTAGTTCAGAAGTTTAACAGTTATTGACTAGATAGACAGTAGTGTGTGGTATAAACCAAAGCTTCCTATTTGGCCTTTCTCCCATGCCTATATTTTTCTTTCTTTTTTGTTTCTCTGGATTTCTCTTTCTCCTGGATACCCCTTTTTCTGTCTATCTGTGTTTCCTCTGTCTGGTGTTTCTCTCTCTGTGCTTCACAGTTCTCTTCCTTTGTCATTCCCTGGCATTGAATATATAAGGCAGATATTTTAATTTTGAACTTGTTGATGATAATATATATAAAAGTGTTTTGGTTTTTTTTTTTTTCCCTAAAATAAAATTACTTTTTCAAAGATTTTGTGAAGCTTTTGATTAATTTTTATATTGTAAGTACAGGTCACTGGTGCAGAAAATCACTTCCCCGTTTCTGTTTTGCAAGAATAAACATTTGCATTCAGTTGATAGTTAAATTATAAATTATTTCATATTCATATAAATGAGACCACCCAAGAATCTTTAGTAGTCAGTACAAGTTATGATACATCATTGAAGGTAACTAAATTGCAGTTTTACAAAAAGTTTATAATTGAACCTTTGTTATTTTAGATTGATGGTAGTTCAGATTTAGTGAGATTTATCTTCAGATGAATTATTTTTTAGGTGGAAATGAATACCTCCTCATCTTTGTGTTGTAGAACCATAAAATTAATCAGCCTTTATCTGATTTTTTGTGGTTCTAACCTCTTCCTACTGGCACTTTTTATAAATACTATAGGACTTCGCCATGTCTGACCTACTCACAGATGAGAGTGGGTTTCTTTCACTTGATGGATCAGTTCTCAAGCCCCTTCCTGACATTTGAGGTTTTACATAAGCTTCTTTCAGAACCTGTTTTCTGTTTGTATCTGGAGAAGACTTAAACCCTAAGTCTTACTACTCAAATGACAGTACTAAGAATTCCTAATTTTCTCAAAGGGCAAGGTAAACTGGTTTGTACCTTTTTGTTTACTCTAAATTATCTAAATATTGAAATAACCCATTAATTGGTTTGAATTTGCTTTTATTTTTTTCTAGGAAGTATTATTGGTTTAAAAGGCAATTCTGGCCAGTCTGTGTACAGTGCAGGTAAAGGAGGACTAGTTGGATTTTCACGCGCTCTTGCTAAAGAAGTAGCAAGAAAGAAAATTAGAGTGAATGTAGTTGCACCAGGTCAGTGAAAACTTTTTTCTTTTTTTAAAAATTGGAGTATAGTTGACATACAATATTATGTTGTTTCAGGCATATAATATAGTGATTCAAAAAATTACATATATTATGAAGTGTTTACCATGAGAGATGTAACTACCATCTGTCACTATACAAAGTTATTACAATATTACTATGTCCCCTGTGCTGTACTTTCCGTCCCTGTGACTTATTTATTTTATAATTGGAAACTTGTACCTTTTAATCCTCTTCACCTATTTTGCTTGTCCCTCCAACCGTCTCCCCTCTGGCAACCATCAATTCTCTATATTTATGAGTCTGTTTCTGTTTTTGGTTTTGTTTTTTTTTTTTGGTTCGTTTTGTTTTTAAGATTCCACGTATAAGTCCTATCATGTTATTTGTCTTTTTCTCCCTCTTACTCACTTAGCATAATACCCTCTAGATCCATCCATGTTGTTGTCAATGGCAAGATTTCATTCTCTTTTATGGTTGAGTAATATTCCACTGTGTGTATATATCACATCTCTTTATCCATTCATGTATCATGGATGTTCATTTAGGTTGTTTCCATTTCTTGGTTATTATAAATAATACTGTATTAAACATGGGGGGGGCATATATGTAATGAATTAGTATTTTTCTCTCTGTAGATACCTAGAAGTAGAATTACTGGGTTGTATGATATTTCTATTTTTAATTTATGGAGGATCCTCTGTACTGTTTTCCGTAGTGGATGTGCCAGTTTGTGTTCCCACCAGTGATGCCCAAGGGTTTCCTTTTCTTCAGATTCTTGCCAACCCTTGTTATATTTTGTCTTTTTGATACTAGTCCTTCTGACAGGTGTAAGGGGCTATTTCATTGTTGTTTTAATTTGCACTTCCTTGATGATTATTGATGTTGAGTATCTTTTTACGTGTCTGTTGGCCATCTCTCTGTCTTCTTTGGAAAAATGGTGATTCAGGTCTTCTGCCCATTTTTTAATGGGATTATTTGGGTTTTTTTGGTGTTGAGTTGTATACGTTCTTTTATACTTTGGATATGAACTCCTTATTGGATATATCATTTGTAAATATCTTCTCCCATTCAATAGATTGCCTTTGGTTTTGTTGATTCCCCCCCCCCGACCCCCGGGCAAAAGCTTTTTAGTTTGATGTAATCCGAATAGTTTATTTTTGCTTTTGTTTTCCTTGCCTGAGGAAATAGATCCAGAAAAATATTTCTAAGACTAATGTCCAGGGTATTACTGCCTATGTTTTCTTTTAGGAGTTTTATGGTTTCAGATATCACATGTACATCTTTAATCTATTTTTAGTTTATTTTTATGTTTGATGTAAGAAAATGGGCCAGTTTCATTATTTTGCTGTTCGGTTTTTTTAAACACCACTTATTGAAGAGACTGTCTTTTCTTCATTGTATATTCTTGTCACCTTTGTCATAGATTAATTGACCATGTAAGAGTGGGTTTATTTCTGGGCTCTTCATTCTGTTCCATTGATATGTGTGTCTGTTTTTGTGCCAGTACCATACTGCTTTGATTACTGTAGCTTTATAATGTGACATCTGGGATTTTGATGCCTCCAGCTTTGTTGTTCTTCTTCAAGATTTTCTTGGCTAGGGGTGCCTGGCTAGCTCAGTTGATAGAGTATGTGACTCTTGATCATGGGGTCATGAGCTCAGGCTCCACACTGGGTGCAGAGATTACTTAAATAATAAATAAATAAATAGATTGTTTTGGCTATTTGGGGTTTTTTGTGAGTCCATATAAATTTTAGGATTCTTTGTTCTAGTTCTGTGAAAAATTACTATTAATATTTTGGTAGGGATTACTGAGGTAGTGTAGATATTTTAACAGTTCTTCTAATCCACAAGCATGGAGTATCTTTCCATTTTTTTGTGTCATCTTCAGTTTCTTCATCAGTGTCTTACAGGGTTCAGAGTATATGTCTTTCATCTCCTTGGTGAAGTTTATTCCTTAGGATTTTATCCTTTTTGGTGTAAGTTTAAATGGGATTTAAAAAAAAAAGATTTTGTTTATTTAACAGAGAGAGGCATCGAGAGAGGGAACATAAGCAGGGAGAATGGGAGAGGGAGAAGCAGGCTTCCCAATGAGCAGGGAGCCCAATATGGGGCTTGATCCCAGGATCCTGGGACCATGACCTGAGCCAAAAGCAGACGCTTAACAACTGAGCCACCCAGGAACTCTTAGGATTGTTTTTTTTAATTTCTCTTTTCTTCTAGTTCTTTATTAGTGTATAGAAATGCAACAGATTTCTGTATTGCTTTTGTATCCTACAACTTTACTGAATTCATTTATTACTTCTAGTAGGGTTTTGGTGGACTTTTTCGGGTGGTGTGTGTGTATGGGGGGATAATGTCATTTGCAAAGAGTGATAGTTTTACTTTTTTCTTTTTAAATATAATTTATGTACACTGTGGCTTTGTACAATAATAGCAGAGATTATTCCTGTGTTTGTAAGTACATCAGCATCATCAGGTACGTCTGAGTATCAGAATAGGAACATGGAATCTTCATGGTTACTAAATTCTTGAGAAGTGAAATGTGTGATGGCATGACTATGTCTTGACAGGACTTAAGTGGCTACACCTGCTTATATTGCCAGTCTCTGCACTACCCTCAAGGAGGAGGCCAAGGCTGTTTTGTTTGTGTAAACCACATTGCTTTTTTTTTTTTTTTTTTTTTTTTAATTTTACAGAGAGGGGGAGTGAGGGAGAGAGAGAATCTTAAGTAGGCTTCATGCCCAATATGGAGCCTGATATGGGGCTTGATCTCATGACCCTGAGATCATGACCTGTGCCAAAATCAAGTTAACCAACTAAGCCACCCAGGGGCCCCTGGTCCCCACATTGCATTTTCTAGTAACTGATAACTCTTAAACTGAAACCATAAGAGAAACTTCTCATTTAAAAATTAGTTATAAATTAAGAACTCTTAAGGGTTGAATGTGAGAATTTCAAGTTGGGGCGGTGGGTAATGTATCCACTAGTTGAATTGGTAATGTATCCACTAGTTGAATTGTATACTTTGGAGAACTATTTGCATTTTAAGTGTCCTTCTCTCTTCTTGGAATGTTCCACTGATTTATTGCTCACTGGGATAAATTTGCTAATTAATTTAGACTTTGTCCGTGTCAAAGCAGAGCTTTCCAAGTATTAATGTGTATATTACCTAAATATATTTCTTCAGTTTATCTTATAGAAATAATACTTCTCTATATATTTAAAATATTTTAATAGGTCTATAATACAGTATGCTTTTAATAACAGAATAGACCAGAGGAAATTATCAAATTATCATATGTGATGTCATTTGCACATTTCACCAAGCAGTCATGTACAATAACTGACATACTGATTTTTCCAGGAAGTTGGTATTTAGAAAAAGAATTGTCAGGGGTCACATAGTGTTTGTTTTCAAAGTAATGTCTTTCACTGGACCTCATTGTACCCTAGAGAGCTATCCGGGATTCATGTTAGAATTTTAACACAGAAAAATTTGAAGGATAAAAAGATATTTACACAGACTCAGGAGGAAGAAACACGGTTTTAGAAATCAGCCTATGAAGTAGCAAGATTTTAACAGTGATTTTATCTGTAGTTGTCTCTTTAACAAATGGATAGGGGCTCTGAGGCTCATTTGTTGATGGCATGGGAGGAACAAAGTGGTAGGACATGATAACAGAGATGAGACTGAATACTTTGGCATCAAAAAATACTATTACATATGACCAAGGCACTGCTTAGAGAAACAAAGGTTTCTAAAACCAGACATATGTTGGAGTGGCCAAGAATGGAGATGACTGTTAAATAGATGTGGCTGTTTAATAATTTTCAAAATAGAAGTCACAGTGGGAAGCTTATAGTAGAGCTAGTCTCCTAGAGGAAATCTATGAGGAACGCTTGTCTTCTTCTTAATGATGTAGGAAGAACCAAGCTAGCAGAGATGCAATTCACTTGTAATACAAAGCAAGTTTGATTTGAGCTAAGAACACAGAAATCAGAGACTTCTCAAGAAGACAAGTAGAGGGGCGCTTGGGTGGCTCAGTGGGTTGGGTTTCTGCCCTCGGCTCAGGTCATGATCCCAGTGTCCTGGGATCGAGCCCCATATCGGGCTCTCTGCTCAGTGGGGAGCCTGCTTCCCTCTCTCTCTGCCTGCCTCTCTGCCTACTTGTGAACTATGTCAAATGAATAAATAAAATCTAAAAAAAAAAAAAAAAAGACAAGTAGAATATTATTGTGTACCTGTGGCTTTTATTGTGCTTACTTTGGGCATTCCTCATGGCTGGAAAATAACTGATGGATTAAATGGGATGCAAAGCCAGTTAACTTGGTCTGTCAGTTACAGGTAATCGGAAAATACTAAAACAATGATTGGAATTATAGTGTAGCTTGCCAAAGTCTAAAGAAATTTTTCATTTCTGGTGCCTATGTGGCTCAGTTGGTTAAGCATCTGCCTTCTGCTCAGATCATGATCCCAGGGTCCTGAGATCAAGTCCCATATCGGGCTCCCTGTTCAGCGAGGAGTCTGCTACTGCCTCTCCGCACTGCCCCCCCCCACCCCGGCTCATGCTCTCTGTCTCATGGTCTCTTTCTCTGTCTCTCAAATGAAATGCTTCAGAAAAATTTTCCAATTCTTAACTTCTGCTAAGTCTTTTAAAATAAATTCAGATATGCAGCTTACAGCTGGTTTGTTGGTCTTCAAATTAATTGCCTTAAATTTTAAACAAGTTCTTTTCCACTCAGTAGCCTTCTGTACTCATGAACACAGAGCATTCTACAAGTCACTTAAATTCCATTTTAGAATTTCCTCCTTCACCTTAAATCTTCACATTGTTGTAAGTAATCTGAAAGACAGAAAGAGGGATGGAGTGTGAGTGTGTTGATTTAATCTTCAAGACAGAGTTATAAAACCAATTTCCACTTAAACTGAAATAAGAACACAGAATTATAAGGAAAAACTTTTGCCAAAGCTCATCTTGAAAAGGTTAAGTTGCTCAGTTTGAGAAAGGGGCCATATTTTATTTTTTATTTTATTTTAAAAATTTTTTTGAGATTTGTTTATATAGAGAGAGTGAGCATGTGCAGAGGGAGAAAGAGTGGGAGAGGGAGAGAATCAACTCCCTGCTAAGCGTGGAGTCCAGTGCAGGGCTCAATCCCATGACCCTGAGATGACGACCTGAGCCAAAAATCAGGAGTTGGATGCTTGACCGACTGAGCCCTCCGGGTGAGAAAGGGACCATGTTTTAGATGCTGATCTCTGTTATGATCTACATACATTATGGGACCTTCCAGAAGTGACTGAAACAATGTAGCATATAGACATCAGAAGACTCAGTGCTATGCAGTGTGTTTAGTTCACAGAATAATAGAAGCAGTTGAAATTTCCTTAATATATCTATATAAAAACATGTTAAGTTTTCCAAAACATGAAATGCAAAATGTTTGTAACTGTATATTATTCTTCAGCCAAAATAGGTCCAGAAATGTCGAATATGCAAGTATTAATTGTGATGACTTTAAGATTAGTCAGAAACCTTACCTAAGTGACATTCCAAAGTATGCAGATCAGTTAAACATGTATAAAATTGGTATTAACCCAGTTAGAAATACAAAATGAAAATTATGGATGTTGCCTCAAGTATCTGGGATTTCACAGGTTTATAAACAGACCATGTAACAAAGTAATTCTAGTTTTAAGAATATCTTATATTTCAGTATTTCAAAAATTTCAAGAAGTCCCACAACAACATCAAAAATCATTTATCTGGAAATTAGAGTTCTTTGTGATTCATCAGTTCAGCAGAATGCGGGTAGTATAAACAAAAGTTTAACTTACCGAAGACATTAGACCATGCCATTATAAAAAGAATAAACTGTCCTTGGATCAAATGGATATTTTAAAAAACCCAAAACATATACACAAATTACCTGGATTAGTTAAGAGGGTGATAAAAAGGTGCTAAAACTCAAATCTATACTATCACTCTTTGGTGTGATAAAAATTTGGGTTAGGTATTAACTCAACTTTTGAATGAAATGATTGTTTTCATATACCTCGTCCAGTTTGCCATGGAATGTTTGTGCTAGTTTACTGTAGGTATTGAAGAATTGATTATCTATACAGAATAGACCTTTTGGTTCATTGGTTGGTTGTAAGAGAGTAGGCTGATGTAGACCTTTGACACCTTTCCATTTCGGGTCACTAATGGTTCCGGCTTGTGTGCTGGATTGGTTTGTTTGTTTGTTTATTTATTTATTTGAAAGAGCGTGCAAGAGAGAGGACAAGCAGGGGGAGAGGCAGATGGAGAGGGAGAGGAGATTCTCCCCTGAGCAAGGAGCCTGATGCCGGACTGGATCGCAGGACCTTGGGATCATGACCTGAGCTGTAGGCAGATGCTTAATCATCTGAGCCACCCAGGAACCCCTGGGATTGGTGTTTTATTTGGCAGTGATGCTAAACTAGCAGGGTTTAGGGAAATGTCAAATTGTCCTGATAACCTTTGTACTTTGTTATGTGCCTTCAGCTCAGTTCATTGTTCAGTCACAGAGACTAGCTAAATTCAAGCATTCCAAATCCACGAACATTTGATAAATGACTCTGGTATAGATACAACCATTTTAGAAAAAAAAAAAAAAAAAAAGAAAAAAGAAAAAAAATAATCCAAAACTTGTACTCTCATTTTGACACTGCTTTCTGTTTGTGTATGCTTATGCAACCTGATTGATTTTAGTGTTAGCCTAGTTTGGCCATATATGGAATAGATTATTTGTGATTTGGGGCCGCATGTATTTTGTTTACTCTGTTAAGGGATTGCCATAGTGTGGGTGAGGAAGAGTTAATTCTAGTTCATGATCATTTAAAAGCTGGATGATTTAAGGATGATGCACGTGTTTCTAACTCATAATAACTCAGTAAACTTTCTGGAGTTTCTTCTATATGCAAGGGTTCCAAAATTATAAAAAATGAATAAGGTATTTCTGCTATGAGGAGCTAAGTACTGTGAGAAAGACAGACATATAAACAAATAATTAAAAAGCTGAATGACAGATGTAAAGTAGAGGAACATATATGATGCTATGGAAACACTGAAGAAGGAATGCTTAATTTTGTCAGAGTGAATCAGTTGTCAAGGCAACAGGCTAAATAGTGGGGAATCCAGTTTGTATACAAAGGGAAGTTTTAGGAGTGTTGTGGAAGTGTATTTGTATAGCCTTTCTGAAAGATCTTATTTTCCAGTATAATTTGTAGTACAGGAAAATACCTGTCACTAAAATTGTGACCGTTTCATAGGGTGACCTTTATTATTGGCCATATATACTTAGCAGGATTCATAGTGTGAATATGCTTTATTGATTAGAGGCAAAGTGCAGGTCGAAATAGAAGAATTAAATTGATTGTATGGATTATTTATTTTAGGTAGTAATTTCAGACAGATTCATCACCAAATCTTCTAATAGAACTAACAAGCCTCAGAATTAACAAATATGTTTCTTCTTATGTCAGTTTTCCTGGTTACCTACCTTCAAATGGAGTTTCCAGTTAAGGAAAACAGTTAAGAAGCGAATCAAAACAGGAAAACCAAGAAACAGGGAAAATAATAAATTAGGCCCTTATTCACTGCCTAATGTTATTGACTTTTTAAAGATCCGTTAGTTACTAAGCTTTGGTATTCAAATATAAAATAAATCTAACTGATGAGAAAATATTGAATATGAGCAACAGAATATTTGATAAATTGAAACTATAGGGGCGCCTGGGTGGCTCAATTGGTTAAGCATCTGCCTTCAGGTTGGGTCTGATCCCAAGGTCCTGGGATTGAGCCTCTTCAGGCTCTCTGTTTAGCGGAGAGTCTGCTTTTCTTTCTCCCTCAGCCCCTACCCTGCTCCTTCTCTCTCTCTCTCACTCAAATAAATAAATAAAAATAAAAAATAAAATAACCTAAAAAAAATTGAAACTATAATGGATATATTACTTAAAAAAATGTGTTCTCAATAGATATTACAAACATGGTACAAAATTCAGGAGTACAAAAAGGCATAGATTAAAAAGTGAGTCTTCTTTCCCCTAATCATCTAGTTTCCTTCTTCAAAAGTAATTCCTGTTAACTAGTGTCTTTGGTATTTCATATACAAGTCAATAAAATATATGTGTGTGTGTATATACCTATAATATATAGGTATATGTCTGTATATATTTATATGAATATATAAATATATATGTAAAAAGAAAACAAATTGTATCATACTATCCAGTATTCTGTATCTTGCTTTATTCATAACGCAATATATCTTGGAATTGATTCCGTAATATTCCATATGGAACTGCTTTACTTTTTAAAATAACAGCTTTATGGCAATACTTCACAGATCATACAATTCAACCATTTATATTGTACGATTCATTGGTTTTAGTATAGTTTCAGAATTTTAGAATACATTTTAGAACATTTTCATCTTCCCCCAAAAAACCTATAGCCTTTAGCATTCGCTCCTCATTTGCCTCCAGTCTCCCCAGCTTCTGGCAACCACTAATCTACTTTGTGTCTGTGTAGATTTCCCTATTCTGGGACAGTTAATGTAAACCAAATCATAAAATATGCAGTCTTATGTCACCGCTTAATGGCTTAATGGCTGAATTAAAAGACAGCAATGTCTGTCTTATGGGTGTATCATAATGGATTTTTTTTTTTTAAGATTTTATTTATTTGACAGACAGAGATCACAAGTAGGCAGAGAGACAGGCGGAGAGAGAGAGAGGAGGAAGCAGGCTCCCCGCTGAGCAGATAGGCCGATGCGGGGCTCGATCCCAGGACCCTGGGATCATGTCCTGAGCCGAAGACAGAGGCTTTAACCTACTGAGCCACCCAAGCGCCCCTATCATAATGGATTTAACCTGTTGCCTCTTGATGGACAGTTAGATTGCTTCTGATCTTTTGTCATTACAATTAATAATGCAGTGACAATACTTGTATGTAATTTATATGTGTATGAGTATAATGAGTGTAATTCTGGGAACAAAACTGCCAAGACTCAAAGGGTATATGCATTTTAAAATCTGCAAATAGTACAGCATTGCATTTATTTTTGTAGGGTACCTTTAATGTCCAGCCCTCCCTTTCTTAAGTTGAAGAGCTTTTATGTTTACTACTTGGAGAAAATCTTGTTGACAGATGTTTGTGTAAGCTTGGCAGCTGACCAAAACAGGTATTATTCTAGGTCCCCTTATGTGCTGTTTGGTATGGAATTGATTTTTCACAGCACACTGTTTCCCTGTACACTTCTGCTAACATAATATTAAGATACCTGAATTTGGTCTGGTTAAAATTTTGGTCTAGTTTTTGGTGACAGCCTTGTTTGTTCTCCTTAAAAAAAAAAAGTGTCTGGGGTTATTTTAATTCTTTCTATATACCAGAGAATTAAAACCTGAGCCAGTAGATGTATCAAATAGTATATATCCTACGATTATTAATATTGGTGATAGGCTAAAATTCTGGTGTCTTATTTAAATATATGGTCTGTGTTGTATATAAAAGCTTTCAAAACTAACATAGTGATCAACTAATATGGAAATGAGATGCTATTTATTTATATAACTAACCAAAAAATGGATAAAAGAAATACATTTTCTTTATTATTTATCAAATATAAATTCTCACTGGACAAGAACTGTGTACTTGCTTTTATGTGGAAGAGTATATCTGTACCTTTTAATTTATTTTTATTTATTTATTTTTTTTTTAAGAGGGGGAATGTAGGGGATGGGGCAGCAGGAAAGGGAGAGAGAGAGAATCTTAAGCAGGCTCCACACCCAGCACGGAGCCCAAACAGGGCTTGATCTCACAACACTGAGATTATGACCTGAGCCAAAATCAAGAGTCTAAAGCTTAACTGACTATGCCACCCAGGTGCTCCTATCTGTACCTTTTTAAAAAAGATACACTGAGTGTGTTGTCATGTATGTGGAACTAAAGTAGAAGTATCCTTATTCTAAGTGGAGGGTGTGTCATTTTAGTTATTTATTTGTGGGCTTAAGGAGTGATAACTTTGTTTCCAGCTGGAAACCTCTAATTGTCCAAGTGATCAATAATAACATCATTTGTTGGACAGTGGCACCTATTGGTAGTTTAATATTTTCATAACCCAGCTTGAAAGGCATTATAAATACATACATAGTAAGGAGAGTAGGAGAACAAAATTTCCAGAACTTTATAAATAATGTAACAGAATGTTATGGAAGAGAGTCCTATCGGGCCAAGGAGAGAGCACAAACTGGAGAGCAGTACAAGCACAAGAATGAGTATGTGAAATGTTTAAGGACTGCTGATATCTCTGCTGAGGTCCTATGATATATGATAGAGATGCCAATAGGCTGTTTATATGCAGTGACCTGAGTTGTCAATATATTTATGAGTGAGGATCACATGGTTTATGAGCTATAGCATAAAATGACATTGAAATTTGGTTGAGCCTGGAGTCATTTGAAATTAGCTTCACATTTTTTTTTATCTGATTTCTAATAAGTTTGGTAAAGATTTACATTTTTTTTAAAAGCTGCAGATTTTTAGGGCAGTAAATTTATTCTGTATAATACTGTAATGGTGGATATGTTATGTTACATGTTTGTAAAAACATAGAACTATATGCCATCCAAAGGGTGAATGCTAATGTAAAGTATGGACTTTACTTAATAATGTATAAATATTGGACCATCAAATGTACCACCCTAAGGCAAGCTATAAATAATTGGGGAAAATAGGGCTAATGTGATAAGGAAATATATGGGAACCCCCTCTACTTTATGCTCAGTTTTTCTGTAAACCTAAAACTGCTCTAAAAATAAGTCTATTAATTAAAAAAAAAAAGCTGCCGATAATGATGAGAGAAAGGCTCTTGGGTCTTTGGATATTCTTGGTCTCCGTATCAGACATCAGAATCAAAGAGGAAAAGTTGATATTGGTGAATTAATCCCTTCCTTTCAGCTTGGCCTCTGATGCCCACTTTATTTTAGTCTTTGTCTAGCATTCAGGGTTGGCTAGCAGCTGTCCCATGAGGATTGTCATTTTAACTATCCATTCATAGACCTGGGGAGAATCTGTGGCAGACTTTCCCTTGTGAAATAACACCCTTATGTTCCAGGCTTGAGCAGTGGAGGGATAATATTCATGTGAGGTGGGTGTTTGAACATCATGATTCCATTTCTGGACTTCTTGCAATCATTGTTGGATTCAGATGATACCTCTCCTTCTCAAATTTGACCTAACGTGGACACAGACTTTGGTAGGGCTGAATCTAGGCTGTAATGTTGAACAAGACCTTATCAAAAGCTTCAAGATATTAGCCTTTATCTATTTCATGTATCTGGCTTATTTGATTGTTTTTTGGAAGAATATAATCTGTTGTCCTGGCCTGTATATATGAGGCAAAAGACTTCTTTCCATCTCACTGAAATTATTCTTAAACTTCTCTCACTGTCTGGATCTCTCTTCCTATCCAAGGTTTGCCTTTCTGTACTAAATGCTCTGTTCTATATCTGCCTTTTTTTCCAAAATGGAAATGCCTTCAGATGGCCTCTCACAGATTGTGTGGCCTTATTCTTTGTCTCAAAAGAGACAAACATGTAAGGACTGATATCGACCCAAATCTGTTTCTTTCTGCCCAGAATGAATAAAAACCTAGATTAGTATCAGTGCTTCCTGAATTGGAGCTATTCTAATTATCCACCCAGCTACCAACGTAGGAACCAAGGGTTCTTTTAGGGGAGCTCACTTTCCTAATCTTCAAGGACAGTTGTCATTAATGAGGCATACTTTTCATCCTCGAATCATAGTTTTGTAGAGCTAAAAGATATCTCAATGATCCATCATTTTCAATCTACTTCACTTATTTTATGATGCAGAAACAATCATACAGTTTTAGGTTCTACATGACTTTGCTTGGGTCCTAGCTTTGATAGTATTAGCAGAGCAGGGAACCAGAATCTAGTTTAATATGTCCTAATCCAGTGGTCTTTTTATCACAAAGTGCTTCTTTTGAGAAAAAGTCACCAGAACCAGAAAAAGCTCACTAGAAGTTGAGCCTGGAATTTGCTAACTCATCATTACAGGGTCTTCCTTGCAAAAACATTTTTACTATAGTTTTTATGAATTTTTTTAAAAAAAGATTTATTTACTCTTGAGAGAGAGAGAGAGAGAAAGAGCTGGGGGAAGGGCAGAGGGAGAGAGAATCTCAAGAAGACTCCCTGCTGAGTGAGGAGCCTAATGCGGGGCTCGACCCCATGACTCCAAGATCATGACCTGAACTGAAATGAAGTCAGGCACTCAACTGACTGAGCCATCCAGGCACCCCAAGTTTTTTCTTTTATTTAAGATTAAAATACATTATTGATTTTCTGCTGAGGGTGTTGAGAGTTAGTGAGGAAATATTTTATGCCAGTTTTGCTAGAATTCAAAACAACCTTTGAATAAAGTAGGTATATCATGAACTCCTTGAGAAGATAATGTAATCTTTAAATGTTACGTTCATAATTTTAATTCATTCAGCTTTTTGAATGTGTGAGATGAGGGTTTTTTTTTTTTTCCTAATATACTCTGAGGTGTTTTTGGAAATAAATGTGTCCAAAGATGTAAAACTTTGGATATCAGGAAGTCCCATGATAGTGCTTTTTAAGGTAATTGGATTGCCTATTGATTATTATGACTCTTCACTGTAGATGAAGTTTCATTTACTATTCACTTGAAATTCTGGTTGTCCAGTGTTCTTATTATCTCTGTCAGCTACTTCTCTTGATTCTTGCATTCCATCTGGCCATCTCATTGTTCTTTCTTTTTTTTTTTCTTTTTTCATCTCATTGTCCTTAAAGAGGAAAGGGATTGAAGTAAATGGGGTGGACTTTTTAAAAAATGTGGTAAGATTTGGGGTGCCTGGGTGGCTCAGTGGATTAAAGCCTCTGCCTTAAGCTCAGGTCATGATCCCAAGCTCCTGGGATCTAGTCCCGCATCGGGCTCTCTGCTCAGCAGGGAGCCTGCCTCCCCCCCTCTCTCTGCCTGCCTCTGCCCACTTGTGATTTCTGTCTGTCAAATAAATAAATAAAATCTTTTTTTTTTAATAAATAAAATCTTAAAAAAGAATAAAAAATTAAAAATGTGGTAAGATTTAATGGCCGATAAGGTTGTATTTCACAATGTAATCTCACAATGAAACACCCAAATAGTATAACATTATTTTTTTATTCCAGGTCTTCATTTCAGAGAATCTGAAGTTAATACTGTACATCTTTTTCAATAACTTTTTATTCGAATACAAAGATAATATACATACATTGTAGACAATTTGGAAAGTATAGACAAATCCAGAGAAGAAAGTAAAAATCATCACTTGTAATTCTAGTATTTAGTGATAATCACTGTTAATATTTGGTGGTTGTTTTAGTCATTAGTATATACATATTTTGTTTTTAATGGGGTTATAATGCATTTGTAACCTCATTTTTAATAGGCAAATACTATTTTCCTCTTTAAAAGTCCTTCATAGATTCATTTTTAATAGATGCATATTATTCTACAGTATGGCTGTACCAGGATTTCTTTAAACAGTTTCTTTTTGAAAGATACTCAACTTGTTTCTAGTTCTTCCATAAGAAAGCTGTCACTGTTGTAGGCTTCATGTTAGGAAAATCTGTGATTGTTTCTCATTAGACTTTTAAGGAAATCTTTAAAAATTTGTAAGTGAAACCTAAGGCAAAGAAAAACTAAATAAGAACATAGTATTACATAATAAACCAGTGACCTTTTGTTAATTCTTAGCACAGTGTTTAGTTCACATTTATCCTGATACTTTAAATGGCAGTGTATTTAGATTAATTTACAGTTTGAATTAAAATGATTTAATTGTAACACAAGCCAGTCTGAAAACTGTTTTTTTTTTTGAAAACTTCTTGAGGTTGCACATTGAACTACACTTCACATGTCTGACTTTTAGTCCATGTATTTTTCATGACCTTAAAATTAAAAAATCTTAATTTCATGAGGATTAATTATTTGCTCTCTTCTTCAGAAGTTTTAAATGAGTTGTGTACAGTATACTGATTTTTTTAAGTTGAGTATTGGTAATATGTGTTCATTTCAGACTAATCTCACAAGATTTTCTTAATAAATTTATAGTTCTGATATATATCTATGATATGGATCATTTAGAATTGGTTGTCTAATATATTATATGGTACTTTATACCACAGAACCATATACTTTAGAAAACCAATGCCATGTTAAAGTTTGAATTTTCAGTATATTCTTGCATCACAATAGGATCATGCCATAAGATTTTTTTCTTATATGAATATTGGAAATACTGTTCTTTCTGATCATCAGCTATCTTAGCTATAGCAAACAAAACTAATTTTTGTCAGAAGTGCCTGATCAGTTTATGTGACTGCTTTTTTCCCTCTAACCCTATTACCCCTCTACTCCCAATCAAGTGACAATTCCTTCTTTGTGGTACTTTATGTATAAGGGTATTCACCAGATGACCTTTTATTATATTTAGGGATACAGGTGCGTGTTTCTTCCATAAACTACAGGTTCCCCAAGGAATGAATTTTCATGTTTGTATCTACCCACTTATATTGTGCTAGGAGTTGGGCCATTTATTTGGGAGTCACATGTTTTGGTGTTCAGTAAATTTTCATTGAGTTAAATTGAATAAAAATGTAGACTTGATTGCTTGATTGCTAGCAGAACTCTGTATTTCCTAAACAAGTTTGTTAATAATCTCAAATTATCAGGAGCAAATTTATTTTTATTTAAAATTGAGCAGATGGCTTGGTGCCTACCCTTTTCAACTAAATAAAGATTTCTCTTTTAGGATTTGTTCACACAGATATGACGAAAGACTTGAAAGAAGAACATTTAAAGAAAAGTATCCCTCTTGGGAGGTTTGGAGAACCTATTGATGTGGCACATGCGGTTGTGTTTCTTTTAGAATCACCATATATTACAGGGCATGTTCTGGTAGTGGATGGGGGATTACAACTCATGATATGATATACAGATTATTCAGTTATAATAGTGATTATAATCAAGGGTACAGTTTGGCTATTGACAGTCATACTGTGTGGGTGACATTTTCTAATTAGAGCTATTGATGATACAAGTATTGATTTTCATCTTTATATGAATATATCTGAAAAGAGCACTGTCTAACTATTTGTGTTTTCTAAGTGGTATGTACCTTATAGGCTCTAGCAATTTTAGTATATAGACATTTGCAAGTGATATAAATGGACACTAATTTATATTTTTGGTCTCAAAAGTGCAAAAATTATATAATCTAATTGGGCATGAATTATTTTATTGTATCAGTCAAAATTCTCTAGAAGTTAATGTTTGGGCCATTGCTAAGATAGGAGTATTTGTAGGATATTATTTAGTTGTCAGTACTTTAGCAGTCCTGCCAGTTACACATTGTATTTCTTTTCCATATACCTTAGAAGAATAGTTTTTATACAGGTTGAAAAAAAATGATCAGTTTGGCATGAATTTAGAGCCTGGTTTCTTTGAGTGCATTATTCCTGATGAAGCGGCTGGACAAAATAATTCACAAATACAAATTCACAAATACAGATGCGGTATAGTTGACTGATTCTTTAGAAATTCTCAAAGATGATGAAGATTAACCCTTAAGGTTTTAAGATCTGGTATAGGAATGAGCTGAGTTCTTATCAACTTAGGAAATAGAAGTAGTTTTTTTGTGTAACACTCAGTTTAGCAAACTACTTAAAAATAGTATAACAAATAATGACATCTTAAAAATCAAGAGTATTTTGTATGATTGAATATGATTTTTTACCCTTAAACTTCAGAAATACTTAATTACAGAAATATGTAATTAATTACAGTAATAATTACTTAATTACTACTGAATCATCAAAAAATGATAAATATGCAGTAACAACGAATAATATGTCTTCATAAGGAACAGTTAAAAAAGCATTACTTTTAAGAGAAAATATCTGCCTGAGAATAGAAGTAAAGACACAAACTGAATGTAAAATATCAGGCAATATTTCTTTTGCATTGAACTCTTGTATCGAATTCTTTTGTGGGGAATAATATGATATTTTAAATAATGTGGAGGATAATGTCTCTGGATTCATGTTGATTTTTATTATTTATCATTTCAAAATATGTTTTAAATATTTACTGCATTTTAAAAAGTAATCTTTTAGAGTTTTATTAGAGCTGAACATTATTTTATTTAAACAGATTTAATTTTATATTGCAAGTCAGTGCAAAGGTGTGAGGAGGTTGTCCTAAATAAATGCAATGTGATAAAGATAATAAAAATAAAAAATAAAGTAAAAGGTAATAAAAGATCTAAATTCTACATCAAGCTTCCTGACTCAAAAATTATTTTAAATTTATCTTCAAAATAATCTTTACTTAGAGAAGTCTATTTAAGAGTGAGGAAGTTATTAAGTGTGAGTAAAATGAGTACTATTAATCAAACTGTTTACTAAATGCAAGCATGGTAATATATAGGATTTATCAAGCATTAACGGTTCTAGGCACATAAAAGAAATGGAGCAGTCAGGATGGTTTCAAATGCTGTAGCTGATGCTTTTAAAGGTAGGAGAGTCTGTGGAGACAAAGTAGGCCGTTTTTCTAATGCTGCCTCACCTGCACACCTTTAGCTACCTGCATTTCTTCACATAACATCCTCTTCAGGTTAGAATTTCCTTCTCCGGATACTTCATCTCTGAAATCATCAGTGAGGGTGATCTGACTGGTGATTAGGAAGAAACCAATATATTTCATTCAATTAGTGACATTAAGCTACAGATAGGTTAACCTTTAAGAATGTATATATTTATAACCTTTTTAACTGATACATCTCCCTCACCCAGGCCATATCAAAGTAGTAGAATATGGGAAGATTTTGAAATAGGTAAAATAAGCCTTCACTGTTCCATTCCAGGTGAATTCACTTACTTTCACGGACCTGGTAGAACTTGTAATTTAATACTCGCGTCCTGTTGCTCAAATCAGTTGGCAGTTCGTTGTGTGTGTTCGGCCATTCAAGAACTTCTGTGATTTCTTAACAACTTGACATACATACAGTTGACCTTTGAACAACATGGTTTTGAGCTGTGTGGGTCCACTTATATGGGCATATTTTATAGTACACTATTATAAATGTATTTTATGATTTTAATATTTTCTCTAGCTTTATTGTGAGAATACAGAATATATACATCTTACAAAAAATGTGTTCACTATTTATGTTATTGGTAAGGCTTCCAGTCAACAGTAGGCTATTAATGATTATGTTCTTGGGCATCAGTTATAGGTGAATTTTCGATTGTGCAGGTGATCAGTGCCCCTAACCTTCTGCATTGTTCAAGGGTAAACTGTATACAAATTATTTAATAATTAAATTTCTTTTATATTTGTTTTATCTTTCTACTACATTGTAAGCTCCTGAGGGTAGAGACCGTACTGTGTTTTCATTTATTTAGCTAATGAACTCAAATATTGGTTGAATACCTGCTAACTATCTGGAACTTCTTTTGATACCCCCACTTTGCCTAGTCATCCCTGAGTACATTGGATATGCTCCATAAATAACTGATAAACCACTATGATTTTTTGATTCAAGATCCATTCAATAGTCCATTACTCTGTGCTATTAATAATTACATAATTACTCTGTGTTGGTGATAGTCACTGAGATATATCTGTTCTCTCGGTATGCATCCTGGAATACTATTTTTTTTTTTTAATCAAATCCCTGTGACTTAATCTTTTTTGATAATTTATCTTTTTTGGTAATTTATCTCTGATTTTGATCTTTACTTTCAATTTAAAATTGAATTTGCGATCCTAAGTCAATCAGTTGTTTTCTGTTAGGCAGGATACCTTAGTTCAAGTAATTACCAGGAATTTGGCTTAGAATTCTTGGGCTAATAACCCAAACAGGGGAGGTTATCAGTATTACCTGTAGAGCTTTTTTTTTAATTGAAAAAAAAAATAGTTCTTTTAATTGAAGTATGGTTAACACACAGTATTGGATTAGTTTCAGTAATTCAACGTAGTAACAGTAATTCAACAACTTTATATGTTATGCTGTGCTCTCCAAAACTGCAGCTACCATCTGTTACCATATAATACTATTATAATACCATTGACTGTATTCCCTCTACTGTACCTTTCATTCCTGTGATTTATTCATTTGGTAATTGAAAGCCAGTACCTCCCATTCCCCTTCACTCATTTTGCCTACCTCCCCCCATTGATATGACCTCTGTATTTAGGGCATGTTTTTTGCTTTTTGTATGTGTGTGTGAGTTTTGATTCCACATATAAGTGAACTCCTATATTATCTGTCTTTCTCTGACTTATCTCCCTTAGGATAATACCCTCTAGGTCCATTCATGGTGTCACCAGTGGCAAGGTGTCATTCTTTTTATGGCTGAGTAATATTCCATTGTGTTTATATACACCACATTTTATTTTTCCATTCCTCTTTGATGGGCATTTGGGTTGCTTTCATATTTTGGCTGTTGCAAATAATGCTGCAGTAAGCATAGGGTGCATATATCTTTTTCAATTAATGTTCTCATTTTCTCTGGGTAAATACCTAGTAGTGGAATTACTGGATAATACGGTATTTCAGTTTTCAGTTTTTTGAGGAATCTCCATACAGTTATTTGCAGTGGCTGCACCAATTTACAACCCACCAACAGTGTACAAGGGTTTCTTTTTCTCTACATCCTTGTCAGCCCTTGTTTTTTCTTGTCATTTTGATTTTAGCCATTCTGTAAGGTGTAAGTTGCTATCTCATTGTAGCTTTGATTTACATTTTCCTGATAATTAGTGATGTTGAGCATCTTTTCATAAGTCTGTTGACCATCTGTATGTCTTCTTTGAAAAAGTGTTCATTCAGGTCATCTGCCCATTTTTAAAGGGATTATTTGGGGGTATTTTTGGTGTTGAGTTGTGTAAGTTCTTTATACATATTGGATACTAATCCTGTATTGGATATATCATTTGCAGACATTTTCTCCCACTCAGTAAGTTGCCTTTGGTTTTGTTGATTTTTTAATTTTCCCTGTGCAAAAGCTTTTTAGTTTGATGTCCTAATAGTTTATTTTTGCTTTTGTTTTCTTTGCCTGAGGAGACTTAACTAGAAAAATATTGCTAAGACTGATGCCCAGGGTATTATTGCCTGTGTTTTCTTTTAGGAGTTTTATGGTTTCAGATCTCCCACGTAGGCCTTTATGTCATTTTGAGTTTATGTATTGTGTAAGAAAGTGGTTGAGCCCCATGTCGAGTTCTGCTCAGGAGGGAGTCTGCTTTAGGATTCTCTCACTCTGCCCTTTTCCTCCCCCTATTCACGTGCTCACTTTCTCTCTCTGAAATAATAAATTTTTAGAAAGTGGTCCAGTTTTATTCTTTTCAGTGTAGCTGTTGAGTTTTCCCAGCATCTTTTATTGAGGACTGTCTTTTCTTCATTGTATACTTCTAGCACCTTTGCCATAGATTAATTGATCAAATAAGTGCGGGTTTTTCCCTGAGTTCTCTATTCTGTTCTCTTGATCTGTGTGTCTTTTGCCAGTGCCATTCTGTTTTGATTACCATAGCTTTGTAATATAGTGTGAAATCTGGGATTGTGATACCTCCAACTTTGTTCTTTCTTAAGATTATTTTGGCTATTTGGCATCTTCTGTGGTTCCATCCAAATTTTAGTATTATTTTTTCTAGTTTTGTGAAAAATGCTCTTGGTATTTTGATAGGTTGCACTGAATCAGTAACATGGACAATTTTAAAAATTTTCCAGCGCATTAACATGGACTCGCTTTCCATTTATTTGGCATCTTTAGTTTCTTTCATGAGTGTTTTATAGTTTTATAGTTTTCACAGAATAGGTCTCTCACATCCGTGTTAAGTTTATTCTTATGTGTCTTATTCTTTTTGGTGCAAATGGAAATGTTTTATTTCCTCTTTCTGCTACTTCAGTGTTAGTGTATAGAAATGTGACTGATTTCTTCATATTAATTTTGTAGCCTACAACTTTACTGAATTCATTTATCAGTTCTGTAGTTTTTTAGTGGATCTTTAGGATTTTCCATATATTACATTTGCAAATATTGACGGCTTTTTCCTTTCAATGTGGATGGTTTTTTTCCTTGTCTGATTGCTGTTGCTGGGACTTTAAGTATTATGTAGAATAAGTGGGGCAAGAAACGGTATCCTTGTCTTATTCCCAATCTTAGAACTTTTTCATCCTTAATTTTTCACCATTGAATATGATATTAGCTGTGGGTTTTTCATACATGGCTTTTCTTATGTTGAGGTATGTTCTCTCTAAACCCACTTTGTTCAGGGTGGATTATGAATGAAGATTGAATTTTGTCAAGTACTTTTTCTGCACCTGTTGAGATGATATGATTTTTTAAAAAGTTTTAATTTTAATAATCTGGTGCTCATCACAAGTATATTCCTTAATCCCCATCACCTATTTCACCCATTCCTTCATCCAGCTCCCCTCTGATAACCATCAGTTTTTCTCTATAGTTAAGAGTCTGTTTCTTGGTTTGCTTCTCTTTTTTTCACCTTTGCTCGTTTGTTTTGTTTCTTAAATTCCACATATGAGTGAAATCATATGGTATTTGTCTTTCTTTGACTTATTTCACTTAGTATTATACTCTCTAGCTCTATCCACGTCATTGCAAATGGCAAGATTTCTTTATTTTTTTATGGGTGTATAATATTCCATTGTAGATACATTTATATCTGTATATCTATATCTACAGGTATTTATCTGTCCATCTCATCTTCTTTATCCATTCATCAGTGGACTTGTGGGCTGCTTCCATATCCAGGCTATTTGAAATAATGCTGCTTTAAACATAGAGG
Source organism: Enhydra lutris kenyoni (assembly GCF_002288905.1). Lineage (NCBI taxonomy): Eukaryota > Metazoa > Chordata > Mammalia > Carnivora > Mustelidae > Enhydra > Enhydra lutris. The sequence goes on along the minus strand of NW_019154087.1, from coordinate 60,184,384 downwards.
TGCATGTCCCTTTGAATTAGTGTTTTGTATTTTTGAGTAAATAGCTGGAGTGCAGTTGCTGGATCTTAGGTTAGTTCTGTTTTTAACTTTTTGAGGAACTTCCATACTGTTTTTCAGAGTGGCTGCACCAATTTGTGCCACCCAAGTGTCCCTTTTTTGAGTTTATATGGTGTAAGAAAGTGGTCCAGTTTCATTCTTCTGCATGTGGCTGTCCAATTTTCCCAATACTGATTGTTGAAGGGACTGTCTTTTTTCCACTGGATATTCTTTCCTTGTTTGTCTAAGATTAGTTGACAGTAGAGTTGAGGATCCATTTCTGGGTTCTATTCTGTTTCATTGGTCGATGTGTCTGTTTTTGTGCCAGTACCATACTGTCCTAATAATTACAGCTTTGTAATACAGCCTGAAGTCTGAAATTGTGAAGCCTCCAGCTTTTTCTTCTTCAGCATTCCTTTGGCTACTCGAGGTCTTTTTTGGTTCCATATAAATTTTAGGATTATTTATTCCAGCTGTGTAAAAAATCCTGGTTGTATTTTGATAGGGATTGCATTGAATGTATAGATTGCTCTAAGTAGCCTAGCCATTTTACCAGTATTTGTTCTTCAGTGCATGAGCATGGAACATTTTTCCATTTCTTTTTGTCTTCCTCAGCTTCTTACATAAGTGCCCTATAGTTTTCAGAGTACAGATCCTTTATCTCTTTGTTTGAGTTTACTCCTAGATATCTTATGGGTTTTGATGCAGTTGTAAATGGGATCAATTCCTTGATTTCTCTCTCTTCTGCTTCATTATTAGTGTATAGAAATGCAGCTAATTTCTGGACATTGATTTGAATATCCTGCTACTTTACTGAATTTATCAGTTTTTTCAGTTTTTTGGTAGAATCTTTCGAGTTTTCTATGTATAGCTTCATGGTTGCAAAGAGTGAAAACTTTACTTTTTCCTTACCAATTTGGATGCCTTTTATTTCTTTTTGTTGTCTGATTGCTGTGGCTAGGACTTCCAGTACTATGTTGAATAAAAGTGGTGAGAGTAGACATCTTTGTCGTGTTTCTGACCTTAGGGGAAAATCTTTCAGTTTTCCCCTCCCAATAGTTTATTTTTACTTTTGTTTCCCTTGCCTCAGGGAACCTATATAGAAAATAGTTGTTATGGCCAGTGTCAGAGAAATTACTGCTTGTACTCTCCTCTGGGAGTTTTTATGGTTTCAGGTCTTGCATTTAATCCATTTTGAATTTATTTTTGTGTGTGGTGTAAAAAAGTGTGTCAGTTTCATTCTTTTGCATGTAGCTGTCCAGTTTTCCCAACACCATTTGTTGAAGAGACTCTCTTTTTCCCATTGAATATTCTTTCCTGCTTTGTCAAAGATTAATTTATCATATAATTGTGTGTTTACTTCTGTATTTTTTGTTTTGTTCTATTGATCTACGTGTCTGTTTTTGTGTCAGTACCATACTGTTTTGATTACTGCCGCTTTGTAAAATAACCTGAAATCCAGAATCGTGATGCCTCCAGCTTTGCTTTTCTTTTTCAAGATTGTTTTGGTTATTCAGGTTCTTTAGTGGTTCCATACAAATTTTAGGATTGTTTGTTCTAGTTCTGTGAAAAATGCTGGTAGTATTTTGATAGGGATTGCATTAAATGTGTAGATTGCTTGGGTAGTATAAACATTTTAACAGTATTTCTTCTTTTAATCCATGAGTATGGAATGTCTTTCCGTTTCTCTATATTGTTTTCAATTTCTTTCATCACTGTTTTGTAGTTTTCAGAAGACAGGTCTTTCACTTCTTTGGTTAGGTTTATTCCTAGGTATCTTATTGTTTTTGGTATAGTTGTACATGGGATTGTTTTCTTAATTTGTCTTTCTGTTGTTTCATTACTGGTGTATAGAAATGCAACAGATTTCTGTATACTAATTTTGTAATCTACTACTTTACTGAATTTGTTTATTAGTTCTTGTGGTTTGTGGTAGATTCTTTAAGGTTTCTATGTATATAGCCTCATGTCATCTGCAAAAAGTGAGAATTTTACTTTTTCCTTAACAATTTGGATGCCTTTTATTCTTTTTGTTTTCTGATTGCTGTGGTTAGGACTTCCAGTACTATGTTGAATAAAAATGGTGGGAGTTCCTAGATGTCCATCAACAGATGAATGGATTAAGAAGTTGTGGTATATAACTACAATGGAATATTATGCAGCCATCAAAATTTGAAATCTTGCCATTTGCAATGATGTGAATGGAACTAGAGGGTTCTTATGCTAAGCAAAATAAGTCAGTCAGAGAAAGACTATTATCATATGATCTCACTGATGTGTGGGATTTAAGAAACAAGGCAGAAGATCATAAGGAAAGATAGGAAAAAATGAAACAAGATGAAACCAGAGAGGGAGACAAACCATTAGAGACTCTTAATCTTAGGAAATAAACTGAGGGCTGCTGGAGGGGAGGGGAGTGGGGGGTTAGGGTAACTGGTGATGGACATTGAGGAGGGTGTATGTCATAATGAGCACTAGGTATTATATAAGACTGATTAATCACAGACCTGTACTCCCTGAAACAAATAATACATTATATGTTAATTGATTAAATTTAAATTAAGAAAAGTGGTGAGAGTGAACATCTTTGTCTTGTTCCTGACCTTAGGGGAAAGACCTTCAGTTTTTCCCCATTGAGAATGATATTATTTGTGGGTTTATCATATATGGCCTTTATTATGTTGAGGTGTGTTCCCTTTAAACCTACTTTGTTGTGGGTTTTTATTATGTATGGATGTTGTACTTTGTGAAATGCTTTTTAATGCATATATGGAAATGATCGTATGGTTCTTATCCTTTCTCTTATTCATGTGATTTGTCAGATTGATTGATTTGCAAATAGTGAACCACCCTTGCAGCCCAGGAGTAAATCCCACTTGATTGTGGTAAATGATTTTTTTAATATATTGTTAGATTCAGTTTGCTAGTGTTTTGTTCAGGATTTTTATGTTTATGTTCATTAGAGATACTGGCCTGTAGTTCTCTTTTTTGTGTGTGGTTTCTTTATCTGGTTTTGTATCAGGGTGATGCTGGCCTCATAGAATGAATTTGGAAGTTTTCCTTCCTTTTCTATTTTTTGGAATTATTTGAGAATAATAGAATAGGTATTAAATTTTCTTAAAATTTTGGTAGAATCCTTCTGTGAAGTCATCTGCTATTGGACTTTTTTTGTTGGGAGTTTTTTGATTACTGACTCAATTTTTTTCCTGGTAACCAGTCTGTTGAAATTTTCTATTTCGTCCTGTTTCAGTTTTGGTAGGTTATATTTCTAGGAATTTATCCATTTCTTCTAGGCATATAATATTTCACAATATTTTCTTGTAATTGTATTAGTGTGGTATTATTTCCCGTCTCTCATTTGTGATTTTATTTATTTGGGTCTTTTCTCCTTTTTTCTTGATGAGTCTGGCTACAATTTATCAGTTTTATTGTATGTTTTTTTCCCCCCACAGAACCCAAATCCTGGTTTCATAAATCTTTTTTTTTTTTAAGTTTTTTTTTTATCATTTATTCCTACTCTAATCTTAATTATTTTCGTCTTTCTGCTGGTTTTAGATTTTTCTTTTTTTTCTAGCTCCTTTAGGTGGAAGGTTAGGTTGTTCAAGATTTTTCTTGCTTCTCGAGGTAGACATGTATTGGTATAAACTTCCCTCTTAGGATTGCTTCTGTTGCATCCCAAAGGTTTTTAACCTTTGAGTTTTCTAAAGATTTTATTTACTTACTTATTTATCAGAGAGAGAGAGCGAGTGAGTGAGCATGAGATCACAGGCAGGGGGAGTGACAGGCAGAGGCAGAGGGAGAAGCAGACTCCCCACTGAGCAAGGAGCCCAATGCAGGACTCGATCCCAGGACCCTGAGATCATGCACGACCTGAGTCAAAGGCAGACACTTAACCAGCTGAGCCACCTGGGCGTCTGAACCTTTGTGTTTTAATTTTTATTTGTACTTTTTTATTTCTTATTTCTGTTTGGTCCATTCGTTGTTTAGTAGCATGTTACTTAACCTTCATTTATTTGTGTTTTTTTCAGGTTTTTTCTTGTGATTGACTTCTAGTTTCATTGCATTGTGGTCAGAAAAAATGCATGGTATGACTTTGATCTTCTTTAATTTGTTGAGGCTTGTTTTGTTGCCTAATATGTGATCTATTCCGAAAAATATTCCATGTGCACGTGAAAAAGAATGTGTTTTCTGCTGTTTTAGGATGGAATGTTCTTGTATATGTCTGTTAAATCCGTATGTTCTGTATGTTAAATCTGTGTGTTCTTCAAAACCATTTTTTCAATGTTGATTTTCTGTTTAGATGATCTGTCCATCAATGTAAGTGGGGTGTTAATGTCCCTAACTATTTTATTATTGCCCATTAGTTCCTTTATATTTGTTGTTAACTGTTTTATTTTTTTGGGTGCTCCCACATTGGGTGCACAAATATTTACAGTTGTTATATCTTCTTGTTAGATTGTTCCCTTTATTATTATATAGTGTCCTTTGTCTCTTGTTAAAGTCTTTAAGGTTTCCTTTTGTCTCATATAAGTATTCCTACTTTGTCTTTCTTTTGATATCCATTTGCATGATAGGTGTTTCTCCATCCCCTCACTTTTAATCGGCAAGTGTCTTTAGGTCTGAAATGAGTCTTTTGTAGGCAGCATATAGATGAGTATTGGGTTTTTTCATCCATGTCTGTCAGCCCATGTCTTTGATTGAAATGTTTAATCCATTTACACTTTTAGTAATTATTGATAGTATATATTTATTGTCATTTTATTACTTGTTTTATGGTTATTTCTAAAGATCTTCCCTGATGCTTTCTTGCCTTTCTGTCTTTCATGGTTTGCTGGTTTTCTTTGGTGATACATTTGGATCCTTTGCATATTTATTAATGGTTTTTGCTTTATAGTTACCATTGGTTTTGTATATAACATTTTCTGCATATCACAGTCTATATCGATTTGATGGTCATTTAAGTTTGAACCCATTCTTACTCCACTCATTTTAGGTATATGGTGCCATATTTTACATACTTTTATTCTGTGAGTTCCTTGATTGATGTTTTACAGAAATACTCATTTTTACTGCTTTTGTGTTTCCTACCTTCATACTGTGATTTTTCATCTTTCCTTTCCACTTAAAGAGCCCCCTGTAATATTTCATGGAGGGATGGTTTAGTGGTCATAAATTCCTTTAGTTTTTGTTTGTCTGGGAAACTCTTTCTCTCTCCTACTCTTCTGAATGTTAGCCTTGCTGGATAAGAATATTCATAGCTGCAGATTTTTCCCATTCTGCACTTTGAATATATCATGCCACTCCTTTCCAGCTCAGAAAGTTTCTGCTGAAAAATCCCCTGATAACTTATTGGGGTTTCCTTTGTGTGTAGCTGTTTTCTTTCCTCTTGCTCCTTTATCACTATATTTTGCCATTTTAATGACAATATTATATCTTTTTTTTTCTTCATTTTTTAAAATTTATTTTCAGCATAACAGTATTCATTGTTTTTGTACCACACCCAGTGCTCCATGTAATCCGTGCCCTCTCTAATACCCACCACCTGGTTCCCCCAACCTCCCACCCCCCCACCTCTTCAAACCCTTCAGATTGTTTTTCAGAGTCCATAGTCTCTCTTTGTTCACCTCACCTTCCAATTTCCCCCAACTCCCTTCTCCTAATTCCCCATGTCCTCCATGCTATTTGTTACACTCCACAAATAAGTGAAACTATATGATAATTGACTCTCTCTGCTTGACTTATTTCACTCAGCATAATCTCTTCCAGTCCCGTCCATGTTGCTACAAAAGTTGGGTATTCATCCTTTCTGATGGAGGGAGGCATAATACTCCATAGTGTATATGGACCACATCTTCCTTATCCATTCGTCCGTTGAAGGGCATCTTGGTTCTTTCTACAGTTTGGCGACCGTGGCCATTGCTGCTATAAACATTGGGTTACAGATGGCCCTTCTTTTCACTACATCTGTATCTTTGGGGTAAATACCCAGTAGTGCAATTGCAGGGTCATAGGGAAGTTCTATTTTTAATTTCTTGAGGAATCTCCACACTGTTCTCCAAAGTGGCTGCACCAACTTGCATTCCCACCAACAGTGTAAGAGGGTTCCCCTTTCTCCACATCCCCTCCAACACATGTTGTTTCCTGTCTTGCTAATTTTGGCCATTCTAACTGGTGTAAGGTGGTATCTCAATGTGGTTTTAATTTGAATCTCCCTAATGGCTAGTGATGATGAACATTTTTTCATGTGTCTGATAGCCATTTGTATGTCTTCATTGGAGAAGTGTCTGTTCATATCTTGTGCCCATTTTTTGATATGATTCTCTGTTTTGTGTATGTTGAGTTTGAGGAGTTCTTTATAGACCCTGGATATCAATCTTTTGTCTGTACTGTCATTTGCAAATATCGTCTCCCAAAAGATGGAAGACCATTCCATGCTCTTGGATCAGAAGAATAAACATTGTTAAAATGTCTATACTGCCTAGAGCAATCTATACTTTTAATGCCATTCCAATCAAAATTCCACCGGTATTCTTCAAAGAGCTGGAGCAAATAATCCAAGAATTTGTATGGAACCAGAAGAGACCCCGAATCGCTAAGGAAATGTTGAAAAACAAAAATAAAACTGGGGGCATCACATTACCTGATTTCAAGCTTTACTAGAAAGCTGTGATCACCAAGACAGCATGGTACTGGCATAAAAACAGACACATAGACCAGTGGAACAGAGTAGAGAGCCCAGATATGGACCCTCAACTCTATGGTCAGTTAATCTTCGACAAAACAGGAAAATATATACAGTGGAAAAAAGACAGTCTCTTCAATAAATGGTGCTGGGAAAACTGGGCAGCTATATGTAGAAGAATGAAACTCGACCATTCTCTTTCACCGTACACAAAGATAAACTCAAAATGGATAAAAGACCTCAACGTGAGACAGGAATCCCATCAGAATCCTAGAGGAGAACATAGGCAGTAATCTCTTCGATATCAGCCATAGCAACTTCTTTCAAGATATGTCTCCAAAGGCAAAGGAAACAAAAGCCAAAATAAACTTTTGGGACTTCATCAAAATCAAAAGCTTCTGCACAGCAAAGGAAACAGTCAAGAAAACAAAGAGACAATAATATGTCTTGATGTGGATCTGCTTTTATTGATTTTGTTGAGGTTTCTCTGTGCCTCCTGGATCTGCATATCTGTTTCCTTCTCCAGATTAGGAAAATTTTCAGCTATTATTTCTTCAAATAAATTCTCTGCTCTTTCCTCTCTCTTCTTCTGAGGCTCCGATAATACTGTTATTATGTTTCACAGATTCACTGAGTTCCCTATTCTCGTTTTGCATAATTCTTTTTTCTCTTTGTTCACCTTGATTACTTTCCACTGCTCTGTCTTCTAAGTCATTAATTCATTCCTTTGCTTCTTCCAGCCTGCTGTTCATTCCACCAAGTGTGTTTCTCATTTTATTTATTGAGCCCTCTCTGTGTTATTCCTTATCCCTGTGTAAATGGTCTCAGTGATGTTCTCCACTCTCTCAAGTCCAGTGAATATCCTTATGATTACTTCTTTAAATTCTCCATTAGACATGTTATTTATATCTGTTTTGCTTGTATATCTGGCCATGGCCTTGTCCTTTTTTCATCTGGGAGAAATTCCTCTGTCTTCTCATTTTGTGTAAGTCTCTATGCTTGTTTCTGTGTTAGGAAAGTCAGGGTGTTTCCTTTTCTTGAATGTAATGCTTTATGAAGAAGACATCCTGGAGTGACTTGCCGTGTAGTGTCCCCTGTTCCCCAGGGCCTGGTGCTTCCAGGAGTGTCTCCAGTGTGTGTTGCATATGCTCTGCTGTTGTGTTGTCACCACTTTATCCTTCAGGCCGGTCATCTGCAGAGGTTCTCTTTGCCTGCTCTGGGCCTTGTTTGATTCCTGGCCTGAATGTGGTGTGCTTTAACTAGGTGTTCTCTGGTCTGCTTGTGGAATGAGACCTGTCATCACCTCCTTCAGGACCAAGGCCATGCAAAATGCCCTGATTGGGAGACAGGATGTGGGCAGGGCTTTGGGCCTGTCTTTTGGGGGTGGGGGCCTGCTGTGCTGGGACTGAGGCAAGTTAGACCCAGAAGGGTAGTTCCACCAGAGGGTTTGGGGGGGGTTTGGTTTAAGCAAGTTAGGTAGCAAGTGTTTGTGCTTCACTGGTTCCTGCAGGTTGCTCTGTGTTTATGCTTAGGGGTGGGGAATGGAAATGGTGCCTGCCAGTTCCTTTATTCCCAGAGGGGTCTCTCTGTGAATGTTGTCTCTGGTGGGATAAGCTTCTGAGATGAGCAAGTAACCTCCTCATTGTGTGCCCCAGGCACTCTTCAGATCACTGTTTTAATGTTGTACATTCACAGGCTGTTTGCCCTGCTTTTCTCCAGGAGCAGCCCCAGTGCCTGTAAGTTCTCCCATAGCCAAGCATGGTGACCTTTAAAACTCCTGGCTTTAAGCCCTGTTGGTTGCAAGAACTCATGGAATTTGGGCTCTCTCAAGTTCTAAGCCAATTGCTCTTAGGATTTGTCTTCCCTTTGCACTCCCCTATATATTAGTCTGTCTCTTGCCTTTCTCTGTGACCACAATTCCCTCCCCACCTCTGTGGCTGCTATCTTTATCTCTCCCATTCAGCATCAGTGCACTCCTGGCCTCTTCGATGTGGCTTCTTCTCTGTCTTTAGTTGTGGGGTTTGTTCTTCTGGTCTTCAGATCAGTTTCTCGGGAATTTTGGATGATTTGATAGCATCTAGTTGTATTTGTGGTATGAGGTGAGTCTAGGGTCCTCATACTGAGCCACCATCTTCCGCTTCATGGAGCTACTTGAGATGGTCATGATTTTTATCCTTCATTTGGTTAATGCAGTATATTACATTAATTGATATATGAATATTGAACCAGCCTTGCATCCCTGGAGTAAATCCCACTTGATCATGGTGAGTGATCCTATAATGTATTTTTGAATGCAATTTGCTAATATTTTGTTGAGGATGTTTGCATGTATGTTCATCAGGGATATTGGCCTGTAGTTTTCTTTTTTGCAGTGTTCTTGTCTGGTTTTGGCATCAGGATAATGCTGGCCTCATAGAATACATTTGGAAACCTCCTTTTCTGCTTTTTAGAATAGTTTAAGAATAGGTATTAACTGTATTTTCTTTTAAAGGTTTGTTTTATTTACTTATTTTAGGGAAGGAGAGCTCGAGCAGGGGGAGGGGCGAGGGAGAGGGAGAGAGAATCCTCATGCAGACTCCCTGCTGAGTCTCAATGTGGGGCTCAATCTCAGGATCCCGAGATAATGACCTGAGCCAAAATCAAGAGTTGACCACTTAACTGACTCAGCCACTTCCCCCCAAGTCCCTTCCCCCCAACTCTTTTTAAATTGTTTGATAAAATTAACCTGTGAATCCATCTGGCCATGGACTCTTGTTTTTTGGGAGTTTTTGGCTTACTGGTTCATTTTTGTTCCTAGTAATTTGAATGTTCAGGTTTTCTATCTCTTCCTGATTTTGTTTTAGAATATTCTAGGAATTTATCCATTTCTTCTCCATTATCCACTTTGTTGGCATATAATTTTTTGTAGTAGTCTCTTATAATTCCTGTATTTCTGTGGTGTTGGTAGTTATTTCTTTTCTTTCCTTTTTAATTATATGTATTCAGGTTCTCTCTTTTTTCCCTTTATTGGCTTAAGGTTTATCAATTTTCTTTATCTTTTCAAAGAAGCAGCTCTTGGTTTCATTGATCTTTTTTGGGTTTTTATTTGTTTGTTTTTGTCTCTATTTCATTTATTTCTTCTCTGGGCTTTATTTTTCTTTCCTTCTACTAAATTTGAGCTTTGTTTCTCTTTTTCTAATTCATTTGGTGTAAGGTTAGATTGTTTAAGATTTTTCTTGTTTCTTGAGGTAGGCCTCTATCACTATAAATTTACTGTTGGAACTGCTTTTGCTGCATCCTAAAGATTTTAGACCATAATATTTCTATTTTAATTTGTCTCTATGTATTTTTTTAATTTCCTCTTTGATTTGTTGTCTGACTCATTCATTGTTTTGTGGCATGTTATTTAGCTTCTGCATGTTAGTGCTTTTCTTTTTTTTTTTTTTTCCTTGTGATTGGTTTCTAGTTTCATACCATTGTGGTTCGAAAAGATGCATGATATGACTTTAGTCTTTTTAAATTTATTAAGATTTGTTACTTAACTTGTGATTCTGGAGAATTCCATGTGAATTTGAAGAGAACGTGTTTTCTATTGTTTTTGAATTGAAGGTTGGTTATATTAAGTTCATGTGGTCTAATGTGTTGTTCAGAGACACTTTTTCTATATTGATTTTCTGCCTGGATGATCTGTTCACTTATGTAAACGGAATGTTAAATTCCTCTACTATTACTGTATTTCTTTTAGTTTTTCTCTTTATGTCTGTTAATATTTGTTTTATGTATTTAGGTACTCCAATGTTGGTTTCATAGATATTTTCAATTGTAATATTCTCTTGTTGGACTGATTCCTTTATCATTTTAGGGGCATGGGACATTTCTTTGTCTCATATTACAGTCTTTGGTTTAAATTCTATTTTGTTGGTAACAAGTATTGCTACCCTGGCTTTTTTTTTTTTCTTCTTCCCTTTGAATGCACTATCTTTTCTGTCCTCTTAACTTTCAATCTGTATGTGTCTTTAGACCTGATGTCTCTTGTAGGCAGCATATATGTGGTTCCTATTTTTTTCCCCCTTCAATCTGCCTTCGTATGTCTTTTGATTGAAGTATTTAGATGATGTACATATAAAGAAATTATCTATAGGTATGTACTTACTAAAGTTTTGTTAATTTTTTTCTTATTTTTGTGGTTCTCTGTTCTTTTCTTACCCTCTTTCCATGTGATTGATGGTTTTCCTTAGTGTTATGCTTTCTTTTTTTGTGTGTGTATCTATTACAGGCTTTGCATTTGTGGTTACCATGAGGTTTGTATTATAACATCCTAAATATATATAGTAGTCTATAGTAAGTTGATAGTCACTTAAGTTCAAACACATTCTAAAAGAAATTTTTTAATTTCCTATGTGTTTTATGTATGTGTTATCATATTTGACATTAACAATTTTCTTACTTTGAATTACGGCCTTCTCTTTTTAATTTAAAGAAGTGCCTTTAACATTTCTTGTAAGGCTGGGTTAGTGGTGATGAATTCCTTTAACGTCTGTTTTTCTGGGAAACCCCGTATCTGTCCTTCAGTTCTGAATGATAATCTTGCTGGATAGAGTATTCTTGGTTGTAGGTTTTTTCTTTTCATCGCTTTGTGTATATCATGGCACTCCCTTCTGGCTGCAGGGTTTTTGGTGAAACATCAGCTTAAAGTGTTATTTGATTTCCATTGTTCATAACTATATGCTTCTCTCTTGCTGCTTTTAAAATTCCCTCTTTAATCTTTGACATTTTAATTATTATGTGTCATGGTGTGGCTCTCCTTGGGTTCAGCTTGTTTGGAACTCTGTGCTTCCTGAATCTGGATGTGTGTTTCCTTCCCTAGGTTAGGGACGTTTTCAGCTATTATTTCTTCAAATAATTTTTCTGCTCCTTTGTCTCTCTCTCTCTCTCTCCTTATTCTGGCACCCCTATAATATGAATGTTTTTGTTTGCTTGATGTTATCTAAGAGATCTCTTATTCTGTTTGCTTTGTTTTGCTTTTCTTTGCTTTTTTTGCTGTTTAGTTTGGGTGCTTTACATTACCCAGTCTGCCAGATAGCTTATCTGTTCTTCTGCATATTTTAGTGTTGATTCCCCCTAGTATATTTTTTATTTTACTTACATTCTTTAATTCTGATTGTAAAAAATATTTTCTTTGTGTTGATGTTATAAGTGAGTTCATCCACTCTTCTGTCTAGTCTGGTGAGGATCTTTATGATCATTTCTTTAAAGTCTTTATTAGGCATATTTCTTAATTCTTTTTTATTTAGGTTTTTTTCTTCTTTTTTTTTTTGTTTGTTTGTTTTTACTTTTTTGTCTTGTTCTGTCATTTGGAACATATTCCTCTGTCTCCTTGTATTGCTTGACTTTCTGTGTTTGTTTCTGTGAATTAGGCAGAATAGCTACTTCTAACATTTAAGGAATGGTCTTGTGTATATCATCCTTTGTGTAGACTGTGTATACTTGGTGACTTAGGTTGGTTGGCAAGCTGTGACTGGCATGGACTGGGTCTGCCCTGCTGAGATGGCAGGAGCTGAAGTTGGTGTGAGCCAGGGTGGTCCCAGGGCTCTCTGTGCAGAGGATGCTGTAGCAGAAAAGCTGAAACTGAAGTTAGTATTAAGCCAGGGAGTCCTGGGCTCTCTTCACTGGGGGCACTGTGATAGGATAGCTGAAGCTAAAGTGGGTGTCCTGGAGTCCTCTGTGCAGGGGCACCCAGGCAAGGTGTCTGGAACCAAGACAAAGTGCACGTTGGTTCCAGGGCACTTGTTTTATGTGACACCCTGGTGAGGCAGCTGGAGCTGAATTGGGCATGGGTTGGGGAGTTCTGGGGCACTCTGGATAGGGCATGATCTGGCAGGGCGGCTGGTTGTGAGGTGGGGCATGGATGGGTAAGGTCCTAAGGTGCTCTGCATAAGAGTGTCCCTGTGGGACATCTGTAGCTGAAATGGTTGTGGGCCATGATGCTCTGGGATAGCTGGAGCCAATGCAGGTAGTGCTGTGTGCTAGTGTTGCCTGTGCAGGTTGTCTGGAGCCAAAGTGGTGCAGGCCTGGAATGTTCTAGGGTGCTTTGGCTTGTGTCTTCTAGGTGAGATGGCTGGAGCTATGGTGTGTGCTGGCCAGTAGTGTCCTGATGTGCACGCTGCTGAGGCCACCTTAGTGGGATGGCTTGGGCTAGTGTGGGCCAGAGGCTCAGGGCTTGCTGAGGTAGTAGGCTGCCTAGGGTGCGTAGACTCTTGTTCATGTCCATGTTATTGAGGTGGAAGGGAAAGTAAACTGTAGTGCTTGCTAGGCCTTCTGTCCTGGAGAGAGATGCAGTAGTTCTGCTGCCACTTGGCAGGGTTCCAGGGAAGTTCTTCCATATTCTAGTTGTCCTTTTAAACCACAGCTTCCCCACCCCTCCTCCCCCCCCCCACCCCTGCTGCCTCCGTGCCCCAGGTTATCTTGGGCTGGTATGGGCTTTGTGCCTAGGGCTTGCTCAGGCAGCTGGCCACCTGTGACATCTGGACCTTGTGCTATAAGGTTGGTGGGTGGGGAGGAATGTAAACTGGGGCACCTGCCAGCCCCTTCAGTCCGGAGAGAGTTCCAGCAACTCCCCTGCCATTTGGCAGGGTTCTAGGCCTAGTTCTTTATATTCTACTTGCCCTTTTAAACTGTGGCCTTTTTTCTGTGACCCAGGACAGATGAGTTCTGTTCACAGTTCCTTAATATTATCCCCCTGGCCCCAACTGGAGTTTGCAGTGTTGGAGGGGTTGATTACTTTATTAGTTAATTACTGTGTCCTGTGTCTCCTCTTGCCCTTCTGTGTGGTCTCTATCTTTTGTTACACAGAAGTTGTTCACTCAGCCCTCAGTTCTTCAGGAGGAATTGCTCTGTATATTGGTATAGATTTGTTGTGCCCATGGAGGAGGTGAGTTTTGGTGAGTTCCTGCATCGCCATCTTGGACCAGAATCAGCTCCTCCCCCCCGACCCCCCGCCAAATTTTAAACATATGTCAGGAACCCCATTTCTGGAAATTCTGCTATGTGTATAATAGAGTCAAGAAAATGTGGAAATACTTTAGAAAGAAAAGTTTTCAGTGATTCAGTGTTCATTACTTCATTAAGTAATGAAGTATTACTTCATTAAGTATATACCAGATCCTATTAGTCATGGGAGGTACAATGGTGAGAAAAACAGAAATAAATGAGTCCTGGTTTCTTGGAGCTCCCAGACTAATGGGGTTAGGGTGGAGGGCAAGCACACCTTAAACAGTCACACACATGGGTTGATGTGTGTTGCCACTGAGAGGAGCACTGCAAGAATGAGAAGTTCTTATTACTACTGAACCATCCTACTGGGGAATTTGACCCATTGTGGAAGTTTAGGAATGGCTTCTCTGAGGCAGGGATGATTGAACTAAAATTAAACCTTCCATTCAGAAGGAACAGCATATGTAAAAATCTTTTTGGTGAGAGGGAGCATGTTGAGTCAGGGATTGAAAGGCTATGATTCCTGGAATGCAGAGCAAAGGGGAGGGGTTGGTGAGAGAAGAGGCTGTAAATCTAGTCTGTACAGATCTTTGAGCCCATGTTAAATGTTTTGCACTTTATCGTAAGAGCCACTGAAGGATTATAAGTAGAAACTTGATGCATTTTGAAAAGCTGAAGCTGGCTTTAGTATGGAGGAAAGAAAAAGAAAATAGTGCAAGAAGACCTACATTTGGGGTAGTCCAAGTGAGAGATAATAGAAGGTTGAATTTAGAGGTTGTGGGAATCGAAATGAAGGTAAGTGGTCAGTGTTGAAAATCATCAGTACTTGGCGGTGGATTGAATATAGGAAACAGATGCATTTCTGATTTATAAACCTGGATGAGTGATGGTGTTCACAGAAACTACTGAGTAAAACCAAGTTTTGTGGAGGTCGGGAAGGGAAAATCACGAGTTTAATTTTAAACATGCTGAAGGAGACATCAAGTACACATAAATCAGGAGCTCCAAGGGGAATGTGGACAAGAGATACACTATAGGTCATCTCTGTATAAATGGTAATTAAAGGAATGGAAGAGATTGCCCATGTAGAGAGTTTAGGGTGAGAATGTGATGATGATATTTCCAGATATGTGGATACTACTTACCATGTGCCAGGCACTGTTCTAAGTGTGAACATAGGATGAAGACTTGAGTAACATTGGCATTTCCTCATTTGTTTGAGATAGATGAGCTTGCAAGAGAATAGTAAGAAGAACTAGTCAGAGTGGTAGGTAGGAAATGAGGAGAAGATTGTGGAAAGCCACTGAAGCCACTGAAAGAACATTTTCTTGAAGGAGGGAGTCCTGAGTATCAGTGTGCTAATAAACATGTTAAGTAAGGGGCAAAAAGATGGATTAGTTATATGGAAATGATTGGTTACTTAGAATTATTTTTCTGGATTGATGGGTGCAGAATCCAAAAACAAGTGGGGAAGGAAATTGAGATTTTGTGTTTACTTCACATTAAATGCAGAGATTACTTCCAGAACAGTCAGTATCCAGAATATAAAGTGAATAATCAATCAGGAAGAATAACCCAGTAGGAAAAGGTGCAAAAGGCACAGAACAGGCATTTTATGGAAGAGGAAACACATAGTCAATGTATGTTGAATGTATGTTGAAACTAATAAAGGATGTACAACTCAAGACCAAAGTGAGACTTCGTTTGACAGTTGAGTAGCAAAAATTAATAAGTCAGATAATACTAAGTGATAGAGCAGGACTTCTCAAACTTTAATTTGAATCACTTAAAGATCTTTGAAAAATGTATATTCTGGGTTAGCAGATCTGGAGTGGTGCTTGATATACTGGCTTTCTAACAAAGGTCTAAGTGATGCCTATGCTGATGCTCTGTGGACCGTAATTTCAGTTGCAAAGTTGTAAAGGATAGAAGTCAGAAGCCCCTCTTAAATATGATGTGCTGAAATGAGTATTAATTGGTACACCGTTTGAGAACTAGATAGACATTACTAGTAAAGTTGAACACACACACACATACTCTATAGCTCTATTGTTGATCCAAAAGGAACTGTTGCATATGTACACATATATGTAGCAGAAGCTGTCAGACCTCCATCCATATCACTTTGGAATCCTTTACCCTATTTGTGCATATTGGTCCTGGTGTGCTTTCATTCCCAGTAGTCACTACCTTTTTCTCTCCGTTGACAGGCTGTCCTAGCACTGCCAGAACATTCTTTGCCTGCCTGCCCAAAACGTTAGAAGTGCCTGGGAATTTATGTTCCTAGGGTAATGCCCACTAGGGAGTTAGTGTTTCCATTTTGTTCAGATAAATACCCAAAGGTGGAATTGCTGAATCATGTTGTAGTGCTATTTTAAGTTTTTTGAAGAACCTCCTCTTGTTTACTGTAGTGGCTGCACCAATTTATATTCCCACCAGCAGTGCACAGGCTTTCCTTTTCTCCGTATCTTCACCAACACTTATTATTTCTTGGGTTTTTTGTTTGTTTGTTTTGTTTTTGACAATAGCCATTTGGACAGGTATGAGATGGTATCTCCTTTAGTTTTGATTTGCATTTCCCTCATGATTAGTCATATTGAGCACCTTTTCAGGTACATGTTGATCATCTGTATGTTTTTTTTGGAAACGTATCCGTTCAGGTTCTCTGCCCATTTTTTAATCAGATTGTTTGGTTTTTCTAACTATTGAGTTGCATGGGTTTCTTTAATGTAAGTTTTTTATATTATATATATATATATATAATCAGATATATGACTTGCAAGTATTTCCTTCTATTTGGTAGGTTGCCTTATCATTTTGCTGATGGCTTCCTTCACTGTGCAGAAGATTTTTAGTAGTCCTACTTGCTTAGTTTTGCTTTTATTGCCTTTGATTTTGGTGTGAGATCCAAAAAATCAAGGACAAATGTCAAGGAGCTTACCACCTGTGCTTTTTTCTAGCAGTTTTATGATTTCAGGTCTTACATTCAGGTCTCCAATCCTGAGTTAATTTTTGTATATGGTGTAAGATAGTGATCCAGTTTCTTTTTTTTTTTTTTGCATGTGGCTATCTGATTTTCTCAACACTGTTTGTTGAAGATACTGTCCTTTCCCTGTTGTATTTATTGGCTCCTTTGTCATAAATTAATTGACCATATTTGTGTGTTTTCATTTCTGTGTTTCTTTCTGGGTTCTCAGTAATGTTTCATTGAACTTTGTGTCTGTTTTTGCACTGATATAATACTGTTTTGATTACTGTACCTTTGTAGTCAGGGAGCACGATGTTGTTCTTTTTCAAGATTGCTTTGGCTACTTGGGGTCTATTATGGTTCTGTACTAATTTTAAGATTGTTCTGTTTCTGGGGAAAAATGCCACTGGAATTTTAATAGGGATTGTATTGAATTTGCAGATTGCTTTGGGTAGTGTGGACATTTTAACAGTCCACTGGAGAGAGAGATCTTTCCAGATCTTTAAAGAATTATTGGAAACTAGGTCAAGCTAATATTGCTACCAGGGGATCTGAGACCCCATAATGATTCTCATGTGAATATGGGGGGCATGTGGAAGCCAGGTGATAAATGGAGTCCTGACTCAAGTCTGTCTCGCAGCTGTGCTCACTGTATCTCTAGACTCACTGTGTGGTCATTTTCCCTGTTCCTGAATGTGTAATCAGCATGGATATATTTAGTAAATGGCAACACCATCATGTTTAACCTATGGAATAAGAGCCCTTATAGTAGGAAAGGACAGGTGGAAACTACTGGGACTGTTGCACAAAAATGTAAATCAGAAGCAATAACTTATCCCCACTGAATGGTAGAGGTTAATGTTAGTCTTACAGACTTAATGGTTGAGGGTGGCGATTCCTGTCATACTCCCATTTAATTAATGAGATTTCCCCCACAGACGACTGATGGTAGGTGATGATGAACTGTTACACATTTAACCAAGCAATTTCCTGACCACAGTTGCTATATCAGATAAGATGTTCTTACTAGAGTAGAGCAACATGGTCTGTGGCACTTCATATGCAGGTATTGATAATGGAGAATGAACACCTTCTCTGACTATCAGGAAGGGGGATTAGAAGCAGTTCACACACACTTAGAATGGACAAAAGTACACATTTTTGATCATGCCCTAGAGATATATTGACTCCACTTCCCTCTGTTACAATGTCCAAAGGGACCTTGATTGTCTGGAAATTCAGCAGAACTTCATGATCCACTATATTAAGGACAACATGTTTGTTCACAATGCCCTACATTCCGTTGCCCCTTTGTAGTTTTATTGCATCTGTCTGGCAAATCATAAATTTACATGAACAGCTCTTGGCTTTCTCTATGCTAATAGTGGAAGAGCTAAAGGCTGTATTAGGAAATCATGTAAAATGAAAAATTGGCTTTATGCGAAATTCATGACTGTCAGCCTCAGATGGTGTTTTTATTTTTTCTGTAGAGATTGTGAGACACTCTACCCTCACCTCCAAGAGGGACATTGGAGTTTGAGGAGAGTAGAGGTTTGAATCTGTCATCATGGAGAATGAGAAAGTGAGATGTTTAGAGGATGGTAGTATAATTGCCAGATAGTGTTGAGGGCCATGTGCGAATATTATCTGATACAAATTTGAGGCATGGAGTATTCTATAATTGTGTTTTTTCCCATTCTCATTTTTGGAGGATTTTCTGGAGTTAATAATTGCTTTGTTTTATATTTGTTTAGTTTAAGATATATCCATTAAGATTCTATCCCTTAAACTTTTTATTTGACAGAGAGACCACAAGAGAAGGAACACATGCAGGGGGAGTGGGAGAGGGATAAGCAGGTGCCCTGCTGAGCAGGGAGCCTGATGGGGACTTGATCTCAGGATCCTGGGATCATGACCTGAGCCGAAGGCAGACACTTAACCATTGGGCCACCCAGGCGCCCCTCTATCCCCTAAACTTTTTAACAGAACTCTAGAACTCCTCTCTATAGTATGATCTTCAGTTGTTTGAGGTACCTTCCTAGTGCCTCCCTGTCTTGTCCCCCTCTCAATAAAAATTCCAACAGGTTTTTTTTTTTTATAAACATAGAAACTGATAAGCTGATTTTAAAATTTATAAGGAAATGTAAACACCCTAGATTAGTCAAAGCAGTTTTATATAAGGTGAGCAAATTTGGAGAAATTACTACCTCATTTCAAGATTAATTACAATGCAACCGTAATCAAGACAGTGTGGTATTACTGAAAAGATGGATATATAATATAGATCAGTGGAACTGAAAAAAGAACCCAGGAGTGAATCCACTCAAGAATGGTCAGTTGATTTTTTTTTTTTTTTAAGATTTTATTTATTTGACAGAGAGACAGTGAGAGAGGGGACACAAGTAGTGGGAGAGGGAGAAGCAGGCCTCACACTGAACAGGGAGCTGGATGCGGGGCTTGATCCCAGGACCCTGGAATCATGACCTGAGCTACCCAGACACCCCTGGTCAGTTGATTTTTGATAAAGTTGTCTAATCTTTTGAATGAAGAAGGGAAAGTCTTCCAGCGAATGGTGTTTTAACATCTTATAGTCCTATAGAAAAATGAACCTTGACCCTGACTTCACACCATACATAAAAGTTAATTTGAAATGCATAAGATGTAAATATAAAAACTAGAATTATAAAACTTCTAGAAGAAAATATAGAAATAAAACTTTGTGACCTTGAGGTAGTCAGAGATTAGTTAGGACACAAAAGACAAAAATTCATACAGAAAAAAAAATAAATTGGGTTTTATCAATTTTTGCGCCTTGGAAGATACTGTTAGGAAAATGAAAAGTAGGTTAGAGACTAGGAGAAACTATTTGCAATATATATATATATGAAAAAGGACTTACTTTCAGAATATGTAATAAGCTGTTAAAACTAAAAAGAAGACAACCAAATAAAAAGTGGCCAAAAGATTTGATCAGACATTTCATAAAAGAAGTTATATGAATGACTGTAAACCTGAAAAGTTGCTCAGTAGCTTAAGTGATCCGGGAAATCTGAATTAAAACCATATTGAGGGGCGCCTGGGTGGCTCAGGTGATTAAGCCTCTGCCTTCAGCTCAGGTCATGGTTCCAGTGTCTGGGATCGAGCCCTGCATCAGGCTCCCTGCTTGGTGGGAAGCCTGCTTCTCCCATTCCCCCTGCTTATGTTCCCTCTTGCTGTCTCTCTCTCTGTCAAATAAATAAATAAAATCTTGAAAAACCCATTTTGAAGCACAATGAGGTATCACTATATAGGTATTAGAACAGTAAAATGAAAAAGACTGATAATACAGAGTATACAGAGCAACCACAACTTTCATATGTGGCTAATGGGAATGTTAAATGTTGAAAAACTGTTAGTATTACCTAATTTTTTAAAAAAGATTTATTTATTTTAGGGAGAGAGAGAGGGCACGCATGAGTGGGGGAGAGTGGGGAGATAGAAGGGAGAGAGGGGGAGAGAGAATCTCCGTGGGGGCTGGATCCCACAACCACGAGACCATGACCTGAGCTGAAACCAAGAGTTGGACACTTAACCAACTGAGCCACTCAGGTGTCCCATGAAAAGCTATTAGTAGTAGAATCTTAAAAAGTTAAACATACACATACTTTACAACTCAGCCATTTTACTCCCAGATACTTTCCCAGTATAATTAAAATATATGTCCACACAAAGATTTGTACATTATTGTTCATAGCAGCCTTATTTATAGTACCCAAATTATAAGCACTATATATACATTAATAAGAGAATGGATAAACAATAAGTGGTATACATACAACAGAATACTGCTCAGTAGCTCAAAGAATCAACTACTGATACTCATGGGTGAATTGCAAAATAAGCTGAGTGAAATAGAGCCCAAAGAGGACATCTAGTTATATAAAATCCTAGAAAATCTAGTTATATAAAATCCTGGAAAATATAAACTCATCTCAAATGACAGATAGCATCGGAGTAATTGCCCGGGCCTGAGGGTAGATGGAGGGATGGACCACAAAGAGGCACCAGAAAACTTCTAAGGGTGATGGAAATATTTTGTGTCTTGATCATGGTGACAGTTTTATGGGTATATATATTTTCAGAATTAATTAAATTATACACTTTAAATGAATGACTTATACTTCAATAAAGTTGATAAAAGAGAAAGGGAGGATGGTAGTTTGGGGAGTAAATGTATGAATTTTGGGTGAGAGGGCAACTTGGGGCACACTCTTTGGAGAACAGAATTTACTTCTGTTTCATGAGAGGCACGATGTACTCTTAATAGTCCTGCAGTAGCATGTCATGTACTTCTAGTCATGTACTTCTAGTATGACATTTGCCAGAACAATCAAAGTGGTTAGTTTTTAATTAAAAGCCTCTAAATTGTCTTCAACAGTAAAGTCTCTTTTATTTTAGTTTGAAGAGAAGCGTTTCGTATTAATTTCGTCCTCAGAAAGCTGGGCTGTCAAGGCTTCAAGTAAACGGTGCTGATGTGGTGTTCAGAATATATCCTGAAGAGGCTGTTTCTTCCTTCCTGAGAGTGATGGAAATCTATGCTCTATCTTTAAATTATTTTAGCTAACATATTCATCTAAGTATCTGTGGGAAATTAATACCTACAGTGCTCACCAGGAGTGTAATAGGAATCATTTGTGTTTTGAGTGATATCTTACAGGTGTTTTGAGTGATATCTTATACTAACTTCTCACCTGCTAAAAGGGTATCATGTCACTAATTTGTAGTCCCTTTTCATAAGCGTTAAGCCGTGGCCCCAGCAGAGGGTTTCATATCTTTACACTGAGATTATTGGAAAAATAAAGCTTTTGAGGCCAGAAAGCCCTGCGTTCACTTTCTAACTGAAAATAGTTGACCAATTTTGGCAAATGACATTCCTCCTTTCAGCCTGTTTCCTCACCTGTAAAAGATATTAACAGTTCCTAGAATTGCTGTAAGGATTAG
Source organism: Enhydra lutris kenyoni (assembly GCF_002288905.1). Taxonomy (NCBI): domain Eukaryota; kingdom Metazoa; phylum Chordata; class Mammalia; order Carnivora; family Mustelidae; genus Enhydra; species Enhydra lutris. Next base: position 60,162,746 of record NW_019154087.1, on the reverse strand, counting down.
CAGCATTAAATGTACCAGTGCAGTGCCTGACACATAGTAGGTGCTTACTAAGTGTTATTTCTATTCCTCCTGATAGGATTTCTGGTGCTTCTGGTGCAACTAGTGTATTGTATCTGGAGTTCTTCCAGTTCCAAAGTATTATATTTTGTACTTCACTATTTTCCACTATTATTGATGTACCTTCTCAGCCTTATTTTTCAAGTCCTGTTTTTCAAATTTATCTATTCCTCTTGATCTGAAACATATGGGTTATGAGCAATATGATTTTTGGTTTATTTACAAAATGTAAACCTTGACCTCTATCCCTGAGCGTAACTCAGTGAAAGCTTATTCTGAAATCAGTGTCTACTGTGCCTTTTGCATTCTTTACATCACTTTATTCTCTTTGGTTAAGCGGTCAGTTAGAAGTAAATATTTATGCCTTTAGGTCATCAGGGAACTGGCAAGCCATCATGCAACTTTCCCGTGGTTTCTCAGAGTCTGATTCGTTTTAATCATACCTTTCCTTGTGGTTCTGTTGTACTGAGCTCAGATTAATCCCTGTGGACATGCTGTTCCACAGCTGGCCACTCTTATGCTCTTGGCCCAGGCTCCATGGCCTGTCTCCAGCAGTGTTCATATGCACATGAAGTCAGTTCCAAAACTGGGTGTCCCAGGGCTTAAACTTCATAGTGAGAGTGGGCTGGGGCTAGGACTGAGACTATCTTCCTGCAGAATACTTCCACAGTGGCCCTGCTTTGCTTTCCAGGTTTTTACAACTAGGAACACAGTGTATTAGTCTTGTGAGTGAGAAATATGACCTAAGCTCCAAACTGAAAGCAATCAAAGAGAAAACCAAAATAGCATAAAATACATTCTGTCATCTTTGAAAGAGTACCTACCGTCTAAAGCTCCAGCAATACCATTCTTATAGTTCATTATTTAAATTTAGTTTTTATATGTATCACACATTGAGAATCATTTTCTGTTCCTCAGAGGGAATCACTTTAATTTCTGATTCATTTGATATTAACCTCCTTATTGGTAATTAATGTTTATTGTTTTTTACAGAGTAAGGCATTATGTACTTCCCACTAAGAAGATGAGGATTTCCTGTCTTTGAGCAGCTGCATGCAAGTGCATTTCCCATTCCACCATTTCCCAATATAAGTACATCATAATCAGCAGTTACCTTATTATAATTACATAAACAGTATTCTTAGCTGAGCTGTGTTAGTATTTGGTGGTTACTTTTCTTTCCTTGCACAATATTTTGTTTTCCCTTGAATGAATAACTTTTTTGTTTAGTTTTCTGTGTTCTCAACCATCACTAATCCCAAACCTTTCCCAACTGTATAAATATCCTGTTAGTAGAGTTGACCCTTGAACAACGTGGGGTTTAGGGGCACTGGCCTCCCCCCCACCACCCATGCTGTCAAAAATGCATGTAAAACTTTTGACTTCCCCCAAACTCGACTCTTAATAGTCTACAGTTGACCAGAAGCCTTACTGATAGCAAGCAGTTGATTAACACATATTTCATATATGTATTATATACTGTATTCTTACAATAAAGTAAGCTAGCAATGAAAATGTTATTAAGAAAATCATAAAAAGAGAAATACATTTATAGTACCATATTGTATTTATCAGAAAAAAATCTGCATGTAAGTGAACCCACACAGTTGAAACCTGTGTTGTTCAAGGGTCAACTGTATATGCTGAAACACTGGTAATTGATCAGTTTTTTGTCTTCAGTAAATCTTTCTAGTCTCCTGATCTGCTACAGTCTTCACTGGTTGTTCTCTAGATTTGCTGCTTAGCTGTTTCTTAGGATCTTCTCTCAGTGTCATCTTATAAATTCCCTTTGCTTCCTCTACCCGTTGGATCCCCTATGGATCTTATGTCTTCCTTTTTTGGATTTATAACGTCTTTGGTAGAACATGTCTTCAGGTAACTTCTTGAGAAAAGTTGCATAGGAGATAACATTTTTGAGACCTTCAATGTTTGTCTTTAATTTTTCCTAATTGTTAAATTGACTGAGTGTAGTATACTAGGTTAGAAATAATTTTTCCTCAGAATTTTAAAGGAATTGCTCCAGTGTCCTAAGTGTTACGGTGTTGATATTAAGAAGTTTTAAATAAAACCTGTTTCTTTGGTGTATATATTTCCCTCTGAAAGTCAAGACCTTCTCTTTGCCTGCAATGTTGCAAGATTTTATTATGGTGTGCTTTGGTATGGGTCTGTCTTTATACGTTTGTGGACCCTTTCAATCTCTCTTTCTCTTTTTTGTCTTACTTTTTGGGTGCATTCCCCCAGTTTTATCTTGAAACCACATTTTAATTTTACCAGCTTATTTTTAGTTCCTAAGATTTTCTTTTCATTTTCTGAATATTTCTTATTAATAGCGTCTTGTGCTTGTTTCCTGGATTCATTGTTTTCCCTTCTTCCCCTGAGCTTATTAACCATAGAAATTTTCTGCTCTAGATACTCTTTCTCCAGGTTGCTTTACTTTTTGGATCCTTATATTAGATACTGTCCTCAAATCTTTTGTGATTTTTGGCAGTTTTCTTATACTGAATAGTGGGATATTAAAAAGCAGAATAGATTGAACTCACATCTGATCTACCTCCAGATCCATTTGCTAATTTGCAGGAAATACCAAGGACAGAAGAAAACATTGAATTGCACCATGAGTAGCATTTGGCAAAATGCAGTCTATAAAACACTCTATAGCCTCAAATGCCTGATTTCCTCAAAACGGTAGGTTAAGAGAGACTTTAAAAGCATATTAAATTTAAAAGTAGGGCAAACTGAACTTTGCATTTTAAAAATGGTTAAAACAGTAAATTTTATGCTGTGTCTGTTTTACCACAAACAACAACAACAGGGGCAAGACTAAATTATAATATCTATAGGACATGTGGAGGGCTTTTGGGGCATGTGGCAAAATTCCATTTTTTTACCTAAATGGTGGTTTTAAGAGTGTTAACCTTAAAATAAATCACTAAGCCATGTATTTGTTTTATGTGGGATTTTTTGTATCTGTGTTTTATTTTAAAATAAAGTGTTTAAAAAATTTTTTTTAAATAAATAGTTTTATGTACATTGGTGGGCACTGTTGGCTCTGGTCTTCACTGTGGGGTGATGTGGACATTTTCACTGGCAGAATCCCCAAGTCAGTTTTTTTAACTCATGTGTTCTCAAATGATTTGGTCTAGGGACCCCTTTACATGCTAAAGAGATTAAGGACCCCAAAGTACTAGTTTATGTGGCTTACCTCTATTAGTATTTACCATGATAGAAATTAAAACTGAATTTTAAAAGTATTTATCCATCAAAAATAACAGTAAACACATTTCATGTTAATAGAAATATTTTTATGAGAAATGTTATTTTCAAAACCAAAAAAATTGGAAGCGACACTATTTTATATTTTTGTAAATCTTTTCAATACCTAGCTTAATAGAAGACATCTGGACCCACATTCATTTCTGCTTTTAATATCTTGCAATATCACACATAGCATAGCCTTTGAAAACTTGATACTTTTGAGAGAATGAGAGTGAAAATGGCAAATAACATTGAAAATGTTACCTTGCTTACTCTCTTAGAGGATCTAGAGATTCTCAGGGGTTCTTGGACCCTACCTTGAGAACCAGTAAATCTGCTGGTTTTCTCTTGATTCTCCAAGAGTTTACTTGTCTGGCCTACTGGCTGTCAGCATTCTGGAACTGAAAGAGGGGAAGAAAGCTGTAAACTTTCACTTGATTCCTCATTAATTGGTATCCTATCATTATGGGTGCCTGATTGTCTCTCAGACCAGTCCAGAAAGCTTGTGTTTTGCCATCTAGTCTTGTGTGCAAAGGATAGGATCAGAGAGTCCAGTTGCTTCTAAAACATATTTTCAACCAGTCTTGCTCTTTTAAACTTGCCATCATAATATTGACTTCCAAAAGTACCATATTAGAGTCTTTTTTGGGCATCTGCCATGGAAATTGGGTTCTTCAGTTTTTCTCATTCTGGCCAGAATTTAGTTTTGAATCTGCTGTAAGTTAGGGCCCAGATTCCATCTATTTTCTACTGTCACGGTGTTCTTGCATTGGTCTTGTCTCCCTTCTCTTTGTCTTATTTAACTTAAATCCAAAGATTTATGCTGGAACAGACAAACATACTTTTGAAGGTTGTGTTTTTGTTACTTTAGGACATAGTGGAGCTAAAAATGTGTGTTTAAGGTACCATCTGGAATTGGAAATCCCAGCAGTTCCACTTAAATGGATGTTTCTCTATAAATTATTTACATTTTGTGATAGTACGTTATTTTCATGAGGTGAATGGACATTCATGGGGAGAATTTACATCCTTCATCAGACAGTCCTCTCTCCTACATTGGGGAGGATTCTGGTGCTTGCTATCTAGCATCCTGGAGAATCTGAACATGTATAATATGTTAGGGTTACTTACAGATAATGTAGTTACTTACAGATAATGTAAGTCTGCCTCTACTGAAGCAGTAAGTACTACTTAAGCAAATTAAGATAAAGTTCCTGAATTCTCTTCAAGATATCTCATTGGCGGAGAACAGATATCTTACTGGTCTGCTGTTCTCATTAGGTGCTCTGAAGAACCACATGCAAATACCACTGTCTTTTCTGAAGGAAATGATTTATTTACTAACTTCACAGATTCTTTGAGAATACAACAAAGAACAGCTCTTAGAATCTACTGAGCAGGGAGAGAACTAGGATTTCTGATTTTCCTGAGACTGTGGTTCTTAAGAATAGCTTCTGTGCCAGGATAAATCAGGAGACTTTTCTCTGTCTCAGATTGCTAGACACACACCCTCACCCCCACCCCGGCCCAGAGTCCAATTCAGTGGGTGTGCTGGAGGGTTCAAGAATTTGCATTTCCAGTAAGTTTCTGATGGTCTGTGGATCACACTTGGAGAACTACTGCTCTGAGAAAAACTTCGCAAAAGATATAATTTAGTGAAAGCATGTTAATTTAAATATTTAAACTCCAGTTATAAAATTGGAGTTGTTTTTTGTGAAGTAGGCGCAGTAAATTTTTAGATAAAAATTTAACATCAAGAACAGATCAGTATGGGAGCATCTGGGTGGCTCAGACTTCAAGTGTCTGCCTTCAGCTCAGGTCATGATCCCGGGGTCCTGTTATCAAGCCCTGCATCAGGCTCCCTGCTCAGTGGGAAGCCTGCTTCTCCTTCTCCCTTTGCCTCTCCCAGCTTGTGTTCTCTTTCTCACTGTCTCTCCCTCTGTCAAATAAATAAATAAAATCTTAAAAAAAAAATCAGTATGAATAAAGACAGTATCTCATGCTGTAGGTGAAATCTGATGTTTTGCATGCTCTGAACAGCACAGGTTATTTATAATGGATTTTTCTGGTTTTGTATGCTTGACAGGCTCTACTTATGAGAATCGGTAAGCAAACATTCGAGACTACACCATATAGGAATGTAAATGAGTACACATAAATTCCATTGCACGTTAGCAGCACAGTGGCATTAAATAATACCCTGCCCAATTCTTTATTTTATAAACACCAAAAGAATAATCGTCAACATTTTTTTCCTATTAAATTCTTCAGTGTACTTTTTCTTTTGCAAAATTAACAATTTGTGAAAAAATATGTATAGTCCAAATTCATAATTAAACTCTCTTGTGTTTAATGGACTTAAAATATTATGCGAACTTAAAATGTAAGGTTGAGAGACTAAAATTGAGAATGAACCCATGAAGGTCCTATAAATACTTTTAAATTTACTAAGAAAATAAGACTGTTTTTCAAAAGGGAGTATCAAAATTGTAATAGTGTTGCATTCTGAGGCCTGGTTTAGTTCCCCATTTACATGTTCACCTTGCCTGTGATGTTACAACTCAAAGTTCTTGACTCCAAGCATACTGTGATGCTTTTTTGATAACGAAAGTCTTCTATAAGTGACCTATTAAAACTTTGCTCTGTATGGCTTGTATGGCCAGCCTCCATTGGCCAAGCTGGGTTTTCTCAAGCCTCATTTGAGTGTACTGAATTATGTGTGGCTTTGGCTAGCTGGACTAGGAGAGCAGCATGCAGAGCCCACAAGGGCGGAGTCCTGACACCTGGTGGCAACCATTTTCCAACTTCTTCCCTCTTGTGGCTCTAAAGTTTAGCTCTCTTCTGTTTCTTTTATTTTTCACAAGGCTCTATGGCCAAATTCTCTGTTTTTACTCAGGCTTTTATTTTAAACCACCTTTTGTAATTATCCTTTACAAGAGTGATTTAACATCTTTCTAATGAAAGCTAAAATCTTTATGATTTAGGAAAGGATAATGGGTGTTCTCTGGGTAGAGTAAGAATTTCATGGGTAGGGAGGTTTTACTGCATCTATAGAACACATTCCTCCTGACACATTTTTTTCTTATTTTATACATCGAAGGGAGGAATGTGCAGTCAGCCAAATAGTCAACAACTTATATTCATTTCAATCAAGGAGGGGAGTTTGTTCTGAATTATAGTCAGTTTATTTGTGTGACTCCTTTGAGTGTTTTTATTCCCCTTTCCCCATAAATTGTTTTTATATACAACCTGTGTGGAGTTCCGTTGTCATAATTTTAGTTACATACTTACTTTAATGAGCCACTTTGCCATAGTCAGAAACTGAAGTATTAGGCCACATAAAATTTTTTCTGAAGATCTCAAAATCTTTGGCCCTAGTTATACCTCCTTGTACAAATAGTTGTTATCCTACTTTTGGTTGAGCTGAAGAGATTGAGAAATTACCTGAAGTCCTTCTAAAGCTCAGAGATCAGTCAGTAGCTGTGCTTCCTATCATCTAGGACAATGCTTAGCCTTCACATTTCTGTAACAACAAGCCATTACCCAGGCTTCAGGCCTTAGAGCTCTCTTTCTTTCTTTTTAAGATTTTATTTTTATTTATTTGATGCAGAGAGAGACAGAGAGAGAGAGAGGGAGCGTGCGCACAAGCAGGGGGAGGGGAGAGAGAGAAGCAGATTCTCCGCTGAGCAGAGAGCCCAATGCGGAGCTCTGTCCCAGGATGCTGGGATCATGCCCCGTGACCAAGGCAGATGTTTGACTGAGCCACCAAGGCGCCCCTGGAGCTCTATTTCTAAGTACTTTCTTTCTCAGAAGAGCTTATTACACTTTGAATTGTCACCTTTATGACATGTGGTGATTTGCACTTTTGGCAGAGCACTAACTTGAGTCATTGAATGTCTCAGGCTGATGTGATAGCTTTTTTTTTTTTTTTTTAAAGATTTTATTTATTTGACAGAGATCACAAGTGGGCAGAGAGGCAGGTAGAGAGAGAGAGAGAGGAGGAAGCAGGCTCCCCGCAGAGCAGAGACCCCGATGCGGGACTCGATCCCAGGACCCTGAGATCATGACCTGAGCTGAAGGCAGAGGCTTAAGCACTGAGCCACCCAGGTGCCCCTGATGTGATAGCTTCTTAAGTGATAGTGATAGCAGCAGTCTGCCTGGTGCCCACACAGCACCACAACTTCTTTATTCTTTACTTGTCATGTAGATAGGAACTTTCCTGCATTGATATAAATATTCTTTCCTAGGGAAATGTCAGTTGATGTTGCTTATAATGGATTGAAGAAGTCTAAGAGGATGAGCATTCCTAGCCTGAGAATCAGAAGCTTTATTGTAAGAAAAATTGTCCTATGTGCTCTCACTTCTTCAGGCATTTTGCCCAGGTTGTTAGTCTTATGGGGACTGAAGAAAAAGAAGACTTTTATGACAGACTTCTTGAAAAACATCCTGTGGCAATTTCTTTGGGATACCACTAGATTGAAAAATTTCTTCATTGCAGGATTATAATGTTTAATATATTGATGTGTGTATTTAATTTATTTTTGTATCTTTTGTTATTGTGGCATAATTGATATGTGTCATACTGGTTTCTGGTGTATAACTTAATGATTCTTTGTATATTGCAAAATGCTCACAGTAAGATCTAGTTAACATCCATCACCACACACAAATTTTTTTTCTTGTAATGAGAGCTTTTAAGACCTGCTTCTCTCAGCAACTTTCATTTTTTTTATTATGTTCAGTTAGCCACTATATAGTACATCATCAGTTTTTGATGTAGTGTTCAACAATTAATTAGTTGTATGTAACACCCAGTGCTCATCACCACATGTGCTCTCCTTAACACCCATCATGTGGTTGTCCCATCCTCCCACCCCCACTCCCTTCTGTAACCCTCAGTTTGTTTCCTGGCGTCAGTAGTCTCTCATGGTTTGTCTCCCTCAGATTTCTTCACGTTCAGTTTTCCCTCCCTTCCCCTGTGGTCCTCCATGCTGTTCTTATGTTCCACACGAGTGAAACCATATGATAATCGTCTTTCTCTGCTTGACTTATTTGACTTAGCGTAATCCCCTCCATTTCCATCCATGTTGATGCAAATGGTGGGTAGTCATCGTTTCTAACGACTGAGTAGTATTCCCTTGTATATATGGACCACATCTTTATCCATTCATCTGTTGAAGGGCATCTCGGTTCCTTCTATAGTTTGGCTCTTGCGGACATTGCTGCTATGAACATTAGGATGCAGGTGTCCCTTCTTTTCACTACATCTATATCTTAGGGTAAATACCCAGTAGTGTAATTGCTGGGTCATAGGGTAGCTCTGTTTTTAACATCTTGAGGAACCTCCATACTGTTTTCCAGAGTGGCTGTACCAGCTTGCATTCCCACCAACAGTCTAAGAGAGTTTCTTTGCAACTTTCAAATATGTATCACCAAGCTGTATACTACATTCCAGGACTTATTTATTTTATAACTGGAAGTGTGTACCTTTTGACCACCTTCACTATTTTGCTCACTCCCAGCCCCTGCTACTAATTTTGGTTTTATTTTTTGAATTCCATAAAATCATACAGTATTTGCCTTTCTCAGTCTGCTTATTTCGCTTAGCATAATGCCCTAAAGATCTGTCTGTATTGTTACAGATGGCAAAATTTCCTTTTTTATGACTGAATAATATTCCATTACCATATATACCACATTTTCTTTATCCATTCATTCATTAGTGCACACGTAGGTTGCTTGCCATGTCTTGACTATTATAATGCTGCAAGAAACGTAGGGTTGCATATATCTTTTTGAGTTAGTGTTTTCATTTCCTTTGGTTAAGTACCCAGAAGTGGAATTGCTGGATCATATGATAGTTCTGTTTTTATTTTTTTGAGGAACCTCCATACTATTTTCCATAGCATCTGCATCAATTTACATTCCCACCAGCTGCACAAGTGTTCCCTTTTCTCCACATCCTCACCAGCACTCGTTATTTCTACTCTTTTTGATGATAGTCATTCTGACTGGTATGAGGTAATATTTCATTGTCATTTTCATTTGCATTTCCTTAATGATTAATAATGTTGAGCATCTTTTTATGTATTTTTGGCCATTTGTGTCTTCTTTGGAAAAATGTCTATTCAGATCCTCTGTCTATTTCTTAAGATTTTTTTTTTTCTGCTGAGTTGTAGGAGTTCCTTCCTTATATGTTTTAGATGTTAATCCTTTATCAGATACAACATTTGCAAGTATTTAATACCATTCAGTGGATTTTCTTTTTGTTTTATTGATGGTTTCCTTTGCTATGCAGAAATTTTGTAATTTGATGTAGTCCCATTTGTTTATTTCTGCTTTTGTTGCCTTTGTTTTTGGTGTTTGATCCAAAAAATCATCACTAAGATTGATGTCAAGAAGCTTTCTGCCAGGGTTTTCTTCTAAGAGTCTTATGGTTTTTACATCTTATATGTAAGTCTTATTCCATCTTGAATTACTTATTTTTTTTAATGTGTGATATAAGATAGTGGTCCAGTTTCATTTTTTTGCATGTGCCGGTCCAGTTTTCCCAGCACTGCTTATTGAAGAGACTGTTCTTTCCTCATTGTATATTCTTGTCACCTTTGCCATAAATTAATTGACCTTATATGTGTGGATTTATTTCTGGGGTCTGAATTCTGTTTCATTGATCTCTGTGTCTGTTTCTATGCCAATACTATACTGTTTTGATTACTGTAGCTTTGTTACAGGGTTTAAATTAAGACCATGATGTATCCTGTTTTGTTCTTCTTTTTCAAGACTGCTTTGGCTATTCATGGTCTTTGTGATTCCATAGAAACTTTAGGATTATTTGTTTTATTTCTGTGAAAAATTCCATTGGAATTTGGCTGGAGATTGTGCTGATTCTGTAGATTGCTTTGGTTAGTATAGACATTTTAACAATATTAATACTTGAAATCCCTGAGCATGGAATGCATTTCCATTCATTTGTGTGTTTTTCATGAAAGTTTCTTTCATCAGTGTTTTCATCAATAGTTTTCAGTGTATAGTTCTTTCACTTGGTTAAATTTATTTCTGGGTATTTTATTCTGTTTGATGCAATCATGAATGGGACTGTTTTCTTAATTTCTCTAATATAGTTTATTAGTGCAAAGAGACACAGCTGATCACATATATTGATTTTGTATCTTGAGACTTTACTAACTTCATTTACTCTAATAGTTTTATGGAGTCTTTAGGGTTTTGTTATATATAGCAGTCATCTGTATATTGTGATAGTTTTACTTCTTTTGTGTCTTGGATGCCTTTTTTTCCTCTTGCCTAATTTCTTGCTAGGTCTTCCAGTATTATGTTGAATAAAAGTGGTGAGAGTTGGCATCCTTGTCTTCTTCTAATATTAGAGGAAAAGCTTTCAGCTTTTTATCATTGAGTACGGTATTAGCTATGGGCTTGTCATGTATAGCCTTTATTATGTTGAGGTACATTCCTTCTACACCCACTTTTTGGAGAATTTTTAAAATCATAAATCAATAATGAATTTTATCGTATGTTTTTTCTGCATCTGTTGAGATAATCATAGGATTTTTGTTCTTCATTTTGTTAATGTGGTATAGCGCATTGATTTGTGGATGTTAAACCACCCTTACATCCCTGGAATAAATCCCACTTGATCATATTGTATAATCCTTTTAATGTATTGTTGAATTTGGTTTGCTAAATTTTGTTGAGCATTTTTATATCTATGTTCATTAGGAATACAGGCCTGTAATTTTCTTTTCTTGTGATGTCCTTGTCTGGTTTTGGTACTGGGTCATGCAGGCCTTGTAAAATGACTTTGGAGACATACTCTCCCCTTCTATTTTTTGGAAGAGTTTAAAAGGATTGGTATTAATTTTTCTTCAAATGTTTGGTAATATTCACCAGTGAAGCCAGCTGGTCCTGCACTCTTGTTTGTTGGGAAGTTTTTGATTACTGACTCAATCTCCTTATTAGTATTTGTTGTGTTTAGACTTTCTATTTCTTCTTGATTCATTCTTGGTATGTTTTAGTTTTCTAAGAATACACCTATTTCTTCTAGGTTGTCCAATTTGTTAGGATATAATTATTCATAGTAGTTTCTTATGATCCGTTGTATTTCTGTCGTATTAGCACTAATGTCTTCTCTTTCATTTCTTATTTTATTCATTTGAGTCCTCTTGCTTTCTTGGTAAATCTATTTTGTTTATCTTTTCAAAAAAACAAGCTCTTCTTTTCACTGATGTTTTCTCTTGCCCCCCCCCCCCTTTTTCTCTCTCTCCTACTAACTTTGGGCTACACTTGTTCATCTTTTTCTATTTCCTTGATGTATAAGTTACATTGCTTGAGATAGTTCTTGTTTCTTAATGTAATCATTTATTGCTATGAATTTCTCTCTTAGAACCGCTTTTGCTGCATTCCATAAGTTTTGATATATTTCCATTTTCATTCGTCACATTATTTTTTGATTTCCCTTTTAAGATTTCCTTTTTGACCTATTGATTGTTTGGTATCCTGTTGTTTAATTCCATGTACTTGTGAATTTTCCCATTTCCTTTTCGTAATTGGTTTCTAGTTTCTTACCATTGTGGTAAGGAATGTTATTTTAATCTTTAAGATATTATTCTAATCTTCTTAAGTTTATTAAGACTTGCTTTGTGGCCTAAACTGTGATCCACTCTGGAAAATGTTCCCTGGGTGCTTGAGGAGAATGTGTTCTGTTACTTTTGGATAGAATGTTCTGTATATATGTTAAGTCCATCTGGTCTAATGTATTGTTTAAGGCCACTGTTTCCTCATTAATTTTCCATCTGGATGGTCTATCCATTGATGAAAGTGGGGTATTAGAGTCCTTTGCTATTATATTGCTATATATTTCTCCTTTTTGATCAAATATGTGTTTTCTATTTGCTTTTATGTTTGCATTAATATTTACTTTATATCTATAGGTGCTCTATGTTGGATGCATAAATATTTGCAAATATTGTATCCCCTTGTTGGCTTGATCCCCCCCTTTTTAAAAAGATTTTACTTATTTATTTGTCAGAGAGAGAGAGAGCGAGAGAGTGAGAGTGCACGAGCAGGCAGAGTGGTAGGCAGAGTGGCAGGCAGAGGCTGGAGAGAGAAGAAGGCTCCCTGCAGAGCAAGGAACTGGATGTGGGAGTAGATCCCAGAACCCTGGGATCATGACCTGAGCTAAAGGCAGTGGCTTAACTGACTGAGCCACCCAGGTGTCCCTGACCCCTTTATTATTTATAATGACCTTCTTTATCTCATTACTATTTTAACGGATATCAGAGAAAACAGACTTTATCTACCCCACCTTTACTTTGGTTTCCATTTTCATGGAATATCTTTTTCCATCCCTTCACTTTCAGTGTGTGTGTGTTCTTATATCTGAAGTGAGTCTCTTGCAGGAAGCATAATATAGGTCTTGGTTGAGGCGCCTGGGTGGCTCAGTGGGTTAAAGCCTCTGCCTTCGGCTCAGGTCATGATCCCAGTGTCCAGTGTCCTGGGATTGAGCCCCGCATTGGGCTCTCTGCTCAGCGGGGAGCCTGCTTCCTCCTCTCTCTGCCTGCCTCTCTGCCTACTTGTGATCTCTGTCTGAAATAAAAAAATCTTAAAAAAAAAAAAAAAAGATAGGTCTTGGTTTTTATCTCTTCAGCCACTCTGTGTCTTTTTATTGGATAATTTAGTCTCTTTGCATTTAAAGTATTTTTTTTTTTAAAGATTTTATTTATTTATTTGACAGAGATCACAGGTAGGCAGAGAGGCAGGCAGAGAGAGAGAGGAGGAAGCAGGCTCCCTGCTGAGCAGAGAGCCCGACGCGGGGCTCGATCCCAGGACCCTGGAACCATGACCTGAGCCGAAGGCAGAGGCTTTAACCCACTGAGCCACCCAGGCGCCCCGCATTTAAAGTATTTATTGATAGGCATGTGCTAATTGTCATTTTGTTAATTTGTTCTCATTGTTTAGAAATGCTTTTTCCCTTCTTTTGCCCCTTTTCTTTGTGATTTGATTATTTTCTATAGCAGTATGTTTCGATTCCTTTAGCTCTCATGTGTCTACTATTGGTTTCTGCTCTGTGGGTACCATCAGGCTTACAGCTTACATAATACAAGTTATGTTGATAAGTCTACTTTAAGTTGATAATGACTTAAATTTGCACACATACTTTTTTACTCTACCCACCCATTTTGTTTTTCATGTTAGCTTTTTATTTTGTGTGTCCCTTAACTAATTATTGTTGTTACAGTTATTTTATTTCTTTTGTCTTTTAACCTCCATTCTAGCTTTATAGGTGATTAATCTACTACCTTTACTATTTACCTCTAACAGTGAAATTCATACTTTCATATGTTTTCCAGCCACTAATTAGTGCCATTTCTTTTCACCTTAAGAAAGTCCCTTTAACCTTTCTTGTAAGGTTGGTTTAATGGTGACAAACTTTAACTTTTGTCTGGAAAACTCTTTTATCCTCCTTCAGTTCTGAATGGTAACTGGGTAGTATAGTTTTGATCAGACTTTTTTTTTTCCTTTCAACACTTTGAATATATCATGCCAGTTCTCTGGCCTGCCAAGTTTTCGCTGAAAAATCTGATAGTCTTATGGGGCTTCCCTTGTATGTAACAAGTTTTTTTTCTCTTGCTGCTTTTAAGATTTTTTTTTTGTCTTTAATTTTTGACAGTTCAGTTATAATATGTTTTGGTGTGGGTCTTTTTGATTTCATCTTTTTTGGAACTCTATGGTCTTCTTGGATCTGGTTGTCTGTTTCCCTTTCCAAGTTAGGGAAGTTTTCAGCCCTTAGTTCTTGAAGTAAATTTTCTGACTCCTCTCTTTTTTTCCCCCTAAGACGCCTATACTGCAGATGTTGATAAGCTAGATGTTGTTTCATGAGTCCCATAAGCTATCTTCACTCTTCATTTTTCTTTTTGCTGCCATAATTGAACATGTTCCAGTGCTCTAGCCTCAAGTTCACTGATCCTTTTTTCTTCATCTACTCTTTTTCCCCATCATCGTCTCCAATTTTTTCTCTCTAGTCTGCTGTTGAGCCTCTCTATTATATTTTTCAGCTCAATTATTGTATTCTTCAGCTCTGTGACTTCTCTTTGCTGTACTGACTTATATTTTCTTTCTCTTTATGGAAGTTTACACTTTTTTCATTCATTCTTTTCCTGAGCTTGGTGAGCATCTTTATGAATGTTATTTTGAACTCTTAATAGGTAAGTCACTTAATTCCATTACATTAAGGTCTTTTTTCTGATGTTTTATCTTGTTCTTTCCTTTAGAATGTATTTCTTTGTTCATTTTCCTTGACACTCCTGGTTTTTATGCATTGGATAAAATATCCACCTCTCCCAGTCTTGAAGGAGTAGCCTTGTGTAGGAGATGAATTTTATTGTCCAACCCAGTCTTTGCTCAAACCTTTGTTATTGTCCAAGCAGCCTACTTCATCCTTAGTGGCTCCTGGTAGTTGAGGCTGTGCCAAGACCTGTCATTATGCTAACTGGAGAAGCTCAGTCAGCACCTAGATTCAGGCTGTTTAAAAGCCATATTCTTAGCAACATTTAAAGTATGCAGATATATCTCTTTTGGGGGAAGACTGGGACTAGAGCATATCTGCTGCTTCTGAGCTGAATCCTGGGGTTATAGCCAGTTAAGAGCTGTTTCTTTGTTTGCCACCATTCTGTTGAGCCCATGAACACAAACCCTGTTGACCAGTAGGGCCAGGCTGTCAAGGGATATGCTCTCTGGAAAGAAGCTGGGAAAGCGGGGGTACCAGATGTAGATACAAGCTCCTTTCTTGAAAATAACTGGTGAACTGAGGTAGGGCAGAGGGAGAGCTTGAAGATGTGCATTGGTGGCCTTTCTGGTGGTCTCTGGAGGGGATTGTAGTCAGCCTCTGGAAGTGTCTTTAATTACAAGCCTCCTCTCAAGGCACAGCTATGAAGACAAGCTAATTGTCCCTTTCACAGAGAGACTGGCAATGCTTTTCAGTGTGCTCTCTTTTGTGTCTTGGCTGGGGAGTCTTAGGGGTTATATATTGGGAATAGCTGGTTAAGAACTGTTTCTCACTAGTCTTATGGGACTCATGAATATAAATCCTCTGGCCCCAGAGCCAGGCTGTCAAGGGATGTCGGCTGGGCAGCATGCACAAACCAGGGCCTCAGACATGTGCACAGGCTCCTCTTAGGGAGATGCCAGCAACCCGGAGTGAGGCAGAGGGAGAGTGTCAAGATAGTGGCTGGCCTTGGAGGTCTCTGGAGAGGATTAAAGTTGGCCCTTAGATGTGTGTTTCGTTAGAAGCCTGCCGCTCAGGCTGCATCTGTAAGGATAAGCAAATAGTCCTCTCTCCCAGGAAGACTCTGTTTCATTCTGCCCCTGCTCCATTCTTGGGTTGTAGGTGGTTAAGAACTGTGTTTCTCTTACAGTCACTGTTACAGGGATCTGCCTCCACTAGCCACCATAGCCAGGCAATCAAGAGGTATCTCCTGGGCGGCAGCTGCAAAACCAGGGTGCCAGACATTTGCACAAGCTTCTTTCTGGAGATACTAGTGACCCGGAGCGAGGCAGAGGGTGAGCGTAGAGATGGTTGGTACTCACCAGCCTTAGTCTTTGGATTATTTCAGTATACCCCTGGATGTTTATTAAATTAGGTGTCTGCCACTCAGGCTGATGCTTTAAGATAAGCAAATAGGCTCCTTTCATGAAAAACTGGTCCCTAGGGTGGGTGACCCTGTTGGAGCCTTTTAAGGACTATTTGTCAGATTGTTATAGCCTTGTGGTCTTGTGGCTGTAGGCCCCACTAGCTTGTGAAGCTAGATATTCTTGGGGCTTGTCTCTCGGGTGCAGGTCTTAAAAGTTGGGGGTACTAATAAAATCTTTAAAAAAAAAGTTGGGGTACTCATGTGGGGTTCAAATCCTTTGATCCTGAGGCTGAAGTCTGGGATTTTGAGTTCCCTCTTGATTGTAGGTTACTGCACCAGGGGCGGCATTTAGGGCAAGATTGTGTTACAACCTCTTACATGTGTTTGATGTGGGTTGTCTCATTTGCCTAATGTGTAGCAGTCGGTTAGTTTTGGGGTTTCTTTTAGAAGAAATTGTTATGTATGTTGTTGATTTGGTGTGTCTGTGGGAGGAGGTGTGTTCAGGATCCTGTCATCCATCTTGAACCAGAACCCTATTTAATTTCATAGATGTCAAGAGAGGGCATATGGTTTGGGGTCACAGTATACTTTCCCCATAGGGCATCACAGGAACCAACATTATTTACATGCATATAGGCAGAATTCTAAGATGGCTCCCAGTATTCCCACCTCCTGGTGTACACACACCTTCTCTCAGTTATCCAATCAAACACAAATTTAGGTGTTGCTTTGGAGAGATTTTAATTATATTAAAAAAAATCAGGTCATTTTAAGAAAGAGGGGTATTCACTTGGGCTTGACCTAATCATGCGATCCCTTAGAAGGGGCTGGGCCTCTGACAAGATCAAGGCATGAGAAGGATCCATTCTGAGGGAGATTCTCTTAGCTGAGGAATTCTCTTTGCTGAGATTCTCTTTGCTGGTCTTGAAGATGGAGGGGATGACATGGCAAGGCATGCAGATGGCCCGTAGGAGCTGAGAGTGCCCCCTAGACAACAGATTACATTGAGGCCTCTAGCCTACAACTGCAGGGAGATAAATTTTGTCACAACTCCTTGAACTTGGAAGAGCTCCAGATGAGAATGTTGTCCAATGGATGTGCTGATGTTAGCCTAGTAAGACTCAGAGTGTAGAACCCAGCCCTTCTGACCTATAGACCTGTGAGCTAATAAATGTTATTTTAAGCTTCTAAGTTTATACTAATTTATGACATAAGCAACAGAAAACTAAAACAATGGAGTATTTTGCTTCACAAAATTGCAGCTATTATTTGTTAAATATTTATTGATGTTAAATCCACATTACACCAGCACAACAATCCAAATAGTAGTATGATAGTACTTTTTTATAAATACAACATAAAAGGTGGCAAATAATGCTACTCAATCCCAAACCCAGCAAATTAGCAAACAGTCACATTCAGAAAAATTTGGCAAGTAAGATAGGATGTTAAGTCATAATTCTACGATATAGCTAGGTCCATGAAAGACTTTGTATGGTATCTTAAATTCCATATTAGCAACGCATACGAGTGTGGTCAAAGAAACTTGCACTACTCTGCAAAGAACATCTGCCACCCAGTGATCAAGCCTATTAGTCATTTAAAACTTGGTTGGTTGGTGTTCTTACAAAGTAGTAGAAAGCTGTACATGTGAAGCAGTAATATGAAATATATGGGGTGGTACACAGATATAAAATTATTTTAAAAAATACTATATATTGAATTAACTGAGCTAAGACAGTTCAACATTTTTATTATAAATAATGAAAGATATATGTGTTTTGCATAAGGAATACAGTGTTTTCTTTTCATAGCAAAGTACCATTAAAACCTCGTGTTTTATAATATAATATCTGGCCAAATTAGTTTTTTTCCTCCTTTTTAAAGTTTATTGGTTCCGACTTAAAACCATCAAGTCTGGTCAGAATCATGTCAGTCTAGCTGTTGCAGGATCATATGCATTCAAAAATCAGTCTTTGCAGAGATGCCTTTACAAATTACCCAGAACCTAGCACCTTCTTAAGGCAAGGTTGCATGGCAGCATGGAAGTGAACTCATATTTTCCATTCACCATATCATGGTGCCATTGGAAAAAAATTGATTGTGGCACAAACCTGTTTTTGTCTTTCCCAAGTCTCCATTTTCCTCCAGTAGACTATCTCTTACAGGCAGTTTCCTTACTGATGCCATTCTTGCAGTCTCGGTCCATTTTCCACTTGCTCAACACACCTAACCTCTTCAGCGACTACACAGACTTCAGACATTAAAACTTCCACAGCACATGTGCTCCAATCTCCCAGCTGACCCTAGATCCCCTGACATTTGAATGGCAGTGTTTTTTTACTTATACTTTAGGTAAAAGTATTTATCTAAAGTATTTACCTAAAGTAAAAAAAATACTTTTTTTTTTTGAAAACCAAAGAAAAGCCTGGCCTTCACCAAAGAAAAGCAGGTGTCTCCTGCCTCTTCTACTTTTATTTAAATGAGTACAAGTGTGCTGGTAGCATTTTCCTTCATTCTTCCTACTCCTTCCAGACCCCTCTTTCCGCTGAATACTATACGCCTTGGTCATTTGGGTGATTTGGATGTCTTTTGTGGAATGGACTGTAATACAGTTCTGCTTTATTTGGAATACTTTGTATTATTTATAATTAAGTTAGCCTTTTAATATGGATTGTAAGTAAGCTTCCTACCAAGGTAGCATGAAAAGAAAATACTACACATAAAGAAAAAGGTGGTTAAGAACTAAGGTATTAACCTTTTTAGAAAGCTCTCGATATTAATAAAATTAAAGGCCAGTAATTCCTTATGATTTAATATAAAACAATTTTGCAAAAACAAGGCATTTACTTGGATTTGTCATTTCCTCTTCCTTTCATCCCTATATATTGCACTTGGTTCACTGTAGCTGTCTGAACACACTGCCCACTTAGAAACATTTTAGTATTATTTGCGGTACATTTGCCTCCTGTTAAGGATTCCACACTGTCATGCTGTGTAGCACCTACAGCTAGTGTTTAAGGTACTATGGAGAATACAAATTCTGGTTACCTTTGAACAGCTGATTTTCATTAGCATTTTGGCATTTCAGATCGCTTTCATCACAGAGATTCCACAAGTTTTAAGTTGGATGATGAATGAAGATTTTCTGTGCAATGTGTACATTTCTATGAGCATCACCTACTGAAACTCTAAGTTTGGTATATCAAGTAGGAAAAGTATTATTTTGGTGTTTATTTCTTATAGTCAAAGGTATGTTTTGCCCTTTACATAATGTGACAAAGGAATATGTTGGTCAAGGCAATGGTGGCTGTTTCAGTGTTTCAGCGTTAAAAAGAATGTTGGATTACAGGTCCTCACTTTCTACCAAGCCGGTATTCAGTGTCAGGTGAGATGGGCTGGCTTCGGGTTGGAACGCTGCTTTGATGTCTAGTCCCTGGTCTGAAAGTGCTGCATAGCGACTGGCTGAGGGCCGTACTTTTTTTGGCTTGGTGCTCTGTGGCTGCTGATGCCACTGGGCTACAATAGAAAAGGAAAAAAAAAAAAAAAAGATTAAAAAAAAACCTCAAGATGTCCTGGAAAGCACTTAAATGTTTCAAGTAAATACAGAATGTCTTTTCGTATATACCAGGCACATATTCTTTAGCATGGTAGAAATCCTAAAATGTAAGCACAGTTTTGCAAATTTTCCTCATATATTGCAGATTTACTTTCTGTCCAGGATAGTGGGACTGTAACAGCTAGGTAGTAAAGAAGTGTAGTTTCTTTTAAAGTTAACACTTACTGCAGCACAGGAAGTCATTCAAAAACAGTCGCTCAGCTTCCTAATTCTCACCTCTCCCCCTCTTTAAAAAACATCTTCAAAGCACAAAATGTACAAATGTCATAATAATTACAGTAGTTAGGTACTCAGGATGGATGGTTCAGCACTAGTCAATTGGAAAGAAGTGGGCAGGAGGGAAGGTTGAGGTAACTCAATACTTGAAGAACCTCACAAAATTATTTCCTATTCAACAAGAGGTAAAATTTGCTATCAGTTCTTAATTTTTTTCTAGTGGTTTTCTTTATGTCAATAGATCACATAATGCTACTGTACTAGTCTGTGAATTCAGAAATAAGTTTCTTTAAAATGCATGTACACAAATATACATACACAAACACTCACAAAACTACTGCTGAGCTGCTTAAGGTATATTAAAGAGAAAAGCGCTAAGCCACAGAAAAGATGCATTCCGGGATCAATGGTACACACATTTAGAGTGCAGTAAGACGCTGTGGTAGGATATAACAAGAAATGTTAAAAGGCAGTCATTTGCAGAACACAGTAACAAGAAAATGTGAAAAACGTGGTTATGCCTTCGCCTACTGTTAACTCCTACGGATGCTTGTGTAAGGAAGCCACAACTGACTAGCCAACGTAAGAGAAATCAACATGCATATTTTGCTAATAATGCAAAGTTCCTGAATGATACTTGGGTATTTGTTCTCCTGGTGTAGTTCACTATTAATGTTGAGAAACTATAAATAGAAAGAGAAAGAGCAATATGAAATTTTGGGCAAATAAAACTCCACAGTTGTTTATAAGTTTATATAAAAGTAATATGATTGGCTGTCCAGATGTCTGCTTTTTCATGATTTAATGAGTAACTGCAGTGAGAGGAGATGAAGTGGCACTCACTGTAAACATCCAGCCTGGCGGTACAGGACACAATCCCGGCTTCATTCTTGGCTGATACCGTGTACCACCCAGCGTCTTCTTTTGTAGCTCCCTGAATGAGCAGGCAGATGTAGCCATGATTATCCTGGTGCATGCTGGAGAAATGGATAAAGTCAATAGGGTTCTAAATTTTTAAAAAGTGGCTTTGGACATGAAGCATCACTTTTAATTAGATCATTAGAAACAGAATTGGGCACGTAGCAGATAATAGGGTCATACTTATTCTGGAAAGGCTGCTAGCCCATTAAAGTTAATGGGAGAGAAGAGCAGACATCAAAAGGTTGAATAAATGTGCGCACTTAATTTCTAGTGGAGGATTGGCCTTTACAAAACCCACTGAATAGTTTCTGTATCACCACGGACACAAATGAATTCATTTTTTCTTCTAGGTGTAAACACTCAAAAAAATCCCCCTGAGATTTAAGTTAGAATGTTTATCACATACAATGAGAGCTTCCTTCCAGAAGCTTAATTATACATGAGGGTAAAGAGTGATTTTTGTCTTTGATACCATCAATAGCGTGACTCTCACAGAGATTTATGTGCTACGTAAAGTGCATCTCTTTATGTTTCCTCAGGACCTATTGAACAGATGTGGATTAAGTCATTGTGTATTCTCACCTCACTCGGTCAGTGCTGTGAGTGAGTGATTCATTTTCTTTCTTCCAAAATATCTGAGGCGGTGGCACTCCTGAGACACGGCATTCCAGTCGCACTGGGTATCCATCAGCAACTCCTGTGTTTTGCAGCTTCTCGATAAACACAGGGGGTTTGTGTGCTTCCTTAGCTAAGGAAACGGGAGATGAATTATCGATCAATGGTACACAAAGGTAGCCCTATAAAGAATTCAGAAGCTTTCAGAAACATTGTTTGAATGTATCTTTTATTTTATGATACCATTTTTCACTTCAGGCGGTAAGATGCTAGTCCTTTCTCCAAATTACTTTTACCAAGAAAGGTTCCTGTGCTTCATTCCACTCATTTATTTCATCAATTAATTCAAGTCTGACAGGCCCACACAGTCCACTGGCCATCTGCTCCACAGAATGCCTGTCTGACAGGCTGCGTGACACTCCTAAGTCATTGCTAGCATTTGGGATGGCTTCACTCCTAATGATGTCACCGAGCACTCACAACCTTTACCAACCACTGCCACCTAGTGACTCTGAGGAGAACAAGTATTTCTAGGAATTTGATCCACTCGGATTCCCTCCTTGTGATCAGAAATGTTTGCTATGGAGATCCTGAAGATTTGTAAGTCTTGGCTTACGTGAGACATACTATAGGGTTAAAGGAGGAAAAGAGTGGGGAGACATCTTTATCTAAATTTGGCAGCTTTCAATTGTTACTTATAAACTAGGAATGTATGTCCTATAAATTACGAATTCCAATTTGTATTCTTTGAAGGAAGCTATAAAAAGATGACTTTTTATTACCCTGAAGGAAGGAAGCCATAAAAGACAACTTTATTACTCAGTCTGAAAAAAATCAGAACTATTTAATAACCCTCTGAATGTTACTATCTGATGGGAAACTGTTTCCATACATCTGTGGTGGAAACAATTTCAGAGAAAGAATAAAGTTTAATTACTTTCTCCTGAGCTATCAATAATGCATTTGAGGCTGTCTTTATCCATCACCTCTCCTTTGGAGTGTCAGATATATCAAAGCAAAACAACCAGGGGAGAAACAGGTGAAGAGGATAAAAACTACACCTGAAAATTTCAGATACCTAAGACTCTCTCTGAGTTTGCATGAGGTAGAGGATTACACTTTTATTGTATTTCACATGGTTTCCTGACCCAGCCTATTTTGGAGGAAGTGGGAACAGACCTCAATATTCTTTCTGGGTCCCAGTTTTGAGGAAAGCATAAAGGGTATAAAGTGAACCTTAATGTCAAAGCAATCTCCAGTTGAATCACACCATTTTGGAGCACTGCTGTGCTGGTGGTGATGCAGAGCTTCCTACAATTTAAACCTTACAAAATGACACAGTCCTTACAAACTGTGACACCTTATGGCCCCTATCTTACATATGGGGGAACCGAGCTGCAGAGATGTTCTCTATTTGCCAAAAGACATAGCTAATACAGGAGAGCTGGGCTTGGAACCGAGAGTTGATGCCAAAGACGTGAGGCTTCTAATTACTGTGCCCTCTGCCCCCTTTCCAGTGCAAGTGCTGACTGAGCACAGACCAAGATGCCTGTGTCTCTCAGACCTTCACGTCTCAGTCCTGAAGGGGAGATAGGATCAAAGGGAACAGTCGACAGCAGAATGCTGAACAGTTTTAGCTGGAAGAGGGATGTTTAGTGGGTTGGATGAAATTGATTCTAGTTGTGTAGGAATATCGAATACCTGATGTAAAATTTGAAAGCATGGTTAACACAACAGCCTGGGTGTTTGACAGTTATGTGTAAAAATGTCCTGGTACTTTTATTAGAATCGTTATCTAGGATTTTAGCCAGGACCTCCTGAGCTTTATTCTCACGGCTACTCTTTTTCCTGAGAGAGCAGTGGCTCAGTGTGGGGAGGAGTACTGGGAGTCAACAAACTATGTGAGTCTGGCCTCTGGCCCTCACTTTACAGAATAGGGCCCAGGGAAAGTCACTTACTCTAGCTTCCACACCTGTAAAATGAGGGAAATTTCTTCCAATTATCTTGGAGGGCTTTTGTGAGGACCAGCTGAGATAATATAAATGAAGCACTCTGCAAACAGAGGTATAAGTAATAAACATTCTTTTTTAAAAGAGAACAGTTAACAGACTCTTACTTATGCTCAGCTTCTAAGGGTGTTATAAACCTTATCTAAGGGTAAGATTTTATACATTATATATAATTTTACAAAATTTACCTAAAATTATAATTCATTAAAAAGCAAATCTGAATTTGACTATGACACTTGGGGTAGATGATAACATTTCAAATTTCTAAATTTTGACACCACTGCACATTACTTTAAAAAGTAGGCAGAACTTTATGCATGAGCAAATTACTATTATTTTTTTAAAGATTTATTTATTTATTTATTTGACAGAGATCACAAGTAGGCAGAGAGGCAGGCAGAGAGAGAGAGAGAGGAGGAAGCAGGCTCCGCTGAGTAGGGAGCGTGATGCTGGGCTCAATCCCAGGACCCTGGAATCATGACCTGAGCGGAAGACAGAGGCTTTAACCCGCTGAGCCATCCAGCCGCCCCATGAGCAAATTCTTATATATATCAAGTTTGGTTATGGAATCCATGATACCATTGCTCTTTATGTAACTTAGGAGGCCAACACACATGAGAATAGAATGACTCAGAACAGCTGCTAAATTCCTCTCTCAGCCAGGCTAATGGGAGATAGGAAAAATGATGGCTACACTGAAAAAAAACCCTAATGTTTCTGATTTGCTAATAAGCCTTATGTTCTAATTGGCTGTTTTGATGATACAATCTGTTTTTTCAGCAGTTTGATTTATTTTCCATATTGGTTAATAATGTAGGATTAATTTACATTTTTGAATCTGATAATTCATTCTGAGAGAAAAAAATTCACAGACTTGCTTACCAGCAACCACAAGCTCCAGGCTGAATGAGTTTTGTCCTGCTCGATTGGTGGCTATACACGTGTAGATGCCGGCATCTCGTGAGGTCACTGGCTCTATGATCAGGGAGTGCACCCCATTCTCACGCACGAGCATCTTGTGAGCACTGTCGGGGCGTATAGGTTTTCCATCTAGTTGCCAGCTTAGATCTGGGGTTGGTAACCCACTGACCTAAACCAGAAAGGAACATACAAATTTCTGTAATACTGAAACAAAATGGAATCACTAATAGCTAAGAAACCACCATAAATTCCTCCTTTGGTAGTACAAGAGATGGCTTTTAGTGTCAGCTTGTGTTGTTCTTTTGCTTAAACCTTTCAATGGCTTCTTAAGCAATCATGGCGTTACTTCTAAACACCCCTTGTAGAGCAACCCAGAGAAAAGTAAAATGCGGATTTTAAAGATTTCTGTTCTTGTCTTACCTCACCCAGGGTCATAAAGATTCCGGGGATGATGTCAGCACAGGGCTCTGAGCTCTCTGGGAAAAGGTGTCCAACCACAATAACAACGCTTACTCAACTGGCATGTATACGCTATAAAGCTTGTTATCAGAGGGTTGCCATAGCTATGGAGACATCAGTTAATGCATCCATAAGCACACAGAGCTATTATTACTATTTTATAATCCTTGAAACTAAGTAACAAGAGCAATATGAAATTACCCAGAAAACCATCTCAACAAATTAGCATCACAATGGAAACATAAAATCCTGAGACCACGGCAGTTGTGTTGACCAGAGATCAGATTAAAAAGCACATTTAATTGCTAATAACACATTGTGCTGTGAAGGGTAGGGATGGTTACCATCTGTCAGCTCTTTATAGTTTTGCCCTTGATTGTGAAAGGGAAGAAAAACACCATTAAGGAAAGCTTCCCCCCCCCCCCCCCCCGTCATCCCAAATTTACTAGTAGGAAATCTCATACAAAAAGATGTCAGTTGGACTGTAATTCTTTTGAAAACCCAGCTCTGCCAAATTCCATTCTTGTTGTGTGATACTCATTTATATTACCTACAAGATGCCTCTCTCCGTACATGTAACAAAGGTCTTGAGAATTTTAGGGAGAAAAAAATAAGTAAAATTACTGGTTAAAAGGATGAAGACATGTTGGAAACAAAGACAGCAGTAGTTAGCTTGGCTATTGAGAAGGTCAGCCTCTCTGTCCTCCCCTCTGTGTACGGGCTCTCCCCCAGCTCTCCACGTTCACTGCTTCACCTGTTTGGAGATCACTAGAGGTGGTAAGGAGGAAGAGGGAATCCACACCTCTCTCTGGTCAGGCTCTAGGCCTTTCCCAGGTTTAGAAATGAAATGGCACTGTTTGTTCCCACCTTTTAGATTAGATTATTATTATACTAATTATTATTATATTATACTAATTATATTTTTTATTATATTTTATTTATTATATATAATATATATTATATATATTTTTTATTTTTTATTAATATTTTATTATATTAATAAAATAATATATTAAATTATATTATACTAATATTATACTAATTATTAGATAATTTAGATTAGATCCTGGCCAAAGCCAAGGTGTGTGCAGGAGGAGAATTGCTCAAGGCGCTGTGCACTCAGCCCACCTAATTCACAGTGCACATATGCCAGTGGACAGACTTAATCACAATCAAGCAAAGGGAAAAGGCCGGGTTTTTCTACCCTGATTCGAATTCCAGCCCTTCTGATTGTGTAAAGAAAGCAAGCCTGGTTTCAGGAATCTAAGGTCATTGTAAGCAGGTCATACCTTGAACAGAAGCATGCTCTCAGCTGATACGGAATTGGGAGGAGGCAGATGAGCAGATTTGTTACTATCGAAGTTGGATTAGTTATTTTCGCTTAGCACTTAGTACCAAGTCAAGGGAATGTACCTAACAGGTTAAAAGGCAGGGGAGTGCTTTTTTGGGGGGAAATCTATCTGTTGCTTTAGTGAAAGGCTTATTTTCATGATTTTTTTTTCTTCTTAAAGCTTATACTGACAATTTTTTTCTAAAAAATGTAATTTTTAAAAAAAGATTTATTTATTTGACAGAGATCACAAGTAGGCAGAGAGAGAGAGAGGAGGAAGCAGGCTCCCTGTAAAGCAGAGAGCCCGATGTGGGGCTCAATCCAGGACCCTGGGATCATGACCTGAGCCGAAAATACAGGCTTTAACCCACTGAGCCACCCAGGTGCCCCTAAAAAAATGTAATTTTTAAGATGCTTTTTGTACACAGCATAATATCCCTTGGTATCATCTAATAATCTAAAATAAAATTTCCCCTGTTGACTCAATGTTATTTTATAGGTGGTTTGTATGGATTCTTAATTATAGACCAAAAATAAATACACATATGCTGAAACTCAATTTTTGTGCTTATACTATAAAAAGAATTATGTTGGAAAATAAAATACTTTTGTTAAGAGTACTTTTTTTTTTTTTTTTAAAGATTTTATTTATTAGAGCGCACAAGCAAGGGGAATGGCAGGCAGAGGAGGAGGAAGTAGGCTCACCGCTGAGTAAGCAGAATGACCCCGGGCTCGATTCCAGGACCCTGGGATCATGACCCAAGCCAAAGGCAGACACTTAACCAACTGAGCCACCCAGGTACCCCAAGAGTACTGTTTTTAAAATATAAATTTCTGTAAGCCCAGATTTAATCCTCCAAGCATCATATATTTGTGTTCTGCAATCCCAGAGAAAACCAGCAGAGGGAGCCCAAATTTTAAAAACCTTACCCATATTTAAGAACTAAAATTTAGGATCACTAGATAATGGGGCAAAAAAACCAAAACAAAAAAAATTCACAGCAGTGGTTATTTAACATTTATGGTCTTGAGCTCCTTTGAGAAACTGATGAAAGCTATATCATACACGTAATTTTATATGCAGTTGCAGAACTCAACACCTAGTGAAACCTGCCTACCCAAAGGCCCTGGGTTAAGCAGCCCTGCTCCGAAATGGGAAAGAAAGGATGTCTCTCTAACTGCTTTTTGAAATGGGAGGAATAAGAGAGTAGATACATGGCTACAAAATTTATTTGAAAAAATTACGAAAATAAATGAATTAATTATTAGGACATGACAGATTTAACACTTTTATCACTTCAACAAAATGGTAAACTTAAAGGGGAAAAAAACCTCTCAGTGACTGTGTACGGTATGGTATGTGCAGTTCTAAATAAGGAATACATTTAATAAAAATTTCAATGTAAAGGAAAAGAATGACAAAACAGTATATAAACATCCAGTATATGTCACTCTTTTTTTTTTTTTCTTGTAGGCTGAAAACATTTTATTTTTTACTTTTTTATTTTTTTAAAGATTTTATTTATTTATCTGACAGACAGAGATCACAGATAGGCAGAGAGGCAGGCAGAGAGAGAGGGGGAGGCAGGCTCCCTGCTGAGCAGAGAGCCCCATGCGGGGCTTGATCCCAGGACCCTAAGATCATGACCTGAGCTGAAGGCAGAGGCTTTCACCCACTGAGCCACCCAGGTGCCCCTGGAAACATTTTAAAGATGTACACCTTACGTAATTTCCTTAAAAGGAACTCAAGAGAAATTACAGTAAGGGGGGAAAGAGAGACAAGAGATTTGTAGGCATTAACACACTCTTACCTTACAATCCATTCTGCAGAGCTTTCCTTCTTGAACTGTTAGATCTCCAGGAGCCTGCAAGAAGTGAGGTCTGAAGAATCGTTCTTGAATTGGTTCATTTTCATCTCCACTGTCCCTTGATCTAGAACGAGGCCTTAGGACAAGACATAATAAACAGAAAGATGGAAGGAAAGGAAGGCACAATGGGGCAGGGGGAGAGAGGGAGATAGAAGTTATTATTATCAGGTTCTTGATATTTTTAATAATACATACAGTAATAATACAATTTCTTTATCTGATTCCTACTCCTAAAGTTCACACATAAAGTCAGAAAAGCCAGCAAAATCTTGTTTTATTTGAAAGTTTAATTATGAAATTAATAGTTTGCTATTTAGAGAACTTAAATAATTCTATCCTAATCCTTAAAGCTAATATAAATCATAAAAGAGATGGGAAAAAATGAAATACTCTATATTTACCTATTTTTTTCTTAAGTATTTTTGAAAGCTGTATGAGAAATAGCAGCAGCTGTTGCTCATTTATTACCAAATCTTTTCCAACAAAAAGTATAACTTTCCACTGTGATTTGAAATTTTTAGGAAATTAAAATTTATTATTTTGTAAAAATTTCATCTTTCTAATCAAAATTCCTTTTATACAAACCAAGAAAACAAATTATATTTTTTATCTTTAAAATTGTGCAAATCTCCCAGATTTTGTGCATCTCTCTTGCTTTTGAATATGTTGCTAGATACACCTTTCAGAGCAACACCATTTTTTTTTTTTTTTTAGATTTTTTATTTATTTGACAGAGAGAGAGATCACAAGCAGAGAGAGAGAGAGAGAGGAGGAAGCAGGCTCCCCGCCCAGCAGAGAGCCCAATGCGGGACTCAATCCCAGAACCCTGAGATCAGGACCTGAGCCGAAGGCAGAGGCTTAACCCACTGAGCCACCCAGGCAGCCCCCAGAGCAACACCATTTTAAAGTAATTGCAGGGAAGATGTAAAAATACACATATGCTGAAACTCAATTTTTGTGCTTATACTATAAAAAGAATTATGTTGGAAAATAAAATACTTTTGTTAAGAGTACTTTTTTTTTTTTTTTTAAAGATTTTATTTATTAGAGCGCACAAGCAAGGGGAATGGCAGGCAGAGGAGGAGGAAGTAGGCTCACCGCTGAGTAAGCAGAATGACCCCGGGCTCGATTCCAGGACCCTGGGATCATGACCCAAGCCAAAGGCAGACACTTAACCAACTGAGCCACCCAGGTACCCCAAGAGTACTGTTTTTAAAATATAAATTTCTGTAAGCCCAGATTTAATCCTCCAAGCATCATATATTTGTGTTCTGCAATCCCAGAGAAAACCAGCAGAGGGAGCCCAAATTTTAAAAACCTTACCCATATTTAAGAACTAAAATTTAGGATCACTAGATAATGGGGCAAAAAAACCAAAACAAAAAAAATTCACAGCAGTGGTTATTTAACATTTATGGTCTTGAGCTCCTTTGAGAAACTGATGAAAGCTATATCATACACGTAATTTTATATGCAGTTGCAGAACTCAACACCTAGTGAAACCTGCCTACCCAAAGGCCCTGGGTTAAGCAGCCCTGCTCCGAAATGGGAAAGAGAGGATGTCTCTCTAACTGCTTTTTGAAATGGGAGGAATAAGAGAGTAGATACATGGCTACAAAATTTATTTGAAAAAATTACGAAAATAAATGAATTAATTATTAGGACATGACAGATTTAACACTTTTATCACTTCAACAAAATGGTAAACTTAAAGGGGAAAAAAACCTCTCAGTGACTGTGTACGGTATGGTATGTGCAGTTCTAAATAAGGAATACATTTAATAAAAATTTCAATGTAAAGGAAAAGAATGACAAAACAGTATATAAACATCCAGTATATGTCACTCTTTTTTTTTTTTTCTTGTAGGCTGAAAACATTTTATTTTTTACTTTTTTATTTTTTTAAAGATTTTATTTATTTATCTGACAGACAGAGATCACAGATAGGCAGAGAGGCAGGCAGAGAGAGAGGGGGAGGCAGGCTCCCTGCTGAGCAGAGAGCCCCATGCGGGGCTTGATCCCAGGACCCTAAGATCATGACCTGAGCTGAAGGCAGAGGCTTTCACCCACTGAGCCACCCAGGTGCCCCTGGAAACATTTTAAAGATGTACACCTTACGTAATTTCCTTAAAAGGAACTCAAGAGAAATTACAGTAAGGGGGGAAAGAGAGACAAGAGATTTGTAGGCATTAACACACTCTTACCTTACAATCCATTCTGCAGAGCTTTCCTTCTTGAACTGTTAGATCTCCAGGAGCCTGCAAGAAGTGAGGTCTGAAGAATCGTTCTTGAATTGGTTCATTTTCATCTCCACTGTCCCTTGATCTAGAACGAGGCCTTAGGACAAGACATAATAAACAGAAAGATGGAAGGAAAGGAAGGCACAATGGGGCAGGGGGAGAGAGGGAGATAGAAGTTATTATTATCAGGTTCTTGATATTTTTAATAATACATACAGTAATAATACAATTTCTTTATCTGATTCCTACTCCTAAAGTTCACACATAAAGTCAGAAAAGCCAGCAAAATCTTGTTTTATTTGAAAGTTTAATTATGAAATTAATAGTTTGCTATTTAGAGAACTTAAATAATTCTATCCTAATCCTTAAAGCTAATATAAATCATAAAAGAGATGGGAAAAAATGAAATACTCTATATTTACCTATTTTTTTCTTAAGTATTTTTGAAAGCTGTATGAGAAATAGCAGCAGCTGTTGCTCATTTATTACCAAATCTTTTCCAACAAAAAGTATAACTTTCCACTGTGATTTGAAATTTTTAGGAAATTAAAATTTATTATTTTGTAAAAATTTCATCTTTCTAATCAAAATTCCTTTTATACAAACCAAGAAAACAAATTATATTTTTTATCTTTAAAATTGTGCAAATCTCCCAGATTTTGTGCATCTCTCTTGCTTTTGAATATGTTGCTAGATACACCTTTCAGAGCAACACCATTTTTTTTTTTTTTTTAGATTTTTTATTTATTTGACAGAGAGAGAGATCACAAGCAGAGAGAGAGAGAGAGAGGAGGAAGCAGGCTCCCCGCCCAGCAGAGAGCCCAATGCGGGACTCAATCCCAGAACCCTGAGATCAGGACCTGAGCCGAAGGCAGAGGCTTAACCCACTGAGCCACCCAGGCAGCCCCCAGAGCAACACCATTTTAAAGTAATTGCAGGGAAGATGTAAGGAAGGAACAAGATAACGAACATAAATTCTGTCACTAATCACTAGAAGAGAAGTGGAAGGAACAAGATAACGAACATAAATTCTGTCACTAATCACTAGAAGAGAAGTGTAAAAACATTTAACTAGAAAAAGAGTAGAACAAATGAAAGATCAGTATAACAGGCTAATAATTACCAACTATATACCAACTATAATACCAATTATATAGGTTACTGTTCAAGTACAGATCTAATTTCTGAGCAGAATGCTTTTCTAGGAGACACACATGGAAAAGCTTAAAAGTACTAAAGACACAAGAAAAGCAGAAGAAAATAATGCAAGAGAATGGATCTGCTACTAAACACGTTATGTTTATAGCCATACACACAATCCTTGGTTCTTGTGAACAAACAAGTTAGAGTATTAAGCCCCCATGTGTTTAGGTATCAGAACTGTCTTCCAAAGTGCTGAGCAAAGGGCTGTGCGTCCAGTCACGTGAGGTGTAGACAGATCACTGGCTTGGTGCTTCCTCAGTGTTTCTGGCTGACCTTCTGTGAGCCTAACTTAGCATCTGTGGCCTGCAGTTTACAGTCAGGGCTACTGAAACAGGCTCTGTAAAATATCTAAACAGGAGCCCAAGATGACAGACCGGGTGACTTACCATAGTTTCTTAAGTGCAAATATGTTACTAGGAAGCGATACCCTTTTCTCGTCCCTGCCTAGTATTACTCCGTCAGCATCCTTGCATAAGCTCAGGGCGATTCGGAATAGAAAGCACACACTAGGGGCGCCTGGGTGGCTCAGTGGGTTAAAGCCTCTGCCTTCGGCTCAGGTCATGATCCCAGGGTCCTGGAATCGAGCCCCGCATCGGGCTCTCTGCTCTGCGGGGAGCCTGCTTCCTCCTCTCTCTCTGCCTGCTTCTCTGCCTACTTGTGATCTCTGTCAAATAAATAAATAAAATCTTTAAAAAAAAAAAAAGAAAGAAAGAAAGCACACACTATTGTTAGCAAGTACTTACTGAGCATTTAAAATAGGGAACTTCTTAGCTCCAAAATTGTCATCTAAACTGTTTTGAACTAAGTGACTAAAAAGTGAACATTAGCAAATTAGCGGATTTTAAGAAATCTAGTGGCAGTAATTTGTCATGGCTAGACAGCTGCTGGCTGGAGAAGTTTGGTTTGAATGTTTGTGTACCATTTACTAGTATTTTCATGTTCCCGTGCCTGCCATTTAAAGGTGTTGAGCTTTGATGTCTTCATATACAAACTGGGTCCTATGTAACAAATTAGTGATAGTATATTTACCTGGGCCCAGTGACCTTACCAACTGTTTATTCCTTTCTCTTTTCTGAATCAGAACGGAACAGAATAATCAAGGACCCAGGCAGTGTGTACACCTTAAGACCATATTCGCATTCTTCTGTCTTTTATGTTCACTGTTTTGTGGTCATACCATGATTCTAATAGTGTTGAATCTGTAGTAATAACTAAAAATAGCAGTAACACCTACAGGAAGGAACGTGTCACATACCTTCTGACATGAGGATGGCCTGAGGGAGAGCGGGGACTGCGACCTCTTTGGTTGACGGCCTGTACCATTAGGCGTCCAGTACAACTGATTCGGCCCTGGCAGAGAGACAGCAGGAAAAGACATGACTTGCCATGCAAAACAGCTAACCACTACACACCATGTTTACTGTCCTGTTCTCTACAAGACATCAGTTTTTTTTTTTTTTTAAAGATTTTATTTATTTATTTGACACACACAGAGAGAGAGAGAGAGAGAGAGAGAGAGAGATCACAAGGAGGCAGAGAGGCAGGCAGAGAGAGGGGGGAAGCAGGCTCCCCGCTGAGCAGAGAGCCCGATGCGGGGCTCGATCCCAGGACCCTGAGATCATGACCTGAGCTGAAGGCAGAGGCTTAACCCACTGAGCCACCCAGGCGCCCCAAGACATCAGTTCTTAACAAACCGATATGCCATATTAGTAATGACACCAACCCCTCTCAGAAATGTATTTTCCCTGAATTAAACTCATCAGTAAACTCCATATTTATTTAAAGAACTGGGTGACTAGGTCTTTCTTTGAACCATTAAAAAAACCTTCCTATTCTATCTAGAATGGTTTTTAAAATGACAGCCCTTACTGAATTAGTTATAATCTGCTGCGGTCTTCCTAACACATGAAGTTGAATTATAAAACATAGCAGAAGGACATTAATTGTCTTGCAGTAATCCCATTATCATGGTCAAATACCTATTGGTTATAGCTAATTCTGAAATCAAACGAGATGATTTTAGTTTTCTGACATTTTTTGTAATACATATATATTAAATATACTAACATATATTAAATGTTAGTATATTAAAGGTTAATAGTATTCCTTCTAAAAACCATATATTAAAAGAGATGCAAGCGTGATGAAATGAACATTACATGAGACGTACGCATGGGGACGACAAGGAGAGTAAATGACTACAGGTTACCATGTTCCAATGAAATGAGCATAGTCATGATTTAAAAACCAGAAGTAATGAGGTATCTAAAATATGTGGGTCATATGATGTGAGCCTATCTAATGAAAAGCTATATTTTATCTTTCAGGTTTTATCTCTTAAATTGAAAACTGATATAAATGCTGTCCTAGGATAGACAAAATAGTGTACTCAGATGATATGAATAAATCACCATTGTTACTCTGGCATTTTGTTTTAGCCCCTTTATTTTTTTCCCCTATTACTAGCAAAGCAGCAAAATAGATGATTTTCTCCTCTTATATCCCAGGAGGATGTGAGCAGTTGTATGTCTAAATTCTGTTGATGGCCAGAGGGAACAGCAAGAGAGGAAAACTGAGAAAGCAGGTTATTAATGATTAGACTTAGGGATTTCTAGCTCACAGTAGATGAGCCGCCCTCAGGTGCACTTATAGTCTAAATTTACCAATAACTCTCATTTTGCCAAGTTTCCAGTATAGACAAGTAACAGAAGCACAACTGCTCTGTATATTTTGAGGAACTGCTGAGTTCCACCTGAGTGTGAACTGGGGTAAGGGAGCATGGTGGTGGAGGGGACACAGAGAAACCCCATAGCAGCATTTGGTGGAGGGCAGGAATCCAGTCGGGAGGGCTGTACAGTCTCCCCCCAGCCTGGACTTCTTTGGGGCCTTAACCACTCTGAAAAGGGGCCTTAACCACTCCAAAAAGGCAAAGACACATAGTGCTGTAACACAGACAGGAGAATTGGGAACTGTCGAATAGAAAGAGGAGGTCATAAAGAAAACAAGTAGTCTTATCCCATTAGATATGTAACCTCCTCTAGCATTCACAGTATTTGCTACTGAGGTCATATTTAAACACTGCCTTTCTTGAAATTTCCAAGGACACACAAATTATACCATTATGAGGGGGAATATTTCTAATTTAGATTTGTTCTATCTAAAGTTCAGGCCACATGATGTATATTCTCTCATGCTAAGCTCTTGGCAAACACTTGGAAGTCCCCCTAAGCTAGCCTGAAATCTGGAAATTAATTTCATCTAGCCTGTCTAAATGCCTGCTACAAAAAATCTAGACATGACTTGCTTGGGAGACCCCTGTTAAATTACCCAACTGATGCATCATAGCAGCTGCTTTAACAAGTGAACATGTAAGATCCATGATTCTTTTGGGGGCTAAAGACAGGGGAATCTTATGTTTTGTTTCACACAAATAGCTTCAAAATTCTAGTGATATGGGATATGGCTTCTTTACTATTTGCTTTGCTACTTAAGCAAATCATTTTAATCTAGATAGATTAATCTAGATAGATTAAAATAGATTTATATAATTTGGAAGATTTTTCCTTGTGGTTTAAAACCCAGCAGATCCACGAGGGAAGTTAACATCAACTAATCATTTCTGTGGTTAGAAAAAGATGTAAGTTAAATTCAGCCTTTAACCTTGAATTTGGGGAAGCAGATAAAAAATTTTTCTCTAATCTGGACTTCAGTTTTGACTTTCCTAAGACTTTGGGGGCAAATAACCAAATTTGTTGAAGCCTTTGTTTCTTCTTCTGTAAAAACCAGGGCACTGTATCTGTCTCACACAGATGTTGTAAAGTTTCAATGATACAACCTAAGATGGTCTTTATCTTCCAAATATCAAATAGATCTTGATGATATAAATTATCGCTACTTATTATGGGTATGGTTTTACTGGACATGTGTGCACAGACATGCATCAAGATAATTTTTAGGGGTCCTGACACCTTGGTTGGTGTCAGATTTACTCCAGTAAATTTCACCCAAGTGGTTAACCTTGCCTGAGTATGCTCTTACCTCCTTTTTTGATTCCTTCAAATGCCTCTTTTAATGACTGTCTCCCCTGCCCCTCAGTGGTCTTAACGCTGGGATGAGCCCTAGTTACCTTTGATGACCCTCCTTAGCTCTGGAGTCAGTCTAGGTTTGTAAACCAGGTCTGTCCCCTTTTTTTTTTTAAAGATTTTATTTATTTGACAGAGATCACAAGTAGAGAGGCAGGCAGAGAGAGAGATTGGGAAGCAAGCTCCCTGCTGAGCAGAGAGCCCGATGCGGGACTCGATCCCAGGACCCTGGGATCATGACCTGAGCCAAAGGCAGAGGCTTTAACCCACTGAGCCACCCAGGTGCCCCAGGTCTGTCCCTTTTAATGAGTGACATTAGGTAGGTAATTTAACCTCCTAAGTGAGTTTCCTTATCTATAAAATAGGATCATATAGTTAATCAATCTTGCATGGGTTCTTATGAAGATTAAATGAGTTAATAGGTATAAAATACTTAGTCTTGTGTTTTGCACATAGTAAACATTCAAAATGTTCTTATAGCTCTGAATATCGACATAATTATAGTAACAACCAGATGGACATGAAGCATCCCTTACAATTGTTTTAAAAACAATTTTTTTTCATATGCAGTGGGGTTTTCTTTTTCTTTCTTTCTTTCTTTTGGTATTAGGATATAATTTACTCCAAAGGAAAAATGTATGCTATTGCTTGAAAGGTGTCAGGCACACTGGTATATTCACTGTGTTCATTATGTAATGGCTACAATTGACGCGCAAGAGAAAAGGTCCTACTCAACTCTAACCATTAGACTCTGCTTAGTTTAGATAAATCTGACTCCTCTTCCCTCTCCAAAAAATAGGGTCAAAGGTGTTGGCATACTGCTCTTCAAAGATTACACATTTCTACAATGTTTTCATTTTTATTGCTGCTGTCTAGAACCACATACACAAATATTGCCACAGAATATCTTTACTCAAATTTAAGAAAAAGGAATATGTCGCTGTTTGTTACCTTTTTAACTCCTACACATTTCACTTCTGAGCATAAAAGGGAAAGGCATGATCTTCGGGAGGCAGAACTATTAGTTTGATAATACGGTGATATTGGCTAAATATACATTACTAACCAGTAAATGACCAGGAGCATTTAGAAAGCTTTCTAAACTAACAAGTTGTATAATTTTGACTTTTTATTGGGGGGGGGGATCCCCAGAATTCAGTGAAACACTTTTGAAAAGATATACACAACTTAAAGTTCAGATTTTTAAGTCTGGACATCTTATGACGGTCATACAAAATTTTAATCATGCTAATGTGCCAATTAATCCTAGTAATTGTTGTGACTAGGCTCTGATGCACATTAGTGCTGTTGCCTTTGCTTTTAACTTTCTCATTTCGATCTACTTTATTATTAACATGTGAAGGAAGAATGGAAGTGAATGTTTGAAGTTTGAAATGAGCCAGGAAACCTCCTAATGCTACAACAAAACACAAGCAAACCCACTTCTTAAATTTAATTCAGCTGTGTGTTACTTTTCTCTTCCAAACAAATCCACAGAGTTTAAAGCCATAGAACAAGTAATAAGTTTGAATTCTTAAAGTGAAGAATTATGTTTTAAACATCCAGCTTGTAAAGATTATTTATGCTTCATGCAAGGCCAATTATTTATATAATATGGAAATAACATTTATATTTCCTAGCTTATGAAATTTGTGGCACACAGGTCTTTATAAAAGTTTGCCACTTGTATACATAATGCAACTTGAGGAACATCAAGTTGCAAAACAGCCCTTCCAAACTCCAAGTGCAGCACAGAGTAACTTAGCAACACAACAAAACAAAGTAAAACATTCATGTTTAGATTTAGTTGTGTCTTCAAGATAGGATCAGAGTCTAAAACCACATTTTTGATCCTCATTTTGGCATTATGTGTGGTGGAACACTGCATAATCACTCATTATTTCACTCAGCTATGTGACTGCTTTGGTCCCTCAGGAACTGCCCTCATAGCACACACTGAGTGTGACACATGGTGGCCAGTGCATGTTTAGAGCTGTGTGTTCCATCCCAAGTCGAATTTGGATTCAGTCAGCGGTATCTAATGTGTTTCTTATTCCCAAAAGATGAACCCAGGTGGAAAAATATTCTGTAAAATATTCTGCTGAACTTTGGTATTCTCTTTCCTTGGTTCTCACCCTTTCTCTTGGCTGCTCTCTCTAATTACTTTCCACTGCTCAGAAAAGCTCTGCCGTCTGTGTTTCATTACTGAACTCATTTTTCCACTCCAGCCTTTTCCTCTTTCCCTTGGTCATTTCACATCATGTACACTACAGTGTACCAGAAAAAATAGATGGAGTTGTCTCCCTTTCAAACCAAATACATTTAAAATGTGAAAAAAGTTTAAGGTAACCAAAGGGCATCAAGGACCAGGAACTCAAGTTTTTTTTTTTGTTTTTTTTTTTTTACTGTATGTTACACTTTTGGGATTAACGTATCCTAAAAAATTCAGCTTTGACTTTTATATCATGCTTCTTTAAATCATATTTTTTTTAAAAAAATTTTATTTATTTATGAGCGTGAGAAAGAGAGGGCCACGTGGGCATGAGTGAGCATGAGTGGGGAGGGAAGGACAGAGGGACAAGCAGATTCCCTGCTGAGCAGGAAGCCAGATGCAGAGCTCCATCCCAGGACCCTGAGATCATGACCTAAGCCATCCAGGTGCCCCTCAAATCATGTTTTACTTCACAAATTACAAGAATGGCAAAATACTTTAATATCTAGTAACATAGAGTTTAAAACTGTTAAAACATTTCTATTATGGTATTCCTGGAAGCCACAAATGATAACTTACATCAAGTATTAGGTTAAAAAAAATGGTCTGTTTGTCATGGTTCAAATACCTCTTATCTTTCTAATGGGTAGTACAGTCTGTCCCAATTTTTAGGTGACAGCCCACAAAACCTCCATCTGGATATATACCTGCTACTGAAGATGCCAGGAGAGAGCAGGAGTTCTGTTCGTGAAACTAAAATCAACCAGGCAACATGCTGAAACTTGGAATAGTAATTAATATCAAGTACCATAAATATAAAAATTCTCTCGCAGCAATTTCCATCTGAGGTCTGCATGCCCACTTTTAGGATTTCCTCAGATTCTCTTCACAAGTTTCCCCTCCAATGCCTGCCTTTGCTCATTTAGGTAGAAAAGGAGACATGATGTAGTTTTACCCTCTTTAATTAGAATACTGGCTGGATCAGCTACCCTTGAGAGACAGTTGGGATTCTAGGTTTTGGCACTGCTTTGGTTTCTGTGACCTCTGACAGACCCAAAGCAGTCATATTACTGTTTGCTGAAATCACATAGGATATTCTGTGAGAAGAGCCTGGCTACCTGATATAAACTGGTCCACTTTTCATTTCTTTGTCTTCTCTTCCAAGGGTAGAGGCCAAGAATGAGAGAGGGTTAACTTTGGGACATATCCTGGGATTTGGTAAAGCAGCAGAACTCCAGGGACTGGAATGAGGGCACTGACAACTCTCTTTTGGGCCTTCCTTGGTCCTGGGTGTGCTGGGAGCAAAGCAACTTCCCAGCTTCCTGTGTGGCTCCTGTCAGCTGTGCTTTGGGTGTGGCCTCTCTCCAGCTCACCCTCCACCCAAGTCCACAGCTGGGGCAGTTGTGGCACAGCCACGTCTGCTGCCTAACTAACTCCTTTCCCATGGGGGTGATAAGAAGGAAAAACCAGGAGGTCAGAAGACCACACACCAGCAACATGTTGGGTAGAAGCTCCATCCTGAACTGACTTGCTTACTCTAACAGTAGGACTGGAATATCTAGAAATAGAACCATCCTTTACATCCTGATTCCAAAGGCTTCTGCCCACTATTAGGGCTGCTGCTTTAAGACAGGGTTATTAGAGTCTCTGAATTAAATGACAATAACGAGCTTTTACTGTAAGCATATTACATGTCAGGTAAACCGAGTGCATTATTTGATTCCCTAGGATTATTCTCATTTCATAGAAGGGGAAAGAGGCACAGAGAGGTTAGGTGACTTGCTAAAGGTCACATGGGTGGTGAGTGGCAGAGGCAGAAATTCAACTCAGATCTGTCTGATTTCAAAGTTCATTTTCTTAACCCCTGAACTACATGTGTACACTTAGGCTTTTCATTAGCACCAGTACTGTTCTGCATTTCTGGCCTTTGTTGTGTCATTTCATTCTTTTTCTTTCTTTCCCTTCCCCATCTTCTGTTTTCCAAAACGAGAACTTCAGCAGCTCTCCTTCATCTAATGACTTCATCATACATAACCTGTCAATAGTTTCAGTGCTCAGGGGCTGGCATGCAGTTGCCAACTCTGCTCATAGCCAGTGGAGTCCCTCCCTGTTTAGAACTTTTCCACATGTAAAACTACATTAGTATAATTTGAAGAAGACTAGAAGCAGACTTAAAATTGTAATCTTACATTTATGGTCTTTGTTCTAGAAAACCACTGACTCCATAACAGTTTAAAACATTCACAAGGAAATATGCCTCAAAATTAACATCAGGACCAGGATTGGCAAGTGCTTAAGGAACACAGTTAATTTGATCTCTTATAATATATTACAAACTTTCTAGGGGAAAGGGGAATAAAGGACCTAGCATGAAGAAAAAATTTGAAAAAAATTTTGAATTTTGTTGAGTTCTCCACTTTATTTTAGTAGGCAGAAAACTGAAAATTGATATTTGTTAGTAATAGTCAAGGGTATATACTGATAATACAATAAGAAAGAAAAAAGCAAGTTCCACTTCTTTTCCCTCAAATCCTCCAACCATGAACACAAGTAAGTATTACAATGTAACTTTTAGTAAAAGTTATGCTTTTGACTATTTTTCAAGGTGACAGTCATATATTCAGTGATTG
Source organism: Enhydra lutris kenyoni (assembly GCF_002288905.1). NCBI lineage: Eukaryota > Metazoa > Chordata > Mammalia > Carnivora > Mustelidae > Enhydra > Enhydra lutris. The sequence continues at coordinate 60,122,465 of NW_019154087.1, read as the reverse complement.
AAAAATTAGAACCTCAAGAAAGTGCACATTTAATATGGAAACTGTTGACAGTGAAGAGATTGGTGTGCTCTATGACAACCTGATTTGTGGATAATTAGAATTTCATTCTGATCTCAGTATTATTGCAGAAATAGATGTTTATGTGACAATGTAATATTAGGATAAACATTGCACAGCCTTTTAATGTAAGCTTTGCTGAAATTATCTGTTATCATTTTCTAACACTTCATGTTTCCTTCAAAAGAAATAATGAAATATGGAATGATATAAATAGGTCAGAGATTTTAAAAGCATGACTGGACAATCTTCATTATATAATAAAATTGTTAATTTTAGCTTTTTTTTTTTTTTAGTGTGCTATTTACATGACTTCTGCTGACTTTGTAAAATTACCCTGTCATACACTGAGCTCTGAAGGTACAAAATCCCTTCTTAATCATCTTTGCATCCCTACCCAGCACAGTGCCTAAAACATACCTGACACTCAAAAAAGAACTTGTAGGCTTGACTTGGAAACCTGATACCTGAGTAGCTGCCTATTAAATTCTAAGTAGTCAGCTGGTTTTTTGGCACTAAATCAAAGGACAAATAAAGAGAAAACATTTGGATGGAAACTTAATCCTGAATGCCATACGTAGATGCTATCAAAATTATAATTTGTCTATACTTATATACTTAAATTCCATTGAATTAAGTAACTGTATATATATTTTTTAAAAATATTTTACTTTTTAAGGATTTTTTTACTATGGCATATTTATGTATGCCACTCACTGTCCTTTTCTCCTCCCCCCCTTTTTTTTTTCTATAGAACTTAATCCTATCTGAAATGATATTTTTTATATATGTGTTTTCTGGCTTATTTTCTATCTCAGGACTTTGTTATGTCCACCACTGCAACCCCACCACCGGTGTAAGAAGTGTACCTTTTAGGCCCTGAGTAAGATTAGGAAGAAAACACATCTGTACTGCAAGTAGTCATGTGAAAAACACCAGATGGAATAAATACTAATGAAAGAACTTTCTATCCTCCAAAACCAAAATGGATATAGAATTTGGGGAGATAGTTTCAAGTCAAAGAAATATGATTCTACCTTTGAATTAAACAGTTCCTTTCTCCAAATATATGCCTGTAGTGGCTATGCATAGAACTGAAGCCAGACCTATACCCCCAATATTTACCTGAGGGTTTGCAGCCATTATTGTGTAATTCCCATCGTCATCTAGGGTGGAGGCTGTGGTGTGGAGAGAGCAGGTCCCATCAAGATCTCTTTGAATGGTGTAGTGATCATTCTTTAGAGAGATCTGCTTTCCATCCTTAAACCAATAGATCTGTGAAAGGAAACAGTGATGAAAAATTAAGGATGTGTGTAGTACCACTCTATCTGGGGGACTGGTAAATACTGTGTGGCCTGCAGAGCTGATCAGCATTTTCATGTTAAAATGTTAAACAGAACATCTGAATAGGAAATTGATTTTTGAGTGAAAAAAGTAGGCAACATACAGGTTTAATTCTGTTTTAAGTTTTTAAAAAATTATATATTTATTTTAAAAATATGCATATAAGTAGGTATTCATATATTAGTCCATATTTTTTAAATATTATTTATATGAAGGGATCTATATTGAACATGGACAGTAGTTAGTTCTGGAGTGGCTCTATAGGCATTTTTCTTTTTGATTCTATTTTCACATGTACTGAATGAAATGTATTGAAGTAAAATGCGTTACTTGTAAAGCAAAGGTAAGAAGGTTACTTTAGGGGATAACAGACCCCAGCCCAACCATTCCCCTGAATTGTGTTAGACAAAATGGCAGTGAGGAAGGAGCAACAGTTAGGGGTTGGTGGTGGCTGGAGCTCTACTGCTTTAATTCTGGACCAAGGAGCACATGCTCAGAGGCTGAAAGTCTGTCCTCTCTCCCCGCTATGTTAAAGAAAACAGCAGTATTTAAACTTACAATAATTTTCAATAATATTTTAACTTGGTTTGATAGAAAAGTAAATGTGAGGAATAAAGTAAAAATAAATCTGGACTAAGTAACACATTTTAAAATGGTCAAATAACCTCTTTCATAGGTCCTCCTACCTTCCCTCATCTTTAAATAAAGCCACTGGTCCTCGGATCCCTCATGATTTAGTGATTATTTCTGACAGCTGAGACATGGGGCCATAATGATGAATCACAGTGCCAGGGGCCCTCACGTGACTGAGATGCTGAACTAATGCCTGCATCAACCCCCTCCAGACTTTTCGGTTTGGGAACTAAACAAATCCCCTTTTCTAAAGCCGCAACAAGTTCTTTGTTGTCAGCTGTTTTTCCTGGCAACCTAAAGCATTCCTAATGAATTCCTAAGAGAAGAAACCTACTTTAGAACCTTCAGTTTTTAAAATGAACTCCTTTGGGTGCCTCAGTGGGCAAGTGTCTGCCTTCCACTCAGGTTATGATCTCAGAGTCCTGGGATTGAGCCCCCGCATCAGGCTCCCTGCTCAGCCTGGAGGCTCTCTCCCACTCCCTCTGCTGTGTTCCCTCTCAGCCCCTCTGTCAAATAAACAAATAAAATCTTTAAAAAAATAAAATGAACTTCTTCCTTAATGTAAATCCATATGCAAATTGAGACCACAACCGGCATTCAAATTCCACTCTATATGAAAGCCTCTGAATCTGAAAAACCTCTTTGAAACTTGTATTTCTAAGAAGGGAATGGCTAGAAATAAGCACATGAATAATTGGGATCTGACTGCTGAAAATTTTCCAACTCCCTATTTTTCAATTAGCTCTAAATTTACAGACTGTATTATTAATCTCCAGAACCTAAGAATGGATCATCAACTAGACTCATAATCCTCAGTTCTAAAAATTAAATTAGAGTAAGCATGATACTTCATAATTATCATTCTCTTCTTGGTGGTTTTATGTTTTCTGATGGAACAAAGAAGCTGTGATTAGTATACAGTTTCTTCCTTTTGCATTCTTGCCACCATGCCAGTTCTTCAGACTTGTTTCTTCCCTTTAATCATACTTCTCACCTCCATTATACTTGGAATACAACTTTCCAATGAGAATTAACTAATAGTCACAATAATTTTATCAAGCCTGCTAATGGAGAGGGAAGAGGAGGGTACAAGAGAAGAAAAGAGGGTGAATTAGAAATTCCTTTCAATCTTCTCATGTCCCCATATGGAACAAGCATGTCAGAAGCAGAATACATGTTTTTTTTAAACATAAGCCAAAAAAAAAAAAAGGATGTATTTTTTTTTAAAAAACACGATGACTATCCCATACCTGTATAGGTATGAGATAGGCCTAATGTAATTTATATACCATGTGCAGAAGAAATGGTTCTTCAATAAACCAGGGAGGGAAGAAAAAGAACCACAGTGAGGACAAGAGGGAGGAAAGAGAAGAAGGAAGAAGTGAAGACAATCTAACAATAAAAATCCTTAAAAAATTAAGCCTCATAAAGCTGTGAAACATTTAAATTCCTACTAGAAAAGCAAAGTTATGTTAAACACAACAGCTTATCTTTCAGGTGAACATAGTGTTCTTTAAAAAGAATTAGTGATCTTAGAACTTAATTAATGACCTTAAGCCTTGAGTAAGACTTAAAAATAACAAGGGATCTTTGTGAAGATTTTGGAAGCTTAATGTACAGTTTCTGGTTGAGTTTCATTCATAAGCTGCACACTTATTTTTAGTACATGAATTTGATATGTTTGTGAATACACAGCAATTATTCAAATTATGCCAAGAATAAAGTTTTTTCTAATAACATTTTATTATAAAAGTCTCATCTTAGAAGGTAGATATGCATTTGAAAATTTAAGGCTATTTTCTTTACTCTTTCTTTCTGACACCACTGTTAAGCTTCTTAATTTCAGTAAGTGTATTTTCATTTCTATATGCTTATTTTACAAATTTGCCTGGTCTTTGGTACTGTCCTGGTTTTTTCTTCATTAAAGTTTCTATTTCTTTCATTTATTTTTTATTTTTTAAAAATTTTTTATTTGAGAGAGAGAAAGAGAGAGGGAGCACGAACGGGATGAAGGGCAGAGAGAGAAGCAGACACCCTGCTGAACAGGGAGTCCAATGCCGGACTTGATTCCAGGACTCTAGGATCATGACCTGAGCTGAAGGCAGACGCTTAACGACTGAGCCACCCAGGTGCCCCTTTGTTTCTTTTGCTATTGATTCTTTTTATCATTGTTTCTTATATAGTTTATAAGTTTTCACTGTGAATTTCTTCTTCCTCTTACCCTACAAAAGTTTGATATGCCCACATTTGTGAGTGTTCTCTGGGGCAGTTTTTGCTTGTTTCTGCCAGAAACAAGGATTTTAATCATCCTGGACTAAATTTCATATTAATTTTGCGGCTTTTGGCTTCCTATCATGTGAAAGTGTGAATATGGAGTTTCTCTTTCTCACAGGCACCTTTTTTCTTCTTTTCTCCCAAGTTATAGGGAAAAGTATAATTCTGTTTATTGCTTTCTGGACTAGTGAGCAGTTATTCTCGCCTCCCTTTAAAGACTGGGCAACTCTTTATCCAGCCGTTTCCATGTGTCTGTAGGAAGAGGGCTCCCATCTAGGTCAGTCTAGTCCTCCTGAGTTTTCAGAAGTTCCTTTGAATATCATTTCTCAACAGTATTCCGGCCTCTAGCCCTTTGTAAATATAGGAAGCTTTGATCTGAAGTTTTTATAATCCATGGTAAGGACTGCTTCTCTGTATGGTACACAGCATGGGGTTCGTGTTCAAGCCTGGCAGCTCACCAGCTCCCTGACCTTGGACAAGTTAATTAAACCTCACTGAGCTCAGTTCAGTCACCTGCAATTTGGGAGTGACATTGATAACATCACATGAGTAAATGATGTAGGTGTATGAAAAGCTCCTTGTCGATTATTTAATTGTTATTCTCCTATTCTAGTCTTCAAACTCAAACTACCCTTCTACTCTTTTTGGTTCCTAATGCCTCCCGAGGAAGGCCCTGAACTTAACAGTACTTCAAACATTTTACATCATGGGTACTGAGAAAGGTAGTCTGTATCTCTTCCTTTTGTTATCCACTCTGTATTTTGGAAGCTAAACTTCCACAGAAAACAGGACTCTTAAAAAGCCATGTTTTCAGCTTACCTTTGGCTTTGGATTCCCAGTCACCCTGCATGTGAAAGTTACAGGCATTCCCTCAAAGATCTTGTAATGTTTCAGCTTCATCTCAAAGAATGGTGCCACTGCATTTTCCACAGATACGTCCCCATATTGAATGTCATCACCTGATTCATCCACAGGAGACCTTTCTAGCCTGTACTCGATCTCACTGATGAGTCTCTGTTCACAGCTGGAGACTTTGTATTCCTATATCAGGCAAAAAAGGTCACGTTAGCAACCTCAGTCCCTCGTGGCCCCACGTGTCTCAGGAGTCTTATTCTCCTCTCCATTGAGGCATGCATAAGACAGTGATCTTTTTACCAGAGACTTAAAAACGAGTCTGAGTCCAACTCAATTCCATATAAAACAAAAACATCTGGAAGTAAGTATATATGATATTTCAAATTGTCTTCAGGTTTTATCATCCTCCTTCCCCCAAAAACTATGAAGATGAATTTTTCTCTTTTTTCTTGTGGGGTTGTGGAGAAAGAAAAAGGCAACAGCTCTGTGTTCCTAAACTGTTCATAGAAATAAAAACATGGTGGAACACTGATTTCTTTCTGTACGTGAAAGCTGTGCAGGGTGACAGTGCATGTGGCTAGTGGCTGCAGGGTTACAGAGCATTTTATCAAGCAGATAATGGAAAAATGGCATTTTTTTTTCTTCACTCCTAACAATTCTCAGTCAGCCTCTGAACTCCTCCTTCGGCTTCGCAGCTAGTAGGAACTACTCTCTAGCCTCTTTGAAAGAAAAACAGAATTGACAGTTCAGTCAAAATTTTGATAAAAAGGCAAAAGCAGAGTAGCCATCAACATCCCTTGGCAATTAAGGGGGATCCTACAGTTCTCTTGCTTACAAAGCACAATGAAAACAAGGCAGCTCATTACAAAATACTCTCTTTAGCTAGGTTTTCTCATAAAAAAGCTGCCCCACCTTTAAAAAACTATTGTCTTGAGGGAAGAAATACAACAGTATAAATAAAACTGCAAAAAATATAGGAGTTTTTTGTTTTAATTACTATCAAATTAATCAGTTTAAGATTTAGCATATTTTCCCCCAGAAAGGTATAACAAATGAGAAACTTAATGATTTACAGTTCAGAGTATTCACTAGTGACAGAATCAAATTCAAGTTTGTAATATATGACAAAAAGCACAGTAGTGCAGTAATTTTGTTCATCTGATATTAAAATAGACAGTGGTCATACTATTTGTAATTAATATATGGCAGTAAAGACAGATACACAGGTAAGGAAGAACACAAGAAAACAGATACAGTGAAAGACCGGAAGGGGAAGAAAGATGAAAGCTTAACCTTTTGACCATCCAAAGGACTCCCTACAGAAGCATGAGGAGACCCAATGTCCTGTAATGGTAGAAAAAAAGAAGTGAAGACTAATAACAGAAATAAGAATCTAGCAAGATTTCTAGTTTTCTTTAAGAGATTTTTGTGGTAGCAATATTTAATGCAGAAAAGTCTTCAGATATTGAAGGCAGATCTATTTTTCAACATCTATGAGAGTTTACTTGATCCTTTAAACTTGTTTTAAAATGCTTTCTTTAATCTTGAGACTACATCTGGAAACCAAGCAGAAGCAGTGGAGATTATAAAACAGGTTACATCAAATTGATGAAGGGACTTTTTCTTGAGCGTAGCCAGGGAACAAAAATAGTGATTCAGGTTTTCTGCTGATTAGTGATGTCTAACTGTATATGTAAGGGAAAATAAAGACATCATTTTTTCTATACACATATTTTATTTTGACTAGATGTTAAGAATATAATTGGAAATAATTCACTACCTATTTCATACAGTTTCAATAAAAATATGTTTCTCCCCAGAAGCTGTTTTGCATTAAAACACAGGACAGGAAAAACAGAAAGATACTTGAAAGGAGAAAAAACTTGACCAATAAGAAGATAAAAGGACAGGTATCACTGACTGAAATAACTCTTACCAGTCACTTCACACACCTGTCTGGCACATGCTATGTATTCAATAAATATCAGCTCTGAGAGTGATTGGTGATATTAATACTGCTTTTCATTTTGACTTGCCCTCGAATTCTCACAGAATTGATCCCAAGAATAGTGTCCATAAAGAGGATGGGGAGAGGGGTGAGAATAATTATTATTTTTCTAATTAGTCCAGAGGAACTCAGTACCTGATTAGCTGCTTCCTCTTCTGGCTCCTGAATATTAAAAACAGTTGCACTGTCAGCACCTAGTAATCGACGAGCCATTCTCTCTTCATATGTTAACCTCTAAACAAAGCAAGTCACAGAAAATACAAAATTAGAAAATTCACAATTACATACTGCCTCATAAGGAACTTAAAAAAAATGAGTTTTGATGTTTTCTGTAACTATTTTCTCTCAACCTTCAGATACCTGTATATAAAAGGAGTCTGTTTCATTCAGTTGTTCAGTTGTTCTCTCACCTCCCCTTCCGGTCTTAGTGGCTTAATCCTGTGTTGGGAGGTGGGGTAACTACTCTTGAAAGCCACCAACTGATACAGCACAAATTTAAGGTGAATATAATAACCAAACAAAGCAGAAACCACAAAGAAAATACCTGTCATATGCTAATCCTTAAGGATGCATATAGAGAAAAAAGATACTCAAATAGCAAAATATTTTTTAAAGGAAATGTTATTTTTATTGCCATCCCAACAATCTTCGAGACAGTGTATCTGCTCCAAGCCTCTGATAAGGGAAGTTTTAGACTAGCTGACAGTGAGGGTCCCCTCTGTTTGGGATTCTCACCTTCCAGGCTGCTGTGTAGCAGGTGAATGTAGGCAAATATAATAGTCCCCAAAGAATGATTGCACATGGCTGAATCAGCAAAAGGACTGTGAAAGATACTTGCCAAAGCTAGTATCCATAATTCAAGATTCTGCTCGGAGGAAGACTGCTTGCCCATCAGGCTAACAGAGTGGTAATGTTTTTGCATCTAGCAGCCAGTACTCTAGATTTGGCCAAAATATATTTGCTGGGCCATTCTTACACAAAAGAAATGCCAACGTTTTTGTTCTGTCTGTTGGGCTGTTTCCTGCCTTTGAGTTTTGGTTCTAAAATGCCTTAGAATTACAGGTCTGAGAAGAACTTTCAGAGACCTTCTGTCCCATAAACAAGTGTTTGATTCAAAATAAAGAATAATTAGTAAGGCAGGATCTTAAAAAAATACAGAAGTTATTTCAGTAAAGTTCCAAACTTCTGAACATAGATGCAAATTCTATTGGAAACTCTCTAATCAGGAAAATATGTTGAATAAATTTACAATTTCCAGTAATTGCTGGTTCTAGTCCCAGCTGAAACCGGGAAGTGAAACAAGTCCATGCCAAATGACAAATAGTCCTGAAGTTCATATAATTTCATTTACTAAAGAAGGGATGGAGGATAAGACGGGATAGAGGTATGTGTTTTGGTGCATGGACTGTCTCAGTCCAAGTATGTTATTATTTAAATTAATTTTCTCACATCGGTTAAAGAATCACTGAATTCAATTTTCAAAAAGAGTTTTAAATACCTGCTCTCTTAAAAAGCCTTCTCCATGTTTTCATGGAGAACTGTATGAACATCAGAGGTAGGACTGGAGTAATTTCCACTCTTTTCCTTATAAGCAGAAATACCAGTTTGATACCTAGTCCTCTGCCAGAATGCACCTGCTACCACTAAAAGCCAAATTTACTTCAATTTTGTTTCTAAACCACTAGGCCATGTGGATATCCAAGCCCTGTCTATGGAAGCCAAAAAAAGAAATAGAATAATATGCAGCACTAGGAAAAAGTTGTCCTTTTAAACTCTCAAATGTGGTAATCTATGGAACTCATTGTGAACATCGTTCACTGCTAAACAGATAGATATACATATAATATACATAGTATAATATAACAGCTTATAGATGTCTTAAGTCTCTTTGAGCAAGAGATTCTTAGTCCATAAGGAATATTTAAACAGAGACCCAAAAAACTGGAGAAATGCCTTTACCTGGCCTGAGTAAGTTCCCATAAGTATTTGTTTTAATCTTTCAAAGGCTTTAGTTGACAGAGCCAGGGAAAACTTCCAGAGTATGCACATTTACACATGCAATTACTTGTTTCAGGGAGAAAATATTTTCCCTTTGTGAAAATCTTCTATTCTCAATGAAATGAGTGACCAACACAAGATCTCATTAGAATTTTAATCTTCCTGAACTCAGATTAGGATGCCCTAATAATTAAAAGCAGCACTCAGCACCCTTCCTCTACCCTTCACCTTTCCAATCAAACAAGTTTTGTTCTCACATTTTTATTTATCAATGTGTGAGAATTAAAATTCCTAGAAAACATACTTAACATAGAGAGCTTTCTACTCTGAAAAAGGTATCTGAGAGGGAGCTTTTCCACAAAGAGGCCTTTTTCTTCTGCTTAAGAGCCGGACAAATTTTCTGGTGATAATTCCAAAATAAAGCCACACAAGTCTCCTTTCCTTCACCCGGAAAACCTTATTTACGAGACTTGTTCTTCCTGTCCCCTTAAAAATACTCAGATGTGATAAGAGGATGGGTCAGTAAAAAACAAGAAACAACTGATGAGGAAATACTGAAGTCCAAAGGCAAAAACATCTTATATACATACATTGTTTACCAGATCTACTGTACAGATAGCAGAACAATACTGTGAAACAAGCGTTACTCTTTCAGATTACCAAATCAGTATCTAGTAATGGTCTACTAGAACAGTACTGGACTTCAGGGGTCATTTCCTCAGTAAAGACAGCCTTTGTGTAGAAGGCGTACATGTCAGAGAATCCACATTCTCCTTTTGGTAGATACAGATCATTCCAGAGCACACCTTCCCCCTCCTACCTGGCCCAGATTTGTTCCTGTTTCTTTGTAATGCTGCAGTTCCTCATTTGTTTTAGTCCCCATCTTAAAATCAGCCCTTCCTCTTTGTCTGCAACTTGCCAACTTCACTCCAAGAATGGTTTTCATGAATGGCAGGAAAGAGTGGAGGCCAAGTCGAGGGAAGCCTTTCCCCTTTCTCCCCTTTCCCCAGATTCAGGGCATAACGCTAAGAACATTGAGATTTAGGGTGAATGAAATCAATTTTGCGGCCAAACTCCAAGAACCAAAGTGAAGGAAGAGCTCTCTGATGTGGGTAGCTACTATTCCAAGTTCAGGCCCCAAATCCATCTCTGCGTACCGGCTGGCCATTGTTCAGGAGGTCCTCCTTGAAGCGAAGTTTTCGTTCCAGGTCTTGAATGACAGCATCCTTTGTGCCTTGAATCTCCTCATCAGAAGCTATTCTAGCAGTTCTGTTGGCCTTCTTTGGAAATCCCCTGCAGGACAAAAGCACAAGGCACTAGGGTCACTTGTCAGGCACATGGGCATCCTGTGACCGAGGAGCACTCCGCTCTCATTAGTAATACTGGAGAGTCCTGAGGCCTGTGCTGCTCCTGTCCATTCTCCCGGTTCTTTGCTGAACTTCCCCTGATTTTGTGGGGGTTCACCCTCCAGTGTGCTTAGAGAAGGTGACCGCCTCCCCAAATTCAGGCGTGACTGACCTATGTCGAATGGTCACGGTCCTGTGGTCCTGTGGACAGTGGTTAGTGTGGCCAGAGGCAGGTGATGGAGCCTGGCCACTGGATTGGGAAATGGAAGTTGGAAAGGGTGAGGTGCTCTAGTGAAAAATGTCTCATCTCTAAAAAGCAACACGCAGGAAGAAGTGCCCCTCTTCTTTCACTGGCTCCCACAGTGTTAAAATGTGACGCCCTACACTGCTACGTCCACACTGAGATCAAGGGGAGAACCTGCAACATGCTGATGATGACAGCTTGGAAAGACAAGAGACCCCGGAGCCCTGATTATGTTTTTGGGACACAGGTGACCTACTGGTGGAGCCACCTGACCCCACACTTGTTATGTAAATCAGTAAACCAGGTGCATTTGATCTCCTGGTAGTTGAGTCTTCTGACATGAACTGCAGAAAATATCCTGATAGCTTTTCCAGGTTCCTCCTTTTCTAGTCATTTGCTTTGAAGTTCAAATGGAGGGCGTTAAACACTGGTATTAAAGAAAATATTATGATATCCTGTGTTTGAATATGAAAAACCAGGTCAGACTCTGTTGTATCGTACTGCCTGGAAGTTGATCTTGATTTTTAAGAGTTGGGTGGTGAAGCTGTGACACATGACCACAAAGAGCCATAGGAATCATGACTTACAACCTCAATTTTTGGAACCATACAATCCTTCAGCAAAAATGTGCATTCTGTGTCTGCTTTCCTGAGCCTGGCACCTCTGGCCCTTACTCTCTCAGGACAATGTCCTCAGCCTGCAGGTTTCAGTGTATTGTCCCCTTGGAAAGGAGGACCCTGGCCAAGTCTACCCATTAGTTATTGTACCGTGTTTGTTTTCTTCATAGCACTTATCAAACTTTATTAATATATGCTCTTTTTAATTGTTTCTTCGCACCCTGCCTCTGGTTAATCAAAATGCTTGTCAAAAAGCAGACCTGAATAACGTTAATGGAGTAAGTAAACGTATGTATAGCCATCTTCACTTCTTGTTCCCTCCCCCGCCAAAGATTTTATTTATTGGGGCACCTAGGTGGCTCAGTTGGTTGAACATCTGCCTCCAGCTCAGGTCATGATCCCAGAGACCCAGGATTGAGCCCCGCACTGGGCTCCTTGCTCCACGGGGAGTCTACTTCTCCCTCTGATCTCTCCCCTCTCATGCTCTCTCTCTCTCTCTCTCAAATAGGTAAATAAAATATTTAGAGATTTTGGAGAAAGAGAGAGAGAGAGCAAAGGAGAGGGAAAGGGGCAGAGGAGAAGGAGAAGCAGACTCCCCGCTGAGCAGGGAGCCCGATGTAGGACTTGATCCAGGGAGTCCACAATCGTGACCTGATCCGAAGGCAGTTGCTTAGCTGACTGAGCCACCCAGGCACACTTAAATAAAATCTTTAAGAAAAATATTTTATTTATTTATTCGAGAGTGGAAGAGGAGGGGTGGGAAGGGTGGAGGGGAGGGGCAAAGGCAGAGGGAGAAGCAGACTCCCTGCTGAGCAGGGAGCCCAACTCAGGGTGATTCTAGGACCCCGGCTGGAATCATGATCTGAGCTGAAGGCAGATGCTCAACCGACTAAGCCACCTAGGCACCCCTCTATTTTCACTTCTGACCTCTCTCTGCCTTCGCCTCTTAGGCAAGAAAATTTGCCCCAAAGCCATCTATAATCAAACCACATGTAAAAAGTCAGGCTCAGAACACATACAAATTACACAGTTTTGGAAATAAATTTCTGTGCTGCATTTGACTAAAGCCTTAACCTCTGTGAACTTAGAAGAGGTGTATTCTGAAGTCACCTGAAAGATAAAATGAAAGCCAGCTCTGTGTTATATATATTGGGAACACACGGGTTCCTATTCCTACTTTAAGCTTGACAACATAGACGAGTTGCACAGCTATGTGATAACGAGCAGCCACTGAGACAGAAGCTTCAGTGTCTCTGCAGGCAGGATACACTGAGAGCTGTGTTCTCTGCCCAAATAAGAAAGAAAGGGCAAAGGGCGGCTCTCAAGGCCAGAACAGATCATCTAAATAATAGAAAGAGAGAACTGTTTTTTTAAAAAGACAGCCACAAGTCCTCTTGAACAAGTAAACACCTGTCTATTCATGACAGAATAAGTCCCGTGGTTTAAAAAGCATTTCTCAGTATACTTGACTTTTTAGGGAACTTAAGAATGACTGCTCTGGGACAATTCATAGAGAAGCCATTCACCTTGGTTTGGGTTCCTGCCACCCAGCATTTTATTGTTTCAAAGAGTACAATTAAAATTACTCTTTGACCCTCAAAAAAACCCTGGTCATTCTATATTTCTTTTAACAAGGGGATTCCCCAAACACAGAAAGATCACAAGCATTAGAGGAGCATTTACTTCATCTCTATTTCCTGCTAAAGACATTATTTTCTCTTACTCACAGAATTTAAGGTGTACATATTCTCTTCATTCTGAACAATTAACACTGAAATCAAATCAATCAATTGAAAGATTTTTAAATGTCTAATAGTCACTGCACAACTACTTACTGAGTATATACTAAGGTACAATGCTAGGCAAATACATCAATACAAATTCTGTTAAGCCTGTAACTGCATAGTTGGTTTGTAAGATAAGTGACTGTGTCACCTGATGACATCTTGGAATTCTGTGCAGTAGAAATTCTCTGCATAAAAGTGAAAATAATACAACAAAAGCGTTATCACTATAGTCTAAAAAGCATTCTACACAACAAGGAGAAGATCAAATCCTACAGGGTGGTCTTTGACCTCGGAGGGGTTGAGAATCAAGTTGGAGAATAAATGAAGGAACAAACTATGTCTTAGTAATTCTAGGTGCAATGGGAGTTAAAAAAGTTGAAGAGAGTTCTGGCTAGCATGACTGCAGAAGACTCTATGAAAGAGGGAATCCTGAAAGATGATAAGGATGCAGATGAGTAGAGATAGGGAGAGAAGGAATTCAGACTCAGCAGGAATAAAGGTGTAGAAGGGAGACTGTGTCTTGTTTTTTAGTGCCTCAAACACTGTGGTTTGGCCATTTACTAATGGCTACATGCCTCAGTTTCCTCCTCTGTGAAGTGTAAAACCTAGGTATTAAGAACATATATCTCATAGGATTAGTAGGAAAATGACACTAGCTAATTACATATTAAGCACTTGGATCAGTGCCTGGCAAACTAAGGGTGGCTCTGGAGAGGCCAATGGAAACTGCCCAGTATGGAAGTCGGTCAGGGAGACGAAACTGGCTGAGGGGAACAGAATGAAAAAGGGAAAGGAGTTTAAAAAGATACCAAGAACTCTTGACTGGTTTCCGAAAAGTTGCAAATAACCTTTATTGATTGGCTTCTCATGTTCAACTCTGTTCTAGGTGCTCAGAATACAATGTTGAACAAAACTAAGTGACTGTATTTAGAAAAATTATATTCTAAGGTGGGGCTGGCAGAATTGGGAAGTAAAAGGGTGGAAGGAGGGACACAGCAGGAAGGTGTCAAGTGCTAGGAAGGGACGGAGTGTGATTGGGTGACTGTATTACACAATGCAGTCAATCACAGTCTGAATGGGCCTGGCAGGGTCACCAGGGCATTGTGAACCCTGAGAAAAGAGGTACTGGATACTTCTCAGCCTTATTTTAATATGGAACCTTTTCTTTTTTTCAGAGAGTATCTCATTTGGATTAACATAATTCAGAAAACACTTCAAGCAACTGTGTTAAAACTGAGCACAGAGCTAAGAGTTAGTATATAATGTTCTAGTAGAAACCAAAGTGGAGTATTCTTTTGTGGTAGAGGCAACAGAAAAGAAAAATAGTTGTAAGTTTTTGAGGCAAAGTTTTTGCAACTGAGTTTGTTTTCCTCTAAAACTAATTCTTTCTTGGAATTTAAAGTAAAATCACTGTGGCTGGTTCTCCCAAATGGGACCACTTTTGATAAATGAAGAGCAACAACTTATTAGGAAATTTTAAAAATACTTGGTGACAAAGAGATGATCTCCTTTCATGGTGGCTTGTACAATTAAAAATAAAAATGCTTAAATGCTTACTCAAAGTAAACTGTTACTAAAACCAGAACTCTTCACAAAAACCCATACTCAGAAGCAGATCTTAACCAGTAAACAATTCATACAAGCCTACCACACTGAATAGAAATACTTCAGTATATATACAGTTCAGCCCAACTCTGCAAAAAAATATTACTGATCTGTTTACTCTAGCTTCAAGAGTAAGTCACTTACCATTTTAAAATAATATTCATGTGGTTGGGGGGTAAAAACACCTTAAACATATACACATGCATATGGAAGGTAAAATCTTCCAGATGCAACCACCACCAAATCCTAAGAGGTTTTCTTTTTTTTTCTTAGCTACTGAATAATCTTGAAAGCATCCTGCCCTTGATATACTATTCTAGGTCAGTTCTGTCAGTGTATTCCAGAAACTCAGATCTCCAGGGTACAACACTGATTTAAGAGGTAATGTACCTATCTAGCAGCCAAAGAACTTTTCTAATTACTGAAAGTCCTCTTACTCTCTTCTCATATTCACTGATCTCTAATAGTGACTAAAGTCCACAAAATTTCATAGTAAGCAGAATCATTAACATGCTGGCATTTAGGAATCCCTCATATTCAAGAATGTGTGAATTAATATATAAAAGAGCCCAAGATACACAAACTGAGTTTTTGTATATCAATTCTATTTTTTCTAACTGAATTTTATTATGAAACCAAAGCTGTTAGAGTACAAGTGGCTAACCTGAGCTCATACCTGAAGGAAAATAGATGCCTTTGTAAATATATTAAGTTCTCCTCACATTATCTTTTGGCTTCTCTAAAGAAAAAACTTACACACATGTGTATACTCTACCACAACTTGGTACAGAGCCATCCAAGATGAGGATGTCGGATTCTGATCTGTTCCAGGGGCAGACATTTCAACAGAATCATCATCAGTCACAGCCGCCCATGAGATCTCATTTGCTAATTTGCCAGGAAATACTTGCCTAGGACTGGATGCAATGTTCTGGGTGATCTTCTAAGATACTAGTGAACCCAGTAACAAGACCCTAGGGAAGCCCCCAACCCCTTCAGGCCTCTGCCTCTGATAGGGAATGACAAAGCCCCCCCCACCTACTTATTTCCTGCAAGATGGGAGAAAGACAGGAATAATGAGATGATAATGTCTGCAGAATCCAATGCAGCTTTTGTTTTTCCTGTTAGTTACTATCTAACTACTGTCTTGACTTGAGAAACTGCCTAAAGTACAAATAAATCTTTACAAACTTTTCCTTAAGACTTAGGGTTTTCTGTTTTGTTGGTTTGCAGCTGTTTTCTTTGATCAAAAAATAGTAGACATCAGCTTTATCTGCGATCAACCTGGGCAATACACCCAGGCTAAGTCACATGACTCTGTCTTTGCTCAGGCTTATTCCAGAACCCTGGGAAATCCCTTCACCTCTTGGCACTCTCACCTTGAATGCGCAGTGATGACAGTGTCCCCACCTACCTGTTTCTTATAAATCGGGGAGAAAGAGTGGGACAATGAGATCATGTAAAGAGCTGAATGCCTACAGAGTATAAGCTCTCACAAAAACATCCATATAAAAGCTCTTATTGACACATGCTTTTCCTTTTGACAAACATGGGATAACATTTCAAACCAAAGGCCTACTTATATAAGAGAGACAATTAAGAGTATGAAACATTATAGCACTGTGGCTTTGTGGCACTCCCTTATGAGAACAGATTCTAAGAATGTGAAGGTGGACAAAAACTACAGTGCCAGCCAGTGCCAGTCTGGTTTTTGGAGATAGCTCTGATCTGATTCACCTGGAGACTTGGTACAGCTGCTCAGAGACCATCAGAGACACAACTACTGCGCTCTTCCTAGGGAGCATTCCCAAATCCTCCGGATTCCCACCACCTCATAGGAGATTTACCGTGTAGAGGAACAGGGTGACAGCAGTGGAAGCTGTAAACCTATCAGCCATTGTGAGGGGAGAAGGATACATGAATTTTATCAACTTGCAAACAGGCTTCTTTCTAAGGCATGTTTTCTCCTCATTGCCCCTAGCTGAAAGATTTAGTCAAGTTCACATTTGTGTCTGTCAAAAGCTTTAAGAAGCCGCTAGTGACCCCGGTCACCTTGGGGAAGAATGCAGCTGTCTGAAGAAAGGCACTGGAGGAACTGGATGGGCAGAAGTTCCCCAAACTGCCATCAACCAACAACCAAATAGTGTTGCTGTGAGTCTGAGTACAGCTCACTATCAGTGGCCTTCTTGACCTTGTGGTAGATCCCTGGCATCCATGGCCTTTGTTCCCTGTCCGACCTCTGCTACCCAGACATAGGAGAAATAGAACCTTATCTTCGTGGACTATTTAAAACCTTAGTGCATGACCAGCCTACCCTTTTCCGGATTAAAATGAGGAAAAGGCTAAACATACAAACAGAACAAAACAACTAGTATGCCACTGATTAAGAAAACTGAGGTAACTGACATATTTAGGATTTTGATAAAACAAGGCAGGCAAAAACACTGTATTTCTACTTATAAATCGTGTAATCAGTCTGTTTACTGGCACTTGACAAATATGACAAAACAACCAGAGAAATTACATATATAAGTGGAACTGAATTTGCTATCATAATCACAAATTCACAGTGAAATATAAATGAAAGTAAAAGATTCATTTGGCAACAGTTTGCCAGTTCCTACAAGTTCAAGGATGCCATAATTTGTAGTCATGGCGTCCCTAACAGGGACATTCAATCTTTGGCAAATCATGTGAATTATTATGATGGAAAAAATAGCTATCCTTTCATCTTTAATTCAGAATGCAAATGAGGGATCCCATAATATACCAGAGGAGAAACGTGTTCCAAAAGTCACATGTATCAAACCGGAAGAGTGAATTCTTCAAGTATGTGTTATTTAGCAAAAGGAAAATTCTTGGAGACAAAAGGGTAACCATACAATAGTGGTTATTGGACTGGCATAGAGATAAAAATCTGCAGTCTGTATTGCCATTTATCTTTGGTGCCACAGTGTCTAACTTTGGGTACAGTTTTCCATAGATATCCACAAAGCTAGCATGACTTCTCCATTACTTTTTAAAGAAATGGCAGGAGGTACCAGATTCTTTAGTGGTAACATTCATAAAATGTTTTACTCCATAAAATTAATAACTATGATAGATAAGAGAAAATATTTCTTTTACTTGAGTTAAGCTCTTAGAACTGCATATATTCTTAAGAGAATTTCAAAGATCAGAAAATACTACTGTTTCTACTTAAGATGATAAAAGGTATGACAACCCAATACCTTTGACAGTCTAGTCTTTGTTCAGGAGGAGAGATATTACACAGATAAGTGTTTTTCTTCCTGGTAAGCAAGATTTGGTACCATTTCCTAGTAAGAGGGACAAAACAGTGTCAAGCAACAAACTCCCACTTTTTCAATCTAACAGTTAGCTTCTTTGTGGCAAGAGAATACTTCATTTCCTAGCAGCCAAATAAAAGAAAACCAAGAAGAGGGGAGAAAAACATTTTCTCAGACAGGTTGACTCACTCAACTTTCAGTAGAATCCCATTATCACAACATTACTACACAAACTCTTCTCCTTTATTCTACTTATATATTCATTTGAGCTTTTACCAATAAAGATTTGAGAAGAAGCCGGATTCAAATATAGAATTCATGTAATCAACATTTAGAAAGCAGTTATGAAACGAGAGATTGCTAACAGAAGCTCCTCCATACATCTTGCCAAAGGCAAACATGGCAATGCTGTCTAACGTGTTAGTACATCCCCAAATGGGCAATTTTTCACAGAATGAATAGTACCTAAATTCTAAGGTCTTTTCATTTTTTTCTCCAGGAGAATTTCCTTCTTTTTTCCCTGAACAATATTTGGAGTCTAGGAGACTCTGAAGTAGGATTTCAGAGTTTATTTCAGAGATGTAGGAATTAGCTTGACCTTTGATGAATGGTACTTGCTTTTGAGCTCTTCATAAAATGAGTATGTGCTAGTCATCAATAATATGGGCCAAACACCTATCTGATAGATTTCTTTTGAAGGCTTTCATGTACTTTTGTAGAAGTCATCTTAATTATCCTTGTAGATTTTCTATTTAAAGACTTCCAGTGGCTGCCACATCATCACTGTGACGCAAGGAAAGACAAGTACTTATTATCTGCAAACAGAAAAACTGAGACGGAGGATCTATGTAGTCTACCTAGAGATTACGGTTAGTCAGGGGACAGAACTGGCACATCCTTTCTTCACTAGATCTCACACGTCCTCACCCGTAAGGATGACACAAAGACATTTACATGTCTGTCTGCCTTCCCCTCAATTACTACATATATGTAAAGACTTACTTTTTAATTGTTAATGTAGATATTTTAAAAAACATAAGGTGTATAACTTAATAACCAAGCCTCTCCACAGTTATTACAATCCTGATCTGAGGTACTAAGATACGTGGTTCGTTGGTAAGAGCATGGATTTGGAGTCAGGAATTCGGATCTTCGTTGAGGGGCTCATGTGACCCTGAGCAAATTCTTTCCGGGAATCCTCAGCTGTAAGTGAGCCAGCGATAGCTCTCAGGAGTGAATCAAATGAGGTAAGGAACGTGATTGCTTAGCACGATGCTCTACGTGGTAGCTAACGCCCCTGCCATCAAAATTATCAAGAGCCCGGCGTAGATTTTGGGTAGTTTCTGACCAAGAGTCTTCAGTTGTTGAAGGCAGAAGAGAAAGTACTGATCTTGGTAACGGTAAAACAGCTAAGGAAGAATAGTTGGCAAAGCTGCGGTGATGAGAATCTAAACCCTGACGAAAGGAACGAGAAAACGGAGGAGCGCTACCCCTGGGCTGTGGATTAGTGGGAGTACTAGGGTAGGGGTGTGTGGGGCGGGCAAGCGGGTGGGGAGGCAGAGGGGGTGCGGCTGTCACTCACGCGGGGGTGACGCCCTTGGGCAGGCCTAGGGCATTGACGGCCACCGGGGGCGGCTGCGAGGGCAGCAGGGCGCTGAGGAAGGCCGCGGGCGTCTGGCTGTGGCCGAAGCGGGCCGTGGGCGAGGTGCACAGGGCGGCCGGGGCCGCGCTGGGGAGCGGTGGTGGTGGCGGCGGCAGCGGGAACACGTCAGGCACCGGGAAGGCCGTAGTGGGGCTGAAGACCGGCGGGGGCGGCGGCGGGGGCGACGGCGAGGACTGGCACCACGGAGCCTCGGCCTCAGCGGCGCCGAAGGACTGCGCGAAGGACGGTGCCGGCGCGCGGCCGAACTGCTTCAGGGTCGGGGACATGGGCGACGGGAGGCTGGAGGAGCTGGGGCTGGAGGCCGGCGTGCCATGGCCCGACGCGGGGCCGAGGTTCTGTGCGGCGATGAACTGCTTCGGGCGCGCGTAGTTGAAGGAGCCGGACGACTGCATGGCGGGCGCGGAGCAGCGGGGGGCGAGCGCACTCATGGGCTCCGGGCAGGCGGGCGACGCGCAGGCCGCGAGCTCGGGGAAGGCGGGCGGCGGCGGGAAGGGCGGCGACGGGGGCGCGCTGCGCGGGGCGCCGGCGGGCGGCTGGTGCCGCGTGCCGGCCTCCTGCTCCAGTCGGATTTGGTTCTGGAGTTGCTGGATTTTCAGAGGGTCCCTGGGGGGGGAGAGAGAGAAAAGCGACACCTTCAGAGAGCAAACTAGAAGGAATGCTCACAGGGGGCCGTGAGGTTAACCTGTGGACGGAATCTCCGACGTTTGCCAGCTCCAGACTATTCCCCGCTCCGAATAACGCACAAGTCATTTAGCCTGAAGTGTGTTCCCCGTTAGGAATTCCGGACAAAACGCTAAGCAAATTAAGTATAATCGGTTATCTCAAGGTCTAATTTAAGCCCTACCTAAGATGATCCAAAATCAGTTTACAAAATCCGCTGATGGAAATTTTGTCTGACTTCCAGGAGCCATATTTCATTTTAACAGAACCAGAAGTATGAAGAGAAAAACTTTTGACATGAGTTCTCAGTCCTTGCATTTGTGGTCAAATTTTTGGAAGAGAATTCTTCATAAGGAGAAAGTTAAAAGAAAAGACAAGTTATTTTTGGAACATCTAGGTTAGTCCAGTTTGCCTACTTTAGCGCTGTCAACTCTGCATTCAGTAAATATCACAGAGTGATTTAGGGGAGAATAATTTCTGCATTTGTTGCCTATAAAAATGTATGTAGAATTTACTGTCACCAAAATTTTAGTAGTAAACCCTGAAGTGCCATTTATACAAACCTTAATACATACTGATATTTTGCGCCATGTCTAAAATACACCTATCTTTAATATGTAAGTGTTCAATAAGCAATACCAAATTATCTTATAATAATAACAATGCAGTTTTAATTCCCCAATTACTTTCCACCAAGAAGAGATAGTTTGAATTTTAATTTTTACAAAAGTTAGTAAGCAGCTAGCAATTAGCTAAAGTCTAACTCTATTTTACTCTGTCAAGCTTTCCAGGTTAGCTGAATTTTACATCCAAGATTTTCCTTTATTCAGTGACCAATGGCTGTCAAAAGAAACTTCAACAGAAGGTGGCACTATAGCAAGCCGCTAGAACAGCCATGAATAGGCAAAGCCATATTCCTAACTTTAAGCCTTTTAAAACTAAAAAACAAAAACCCCCCAAATCTCCTTATCCATAGTATTTAATTTTCAAAATCAAACTTTTAGAAACAAAGCAACGGAAGGAATTGAAGATGCCGATCAAAGTAAAAAAAAAAAAAATAAAGACATAGCTCTCTTAGCAAAGTGTCATTAGATATAGGAACATCTTGTCTTCCATCTCCTTCTATAATTATCCAGTGAAGTAATTAGACTTAAATCCACAAAAAGAACAAGAAATGCTTTCATGGGAACTGAAAAGTATAAATTAGATGGTTCTATTATGTATATAAAGTATATAGATGGCTCTGTATGCTTAATCTGTGCAGAGCATCAAAGATTTCAACAACAAAGAACTTTGTGGGGTCAGTCCTATGGAACTCAATTGGAGCCTTCTAAAAGCAGCCATGCCACTGCTAGGATTCACCAGATGCTAAAGTATCAGATGTCAGTGCGGTCTGGGTACACTGTCCAGCACATGTGCTCCTGCATTCATGTATTTAGAACTGGCCCAGGAATAGAACTCATAAAAACCACCCAATAGCTCTAAAACCCATCATCTAGCACTCTCACCCTGCATCCCCAAAAGCTCCTTTCTGATCTTCCTGCCTGTTCTATCACCTTATTTCCTACCTATACATCCTAGTCCTCAAATGTTCCTCATGAACATCAGGGAACCTGTGTACCTGGGTTGGGAGTGGTCTGGGTAGCCCTCCTCAGAGACACTGCTCCTGTGCTCTGGCCAGCTGGGCTCACCATGGCCTCAGCTGTGTTGTAAGGTATTTTGAGCTTGGCCTGGCATCAGCAAAGAGCTGTGTTTAGTGGCTCTGGCAAGGCTGCTACAGACTCACATCATTCCCTATATGTGGTGTGAGGACTCCTCTCCACCAAGATTAGGGAGTGGCTCCTGAGAAGATAGTCTTCAAAGAAGCCAGGGCAGGCAAGCCCAGACCACCACTATATTCTAACTCTCCGAGGGTCAAGCCTACTCATCTGGCCATTAAGAACCACGACCAAGTTTGTTAACCTCTGAGGAATTGAAACTGCTGAGATGCTACTTTTCATAATAAGTGACAGTTCAAGAAAGTCTTAATGTAGCATTTCACAAGAAATGAACAGGTATTCTATTGATTTAGTTAATAGTAGATATTGCAGTGAAGAACTTTGCTAGGATTTTACTCCCCCATTTTGCACTGGGCGAAGAATGAAATATGCAGAGAACTGGAGAGTGGGAAGGGAGAGTAAAATGGTTATTCTGAGTCATGAAGTATCTGGCTTGATTTCTGGCAAATCATAATATTTTAAAGAATACTTGAATTAAATGGATCTGACACCTGGATTCTGAGATGATGAAATGCACAATTCTAAGTCATTTTCTCTGTCCTCATTAAGTTATTTATATAAACTTTGATTTTCACAGAGATAAAGAGGCAAAGGGAATGAAAGGTACCAGAAAAAGCCTTTGGAAATTACTTAAATGTTATAAAAATTCATCACTTTTCTGGTCTCCCCATTTTTTCCTGCTGTCTTTTTTCTGAAAATGAAACTGCATTGAACCTCTTGGAAGTACTGTGTCAAGGCTGAAAAGTTAAGAGGTCTGGACAGCCCTAGTCACAAGGAGAATTTGACCGGTGTATTAAAAGTCTCTCATTCTGCACAACTACTCCATCAACCACCCGCCTCCCCCCAGCCTTTTTCCCTCCTTCTACCACAACCCCAATCCAAAAGTCTAAGAAATTTCCTACTCCTACCCCTCCTTCAATTCAAAAGCCTTTGATATTTAAGGAAATGAGATGTCTGGACTTCTGTTATGCACCTGTCACAGCCCATTTACAAATGGGGAAACTTCAGGTAACATACTCAAGGTCACAGAGCATGTTACCTGTGGAGCCAGGTTAGATCTATGTCTGTGTCTGGCTTCTTTAACCACACCAGGCATGTCAACATGGAAGAACCCCCACCTCCAATGTGATTTAAAAAAAAAAAAAAAAATCTGTGGAAAATTCTGTGGTTATCTTTCCCTTCTAAGAACTTTCTCCACTCATGCCTCCAAACAGCCACAGCACGAGGGCCTTAGGATCGGAATCATCAAAGTTTTAAATTTTTACACATGTAAGAATATGTTTAAGAATATCTGACTTCAAACTTGATTCTTCTTAGGGTAAAACAGTGCAAAGATGAGCAAATCTTCGGAGCTCAGAAAGGGAATATGTAAATACTAACTCAGTGGATTCCCCTCTTGCGTTCCAGAAAATCAGGAACTTCCCTCTCCCACCCCAACGGTTTGGATGCAGATTTTATCTAGAAGAGTTTTACAGACAATTGGACGGGGCAAAGATTTAGATCTGATAGGGATAAATAGAGAGAGATGCAGAACCCAGTTCACTTTCCAACTCAGTAATCTCTCTTGCCACTAGATTAAAGCAGCCTTGGGAAAATGTAACCAGCCAAGTACCTGTGTGGTACAGGAGAAAAAGGCTGGAGTCAAGTTTGATGGCACTGACTGGGAACCCAACTCCACCAGCTACTGACTGCAGGGTCACTGTGAGGATTCAGGGAGCACAGTGCCTGGTGCACAGCACGAGCTCAAGAAACATTACATGGCAGGAGAGAACTACCACATCAGTTTGGGTTACTGTACAAAACGGACTCTAAGAAAAAATGGAGATAATGTTCTACTTACTGCAAGGGGATTTTCCTTTTTATCTGTTCCCACCGCAAGTGGTGGTCCTTCTTGTACTCATAAAACCACAGCAGGGGCAGGAGATGAGAGAGAGCACGAGTCAGGCACTGGCACTGGACTGACTTATTTTCAGCAATCCTGGGAGGTTGGTATTTTCATCCTCATTTTAAAAATTCTCCATAGATTAGTGAAGTCAAGTAATTTGTCTAAGGGCAGAACCTGGATGTGAAGGGCTGGTTGGCTCGAAAGCCTTGCACTACATCATTCTCTCCAAAGTGCTCGATAACAAGAAAAAAAAAGGTTTATTAAAATGTTAGCTTATTATTACTACATATCACTTTTTCTCTGGGGAACTGTAGCCCAAGCTCAAAATAAATCATGTGAAAGTAAACTTCTGGAAAATAACTTTTATGTAAATTGGAAATTCCCAGTTTGTCTCTCTGGAGCAATGTCTGGATTGTAAGAAGCAATTTATCCCCTGCTCGTATTAATAAAGATCGAGTATTTATAATTGTCTGGAGAAACTCCTGGGATCTTGAAGCTGGAAAACATTTGTGCTTTCAGAATAAATATGCTGTTGATTTATGTTTTCTTTCATTTTTTTATTGTGTGATACAGAAGCCATTGTATGATGAAGAGGTGCAGGACTGTGCCCTCTGAACCGAGAGCTCTGCTGGTCCTGCTGTTTATAGGCACTTTGAAGGCAAAGACAATGACCTCTAGCATCCTCACAACACTAACCTGACGCCCTCAGAACACACAATCGAACGGCGCGTTAGCAGATGCACACGGTCAGTGACAGAAACCCAGTTCATTTCTGGCTGCGATTTCTATACCTCAGTCCATCAGGTGCATTCGAGAGGGGAGGCCTAGGATAGGAGGGCCCCGTACTGGACTGGGGAATTGTAAGCATTTTCAAATGAAGGTAGGTAAGTGAGTTAGGGAATAAACTGGGTATTCCCACAACACTGGCTGGGATTAGCTCAGTATCAGATGTATGAGAAAACTCAATATATTAACTCGGAACATATAAAATTGAATATAAAACTCCTCCAAGGCCTTCAGTTCAGGGAGTGCTGCAGTTCCAGCTACTTTATTATATTCGTACTTCAACTTCTTGTTCTTGCTTCTATTACTCAGATTTTATGTCTTCGTATCACATAAACTAGGTACGCTTGGTGAGGGTCAATATCTAACAACTTGCTTTGTTTAGCACTAACTTATTCCTGCCCCCTTGGTGAAAGGTACATAAATCACAATCTTGAGAACAATCATTTACACAATAAAAATGAGTTAATATAAGCCAAATGAGGATGTACTACACTGGGTTCTGGGGAGGTGGTAGGTCCAAAAATAGCTAAGAATTTAAATACATTCCCCCCAAGGTTGGGGGAGAGGGCAGGGATAAAAGATTTGGATTTTCTACAAAGTACCATTGACAAGAGAATGTGAAAATCAAATTAAAATTGACACTGCTTGGGGATGTGTGTTTAACATTCATTGCAAAATGACATAGGTTTCTTTAGAAAAACCACGTTCTTTGATCTTTAATTTATTCTGAGCCTTTTGTAAATCATCCCGACTCTCTAGATAGAACCAGGATGGAACATGATTAATTACATAGGAGGGTTCAGGGAAGAAGTGACCTGAGTGAAATCAGCACACGACTTGAGTCTCTCTTAGAAAAGACTCGTCCTTTCCACTTAGAATAAGAACTGCATTTGGCTCTGCTACAGAAAAACAGGAGCTCTTTATGTCTTCATATATAAAGCTGATGTCTATTTGAAGTCATTCCATGTACCACGAAAAAGAGAGGGAGCAAAAGCCGACCAATTCATAATCCTCCTGGGAACGTCTCCAGAATATCAAAGGATGGCTGCGTCTCTCACATAGCTCAGGGAATAAGGACTGAGAGGCTGGGCTGGTGTGCTCCCGAGGGCCAACACCGACTTAAACTGTTCCTCAGACCCGGAATCCTGCAGCTGGCTTCCTGGATGCGGAGGATTCTCCTTTAGGAGGTTTGTGGGGGTGCAACTCTCTGTGGGGTACATAAATGGTCGTCTGGCTCTGTGAGGGCTGCAGGATGAGTCCAAAGCATTTCCAGTCCTACCAAAAGGATTGTACCCTTTGATGCTGATGGTGTTTCTAAGTTCTAAGGAGTAAGCCTGATGAATCCGAATGAGGTGGAATCTGGCGTCCCAGCCTCAGCCTTTTTTAAGGGAGGAATGTGAGATCAGGCTCTAAAAGCATCAATTCCACATCACAGTTAAATGCCTTAAATAATTTTCATTTCTGTTGCTGCATAGCCTAGTGGAAACAGCAGGAAGATATTAGCTGCCGATTCTTAGAAAAACTGTGTGAATACATCAGACTTAACAGAAATTAATGTGGACTGTTCCCAATGGAAAATGTTTGGGATTACTTCTTAACATAGACAAAGTACACTTTTGAAGAGAAATCTGCTTTCTAGCCTTTTCTGTCAATACCTGAGGCAACACCCATGATCTCATTTCTAATTGAAACACCAAAAAAAGCTCCCTGTGAGACAGATGCTGAGGAACTTCCAGGTGTTAAGCATTTAAATTTCTCCGAGATTTTAAAAAATTGGGGGAATAAAAGGTGGACAAATACTTAATTTTAGGTCTTATAATGAGATGAAGAATTCATGGCATATTTTAAGGTTTCATGGTTAACATTTCCTCAAATTTCCACTTCATCACTGGGAGGCTTGTGTCATCCCTTCTGTGTCATTTCCGTTTTAGTTTATGTTTGTTGAACCGAATGTATCTAAAACAACGGCGCGCAAAAACAACAGCGCGCATTTTGTACTTGCAAGAATGTGTTATCACTAGAGGCAAAGTGCCCTATGTTTCCAAAGAGCTAACCATCATCTGCTCACCAAGTGGCTGTATTCTATACCTACTCACCAACAGCCTTGATATACTCGGAGAACAAAACAGCAATTCTATCACTTCTCTACACTTTCCATGTTTTATCTTCAGTGTCTCCTTGTGCTCACATGTAAGAAGCTCAGTAAGTGCTTGCTGGATTTAATTAAAATCCTCAGATTTCTCTACCGTACAAAACTAGCTGTTCCATCAGGCGACGCGGCACTCGGACACACACACGGCTGCGTTGTTCTGAGGGAGCAGAGAGAGCATTCAGATAAAGCCACTATCACACAGGCTGTTTACAAGTTAAGAGCACAGAGTCAACCGGAGAAATGTTCAAATAGTTCAACTCCAATTCAGCCACCAGCTGTTTATGACTTTGGATAATTGGCTTATCCTATCAGGGGCCCAGTTTCTCAGCTTGAAAGTGGGAATTTATAATGCAGTATCTGTAAGGTCCTAATCAACTTTCAGATCTTATTATCCTTCCTCTTTGGTCCAGTAACATTCAAACATGGAAAAACTGACAGTAAAAGGAACTCATAAACAACTAACCAAGTCCAAGCCTCGTCTTTATTCATAGATATCTATCGTTCCCATGCATATGCTGTTTTCACATCCATGAAACTGTTTTTGAAAAATGAATATGTTATTTCCTGGTAAACAGAAATAGATTTTGAAGGCATTAGAGAAGGAAACAAAAATCATGCCACAAATGACTCTTATAAAATCTCATCAAAGGAAGGATACTCTTACTCTGTAAACAATCATCACCTCACCAGTTAACATTAATGGCATTTTTTTCTTAATGCAGATATATTCTCCGGATCAATCCTGTCCATAAGTTAAGAAAAATAGCTTTGGGGTTTTGTGTGTCTCAGAACAGCTACCATGGGAATTGGGTTGGATGCGGTTCTGCTAGAATGTTCTCCCTTACAGAAACGTGAACTGGTTCGTTCAGGGGTGCAGGAGCCACTCACCATTCTGTTAATAGACCTTTACCCTCTTTCCACCAGAAAACCTTTTTGTCCCTTGGCCAGATTTTGTAAACCTCCTAAAAATTAAGGTGTTTCCTTGGCCATAAATCCAGTTACCTCTTGCTCTGGATCTGTAGTCTGGGAGTGTCAGTCCAGTCTCTGTCCTCACTCTCGCTCCCTCTGCACAGACTACATAAGCACTCACCCTCTCCTTCTCGAATCACTCTTCTCACTGCCATCATCCTCACTGCCACCACTGTCCTTATTCTCCTGCCTTTGATACTGTACCCTTTCCTCACAGCTTCTTCTCTCACCTCCTGTGGGTGTCCCCCCAACTTGAGAACTTCCTGATCACCCCCTAATCTGTCTCTGACCCAGATCCCAATCCCGAATTCAGTTCTGCTGCCCAGTTCATAGAACATAAACTCATCACACCTAACACAGGGTGCCCCTCTCCCCTAATTTCCTCCCCCTAATAACGCATGATAATTCAAAGAGTCCCACAATTTGGCCCCAAGCAGTCCTAACTTCTTCTAACTCCCGCTCTATCTCCACATTTTCATCCTCCCAAATTAGTCTCATTACCCCCCAAACTCATGTTGGGTTTTCCTTCTTAGCTTTCTTGCATATCCTACCCTCTTTGGGAAGGCCCACCCCTACCAATTTCTCTTCATCCACCGAGGTGGTCTTCAATCTTTTGTGCCCCTTTCAACAGCTATCTTTCCTTGACGTCCTGGTAATACCTAGCAGTTCTTCCTCCCTCCTGCAAGCCGCACCGGTCCTCCTCAAGGCTGGGACAGTGCTATCAGGGCTTGGCAGTGACATTCTCCACCCACACCCATGAACCAGATCTTCTAGAACCAGGTGTGGGTTCTCTGTGCTCTCCTGGTGATTACTGCAACGTTCGGCTGGCCAGGCATCGTTTTAGGCGGAATATGGGAAAGGTGACACCACCAGAGCTCTTATAAGGATGACAGGACTTACATTCTGGCTTTTAGTATCCAAAATATGAAACTCCCATCCCCCAAAAGGGAGTGTTTGTGAAGCTGGTAGCACAGTTCCCAATTTGGCATCTGTGCCTCACTCCCACCGGGTTCCAGGCAGCGGAAGCCTGTACCAGTGCCCATTTTCCATTTTATTTGGTTATCGGTCAGAAGCGCCTTGAGTTTATGTTTGCCTTGAGGAAAAGTGTCTCGGGGATATTTTCAGAACTTGGTGAGAACTTTAGTCATCTCTAGGCATTTCTTTTCTTTAGAAGGGCCTGTTCTGCCCATTGCTGCCATGTTCTTTTTCAAAGCATAGATTGTATCCTGAGATAATGAAGCCGGTCCCCCTACAGAAAGAGGAAATGGCTCTCTGTGTGTCCACTGTGTAGCAGGTCACAAAGACCTAACAGCGGGGTATGAACAAAACTGCACAACTGCGTGGGACAACTATGCTAGGGCTGGAATCGAAGGCACTGATGATGTCTGCCCGCAACTTCGCGCTGATATCCAGACTCATTTTTCAAATGTTGTGGAAGCACTGCCAGGAGTTGCAACTGGCTGATATTAAGTTAAAGAATGTGTAGGTGGAGGCCATACTTTCTTCCTGGAAGGAGAATGAGGCCATTGGTTGGTGACACCGTGGTAAGCATTCATAAAAGCAAGTGATGACTCACTAGCTGGTGGAGAACTGGATGAGTTCCTTCTTCTTCTTCTTTTTTAAGATTTATTTCTTTTAGAGAGAGAGCAAGAGTGGGAGGGGCAGAAGGAGAGGGTGAAAGAATCTCAAGCCGACTTTACACTGATCACAGAGCCCAATGTGGGGCTTGATCTCATGACTCTGAGGTCATGACCTGAGCCAAAATGAAGAGGTGAATGCTTAACTGACTGAGCCACCCAGGTGCCCTGGGGTGAGTTCCTTCTTAAAATCAGTTTCCTGAAACTCCAAGAGGCGTGGACATCTGCTTTTATTATCTACCATTCTTCCCCTCATGTTGTACAAAGCAGTTAGTTCATCCCTTCTGTTACAGACCAGCTTCTACTCTATTCCTTGTGGGTCGGCCAGCCATAATCCCCAACCCTTGGTCACAGGGTGAGCATGTGACCCAGGTCTAGCCAGTCATTGCTGGCTTCACCAAATCATTCCAGGATGAATATATGATCCAGGTCAGGCTGGGCCAATCAGGATTTTTCAGACTTAAGAGGGAAATGTGTCCCTTTGTCCTTTGACAGATAACTAAAAGGACAGAATCCCTCCGAGGTGCTGGCTGCCATGGAAGAGTCTACAGAAAGGAACCCAGTTCATAAAAAGAAGCCACTTTGGGGAGAAAAGCCAAGAGAGGTAAAACTGGGACGCTATCAATTTTAGCACCTAGATCCAGAGAGGCCGCAGATCAGTTTTATCTGTGAATTCCATGTACAAAATAACTGCTCCTCTCTGCCCTTTTTTTTGCCGGGGTGGGGGGCGCTTAAGTTAGTTCAAATATTCTCTAACACTTTGAAAGAAGTAACCTTAGAGACCAACCAGTCCAATTTCCTTCTTTTATAGATGTGAAAATAGAAACAGAGAGAGGTTAACCAACACAGAGTTATCAGCTGGTCAGTGCCAAAGGCCTTACAACAGCTTCTTGCTGGTAAGAATAATATTAAAAATTAATAGGCCACCTGAGTGGCTTAGTCGGTTAAGTGACCAGCTCTCGATTTCGGCTCAGGTCGTGATCTCAGGGTCGTGAGATTGAGCTGTGCAGCCGGCTCCTCGCTCAGCAGAGTCTGCTTGAGATTCCTCCTTCTCCCTCTGCCCCCTCCACTCTCTCTCTCTCAGATAAATAAAATCTTCAAAAAAGTTGATAGCACTACCTAAAGTTGAGGCATCAGTAAGTAATGAATATATATCTTGTTCATAAAATTGTGAAAAAAGCCATCAGTAGGTCTGAAAACAAATGGCTTTTGAAAGTGTTGATCTCCAGAGAGCGAGAATAGAATGAGGTGGAGGAAGTCTTATTTTTGCATTTCATAGTGTCCTATGCTGGGACTTTGACTATTTTTTTAACCTTGTGCAGAAAAAAATATGTTTAAAATCTATAAAATTCTTAAGACATATAAATTATAAACATATTAATTCTTAAGACACATAACATTCCCGAAGCTTCTATTTTAAAGGTCACACAGCAAAAGACACAGTGCTCTTGTTTTAATAACTAAATATTCCCAGAAGAACATCCATTCCGGGTACCTGAAATCCCCAGGGGAGGCCCTTCTCCAAAGACTTTACTCAGGGCTCCTGGGTGGCTCAGTTGGTTAAGCATCTGTCTTGGGCTCAGGTCATGATCCCAGGATCCTGGGATCCAGTTCCATGTTGAGCTGCCTGCTCAGTGGGGAGTCTGCCTCTCTTTCTCCTTCTGCCCCTCCCCCGACTAGCACTCTAATAAATAAAATCTTTAAAAAAAAAAGAAACAAGAAAACCCTCAAAACAAAGACTTTGATTAATCATGACTACTACTACTGCTGACACCCGCAGCTTCGTCACCACCACTGCTACTACAGATCACAGAGAACGCTTACTAAGCACTTGCTACGTACCAGACACTGTTAGGAGTACTTAACCTATACCAACCATACTGAATCTTTATAAAAACCTTAGGAGAGAAGGCCTCTTTTATTATCTCCGTTTGGCATAGGAGGAAACCGAGGCACAAGGTTAAAAATTAAGTTGCTGAAAGGTACATGGCTGGAAGGTAGTGGCGATGAGCTTAAACGGAGATGGCTAATAACTATTATGTTATCGTTATGTCTCTCAAGGCAGCAAGACTTATCTAGTACTTCCAGGTGCACTAGGATCCCTTCAGCCAGGGGACCTTTCTAACACGGGTTCCGCCCAATGCTTTCACTCCAGTCTCTTTGTTTCTTTGTTACCAGGGATATCAACATTGTAATGGATTTCGAAACAGCTACACAGAGAGACAACCTGGCTATGTCCTGGAGACGGTCCACATGTACAGTTTTAGGTGGGGAATGCTTTATGTTTCATATGCTGTACTTTGCAAATTTTTTATTTCTTGGGAAAACTGCCACCAGGCTATTCTCTGGCAGAAGTGACCATGCCACTACTGGGTATTTACCCCAAAGATACAGATGTAGTGAAAACAAGGGCCACGTGTACCCCAATGTTCATAGCAGCAATGGCCACAGTCGCCAAACTGTGGAAAGAACCAAGATGCCCTTCAACAGACGAATGGATAAGGAAGATATGGTCCACATATACAATGGAGTATTTTGCCTCCATCAGAAAGGATGAATACCCAACTTTTGTGTCAACATGGACGGGACTGGAGGAGATCATGCTGAGTGAAGTAAGTCAAGCAGAGAAAGCCAATTATCATATGGTTTCGCTTACTTGTGGAGCATAAGGAATCACATGGAGGACATGGGGAGATGGAAAGGACAAGTGAGTTGGGGGAAATCGGAGGGGGAGATGAACCATGAGAGACTGTGGACTCTGAGAAACAAACTGAAGGTTTTGGAGGGGAGGGGAGTGGGAGGTTGGGTGAGCCTGGTGGTGGGTATTAAGGAGGGCATGTATTGCAAGGAGCACTGGGTGTGGTGCATAAACAATAAATTGAGACACTGAAAATAAATTTAAAAAAAAAAAAGAAGAAGAAGAAGAAGAAGTGACCATGCCACAAACTGTGTGGCTTTGACTAAGACAGGTCTGAGTTTCTCCTTCTGTGAAACAGAAAATCAGACTGTTTTTCAATAGTTCCTTAAAATATGTTTTAAAGTTCCTCCAAGCTATAAAATCCACCATCTAGTCTCTGAAGATTGGACATGTGAATATTAATTTGTTGTGTTAATGCATCTTCTGAGAGATTGCACCACTGGAATTTTAAAAAATGGTTATCTTCCACACAACACTAATTTTTTAAAGATGACTTTTTTTAGATTTCTATTAACACAGGCCTATCGCTGAAGAGGTCAACATTTCTGAATAAATGATAAAGTGCCAATAACATTTTCTATATATTTCAGTCTCGCGAGGGTAAATAAGTGAGAGGAATGCACAGCTGGACCTGAGTACTCAAAGAGTAATTGGTTTTCTCTTAATGGTTGACCACTGCTAGTTTACGTGTTACGGACCAAGATACCTCAGCCAAGAGTTCCACGTGTGCCAGCAGGCATTGCCTGATCACCAGGAACCAATTCCAACCACTCATCCAGAGGTTCTTAAAAAAACTCAAAAATGCATGTTGGCAAGCTCAAGAGATACAGCTTAGCAGTGTGCACCAAGAACCTTGTGACCAGCGGAAAGAACTGTTAAATTTTGAATGGCTTTGACCTTTCTTAGCTTACGACCAATTGACCTTGACATTCCTCAGAAGCCAAAGGATGAGCTGCAGTAATGGCGGTGCTTGCTGACTGACCTTCCTGCTCCGGAGGCAGAGCCAGTCCTTGCAGCAGTAAATGAAGTTTATCCAAACGTGTCTCGGGAAGAACCATGAGGTTCCGCCCCTGAGAAATGACTAAAACCACAAAATAATTCTTAGATAAAATGGCCCAGTTACTTAATGTAATTAATCTTTAAAAAAAATTAGAGAAATGTATCATAGCAACATGAAGTTTCCACATGGTTATATTTGCCCGTATATGGTCAAGAGACATTTTTCTACCGTTCTGTTGAATGGAGTGTTCTATAATACAGTATTTATGACCTCTTGATATGATAAAAAACCCTGCAACATCTTGAAATGCCTTTTGAAAGAAGAAAACTTTGTAGTAGAGTCACCCATAGTATTGAGCTTGTTTTACTGCATTTCATTAATCTTTTCCAAAACATGTAAATAATGAAGTTTGCTGCATACGGTGCTGGGTTTTACGATTATAAAATTTTATATTAGGTGGCCCTCCCTTTAGGGAAGTCGTATATATACCTGGATGTGATTATTCTTTTTAAAATTCAAAACAAATAATGAAAAAGCTACTTGAGTATAAATATCTGTAAAATGATGTAAACAGGAGATTCACAGAATGATAGATGGAAGGAAACAGGATCATCTTGTACAACAGAATGAAAGGTAAATCTATTGAGGTATCCCAGAGGAGACCACTGACAGAGCTTCGATTAGTAACTAGGTATTTTGCTTTTAGCCTCTCAAGTGAAAATACCAAGTTACAAACTTCTTTCACCAAAAGGCTTTCACTAACAATTAAACCAAAAAGTCATTTCTAACAAGAGTACAGATAAATAGTTCAAAGAACAAAGGAAAAGATATGCTGTA
Source organism: Enhydra lutris kenyoni (assembly GCF_002288905.1). Lineage (NCBI taxonomy): Eukaryota > Metazoa > Chordata > Mammalia > Carnivora > Mustelidae > Enhydra > Enhydra lutris. The sequence goes on along the minus strand of NW_019154087.1, from coordinate 60,088,345 downwards.
AATCAGTCAGGTTCCAACAAGGACTCCTTCTTCTCAGAAAGGGAAGGAGTGAGCCCTTGCTTAGAAATAACGCAGAGCTGTCTGTACAACAGTTTCATGTCCTAACAATTATAACACTTGTGTGTGTGTATGTGTGCATATAGCCATATATCTGACTAGATATTGTCAGCATGATGCTCAATTTTCAAGTTTAAATATGATAGTTATTGTCTAAGGACAACAGTCCTATGTAAAAATTACACTTTCATTCCTAACTTGATCTTCCATATATGATCTTCTGTCCCGATGGTGGCCACCAGTAAACAAAAGCATTATCTATAATTTCAGAACCACATAGAGTTCATACCAGAGAACCAAAATTAGTGTGAATTTTTGTTAATGCCTTTTAAATAAGATGGGATTAATGTAATAAGTATAGAAACATAAGAATTATGAATTTACTTGTGATTTTTTTTTTCTGGCTGTGGACATTTCTTGGTCTCTAAAATATGAGTAAATGAGGGGCACCTGGGTGGCTGAGTCCAGTTGGTGTCTGCCTTTGGCTCAGGTCATGATTCCTAGGTCCTGGGATGGAGCCCCACATTGGGCTCCCTGCTCAGTGGGGAGTCTGCTTCCCCCTCTCTCTCTGCCCTTCTCCCTGCTTGTGTGTTCCCTTTCTCACTATCTCAAATAAGTAGATAATTTAAAAAAAAAAAAAAAAGATCCACAGAATTTACAAAAATATCAAAATGAGCCGGAGGACATTAATCCTTTATGGTATCTTTCTCTCTCTCACATACACACACACACATAAACACATACACAAATATTCCTTTAAAGAGCATTATGCTATCATCTTTCAAAAATCATTACTCTGGGATGCCTGAGTGGCTCAGTGGGTTGGGCCTCTGCCTTCGGCTCAGGTCGTGATCCCAGAGTCCTGGGATCCAGCCCCGTGTCAGGGGCTCTCTGCTCAGGAGGGAGCCTGCTTCCTCCTCTCTCTCTCTCTCTCTCTCTCTCTCTCTGCCTGCCTCTCTGCCTACTTGTGATCCCTATCTGTCAAATAAATAAATAAATAAATCTTTAAAAAAATTATTACTCTGTTGCCACATGATGGTCTTCTGGAAGAGGAGAAGCCTTGTCTGTATCCTCCCCTTTTGGTGGGTAAAGGAGGTGATTCTGGGCAGGCTTGGATCAGCCCTTCCCTTCCTCCTCTCCTTAGGACATGCTGCTTGCAAGAAGAGTGCTTTCTCCTCCCTCTTGGGAGGCGGGGTCTGCCCCTGTGAACTGTGTAAGCTAGCTACCTGTGAATGGGCAAGCACCCCCGCTAAACCACGGGGTCAAGTATGAGCAACCTCACCTGGCTCAGCCACCCATCTCTTTTCTCCTCTGGTTCTCCCCAGTACAAATGTGAGGCTTGGATCTCTCTTTCTGACTCATTATTCCTCAAATGGTCCCAAACTTGAAAAGAGAGAAGGGATGGCAACCCTCTAATATAAATCATTTATTCACTTCAATGGTCTGAAAGAAACTTAGACATACGGGCTCCCTTGCTGATTAGTGTATTTTCAAACCATGAGTCATCACTGCTTCAGCATTTACCTAGAGAGGCTGGCCCCAGCTCTGGTACAGGGCAGAGAAGGTGTGGTGACCTCAGACTGACTCAGTGTAACGAAATAAAAGCACTCGATGGATGCCCCCCTCCCAGCAGTCCCTCCTTTCCGAGGATATGGATGAGCTCCTGTGCATCATGCTCCCCTAAGGAACTGTGGTAATTGCAAATTCATCCATAACCTTTCATTTCCAGTGAAGTTTTAGTACCCCCACCTTCTCCTGAAGATAGAAAGCTTGTCTTTATAGCCCCTTTTCATTCAGCTGATGTAATACTCAGTTTAAATTTACCCTGACAAATGGCCTGTAACATTTTTAGTTTCTTATCCATAACAAAATACTGCCATTAAGTTTTGATTATGAAATTGGTTGGAAAAACAAGACATAGGCATAATCTTTTTGACCAACAGAATTTAACTTTTTTTGGCTTAGAGATAAAGCACAAGGATAATGATGGCTTCTGAAAATCAGTAGAGTAATCTTAACAAAACTTTTTCTTTTCCAAAATTGAGCTTGTAATTATAACCAGTAACGTTTCTATAAACTTTTCTGTAACCTTTCTATAAAATATTCTTTTTTATCTCTTTTGGAATTAAGTTCTTTATATTAAAGTACATATGATAAAAATGCAAAAACAAATCCTACTTGATTTCCATATGCCAAGAAAAAAAGAAATTTGACCCACAACCCATACCTTATATAAATAGTAACTTATATCAATGTTCAAGTTGATTATGAACTTAAACTATAAAATTACAAGAAGAAAACAGGAAAATCTCTGTGACCATATGTAGGCAAAGATTTCTTAGGTGTGACACCAAAAGTGTGTTCCATAAAAGAAAAAAAAACTGCTAAATTGGGCTTCATTCAAATTGAAAACTCACGCCCTTCAAAAAGCAAAAGACGCAAAAAGGACACCCGGAAAAGTATGTCTTTATTCCATACTTTCTTCTTCCCAATCCAATTTCTGGTCCCAGCATCAACTAAATGCTATTAACCACTCTTTGTGTTCCCTCCCAAGGCAGGCCATACATAAAAAGCATATAGTTATATACTATATGGTAGTTATGTCACTTTTTATAACAACATCTTTTTTAAACACAAAACTTTCATATTCAGCACATTTATTAGGTTACTCAGTTAGTCCCGTACTATTGACAACATTCATGGGTCATGCATGAATAGTTGAGACCAAATTCTTTGGAAGTAATTAGTTTTGAAGTTTACTTGAGCAAATGTGGAAAGAGAACAGATTTAAAAAAAATTTGTTTGCCTCAGTTAAAACAAACACAAAAATCTTTCCAAAATTATCAGTCTCTCTGTGTATTATTTAGCCATACTTCATATTTTAGCTATGTCAGCTGTTGTATCCTGGGGGAGAGATGTTGTCATCTGGGGCCTGATCCTAAAATGTTATTTGAAGTACATAGAAACCAGTTTCTTCAGTTGTTTCCATTTCTTTGGGTACTGGTGTTTTTCAGTAATGAAATTCTCTTCTAAAGAAAAATGAGCATCTCTTGAGTCACTTTGATAATTAGAGGAAGTATTTGCCTAGGCTGAACTAAAAACATTTTTCACACTACACAGCCCAATTCACTTCCTAAATGACTCATGTAATACCCAAGTGAACAAGAAGAGGACTCCCACCTTGTTCAAATTCATTTTCCTGTTTTATTTCTTCACAGCATTTACCACAAAATTACTACAGTTATGTACCTTTTTTTATACTTAACCGCCTAAATGCCCAGCCCTTCGGCCCACCCCTACTCCAGCCCTGGGAGGTCAGTGCCTTGAGGGAGGGGACTTTTTCTGTCCAGTTGTACATGGCTGTGCTTCAGGGTCTGAAGTGGCCCTGACTCATGTTAGGTCCTCAGCAGATACTTCCCCACTGAAGGAACTGCATTTCCACAATTGGGATTAGCTTATTCCTGTCCTATGGTTTGAATATTCATCTCCAGCTGTAAAAAGATGGAGATGACCCTTAGAATACCTAACACAGTTTCTGCTACCTTGATTTAGAGTGTAGAGGTTTGTGTATACCTAATTTATATCTGCTAGACCTGCGCTGTCCAAATAGGGTAGCCAGTAGTCACATGTGGCTATCGAGCACTTGAAATATGGGTGGTCCAAACTGGGATGAGCTGTATGTCTAAAAAACACACCAGATTCTCAAGATTAGTTCAAAAAGAGTGTAAAAAATGATCTCATTAACATGTTTATATTACTTACATGTTGAAACAGTATTTTTCATATATTGGGTTTAATAAAATATATTAAAATTAACTTCACTTATTTCCTTTTTCTTTCTTTCTTTTTTTTTTTTTTTTTTAAGATTTTATTTATTTATTTGACAGAGAGATCACAAGTAGGCAGAGAGAGAGAGAGGGAAGCAGACTCCCCGCTGAGCAGAGAGCCCGATGCGGGGCTTGATCCCAGGACCCTGAGATCATGACCTGAGCCGAAGGCAGAGGCTTAACCCACTGAGCCACCCAGGTGCCCCTCCTTTTTCTTTCTAATAAGACTACCAATAAACTAAAGCTGTGTATTTGGTTGTATCTTAGTTCGCACTGTATTGCTACTAGACAGCACTGGTTCTAAAAGTTTCCTCACTACTTCTTACAAGAAAGTTCTGAACAGGAATCCTACTACAGAGCCTTAGAACCTGAGGCCTTGGTCTCTACGGGACCAGCCATGGGAGAATAGTGATGGGTTTGTTCACGATAGTGGCAAAAAGTCGTCCTCCAAATTCTTAATCGTTTTCTAACACATTTACTGATTTCTCAGCAAGTGACATCAGAAATTTTCAAAGATGTGTTTCTCAAACCATTCCAGTCTTCTAAGACATTCACACAGGTAGGCCTTTTTGGGGCACCCTCAGTGCTACTCGTCTTGATAGATGAAAGCACCCAAGCATCTCAGACAGCGTTCTCCAGGCAGTAAGAGGAGACTCCAGTCCCACAGAGAACCTTATCCTGGTACCGTTCACACTCTAGGGCCATGGTTATGGGCCACAGGCAGCCTGGCCCGCCGCAGTGAGCATGGATATTGACTGATCACAGTGAAAGGCAGAGACAGCGGGCTTTGGGGTGGAGAGGAATTTGAATTTTTTCTCCCATGAAATACAATGTAAGCCTTGGATCGTGTAATAGAGCAAAAGCGAAAATGATAGAACCTGTCAACAAAAGAGGGGAATGACCAAGTTACAGAGCCAAGGTTTTAGGTTTAAACAAGGCTGCAGATTTTTCCTCCAGTTTATAAAAATGTTTAAATCAAAGTCTTAATGCCCAAGTACAAAAACAATAGCCTACTGTCTTAAAATGCACAGACACTGATCATATTTAGAGTAGGTTTGGTAGATGGGAGGGAGTCCAGATTGAAAGTGGCCAGGCAGTGGGCAGGAGACGGCTGTCCATCATGTATTATGTTACTTCTAAAAGACTATAGTCACCTGCTCTTGCCTCCTTGTTAAAGTCCATTCTGCCAAGTTAACATGGTATTATCATTAAGTTTCTATCTTTTGACCCAAAAAACAGCATCTCATAGAAGACCTGCCAAGTTAAAGAGAGACTGCAACAGATACTGTCTTCATCCTCAAAGAAGATGAAGTGTCAATCAAAGTATTATTTATGCTTGATCAAACTTTATAAAAACAAGATGCCTGGAAAAACAGCTTGTGGTACAACTGATGAGTATAGAACTTAAAAAAAAAAAAAAAAAGCCTTCTGGTTTTACTTACTGAGTTTGGCTAAATATAGTTAGCAGCCCTCATGCATTGTAGCACATTTTCCCCTGGAATTCAGCTAATGTAAATAAAACAAACGGAGGGAACCTGGCCCCCCTCCATGAACATTACATCATTCTTCCTTATTAGGAAAACTTCTGCAAACCTGACATTTTGTTCTAAACAATCAGTGTTTAATTCTTTTTTTTTTTTTTCAGTGTTTAATTCTTAATGAGCAACTGTAGATGGAGAACAGCTCTAATCAGAAGGCTGTTATAGGTCAGGAGAAATGTGGGTGACATATAGGCTCATTTTAACATTGGTATTTTTATTCTCTAAACAGTAGTACCATTATAGAAAGCATTAAAGAGGAATATTTAATGTTCCCAGAAGAAGGTGCATTTAAGAAAGCACATTTAATCTTCCTCAAATTTTTGCTTTGCATGTATTTTCTGATCTATGCATATGTTGTGGCGAACAGAGAGAGAAGTCAGAAATCTGAGATTCTGGATTTATCACAATTGCAATATTGGTTCTAACCAAAGATGTTTGTATCTGATTGATCTTACGATGATGATGCCAAGTTAAGAAGCCAAGAAAGTCCCTTTCCCTCTTCTGAAACATTCCTCAGGATGATGTTTACTATGTTACACAATTTTGGATTACCTTTTTTGCTCCGAGACATTACCATATTAACATGATAACCCAGCAACAGCAAAAATGAACAAGTGGGATTCTATCAAACTAAAAAGCTTCTGTAGCAGAGGAAACTGCGAATGAGATGAAAGGAGGGAACTGGTGCGACAGGAGAAAATAATCTGCAAAATCATATATCTGATAAGGGGTTAATATCCAAACTAAAGAAAGGACTCATGCAAATCAATTCCAAAAATTACAAATAATCCAATTAAAAATGACAGAGGAACCAAACAGACACTTTTCTAAAGAAGATATGCAGATGGCCAATAGGCACATGAAAAGATGCTCAACCTGACTAATCGTGAGGTAAATGCAAATCAAAACCACAAAGAGATATCACCTCACACCTGTGAGGATGGCTATCATCAAAAACACGAGAGAAGTGGAGATGCAACGTGGGGGGTTTGGGGGGTAGGAAAAGAATAAATGAAACAAGATGGGATCGGGAGGGAGACAAACCATAAGAGACTCTTAATCTCACAAAACAAACTGAGAGTTGATGGGGGGAGGGGGGTTGGGAGAGGGGGGTGGGGTTATGGACATTGGGGAAGGTGTGTGCTGTGGTGAGTGCTGTGAAGTGTGTAAAACTGGCGATTCACAGACCTGTACCCCGGGGCTAATAATACATTATATGTTTATAAAAAAATTAAAAAAAAAAAAAACCCAAAACCCCACAAGAGACAAGCGTTGGCCAGGATGTGGAGGAAAGGGAATGCTGGTGCCCTCTTGGCAGGAATGTAAATTGGTGCAGCCGATGGTGCAATGGGAAACAGTATGGAGGTTCCTCAAAATCTTAAAAATAGCACTACCACATGATCCAGCAATTCCACTTCTGGATATTTCCCCACACAAAATGAAATTGCTATCTCAAACAAATACCCTCATGTTCACTGCACCATTACTTACAGTAGCCAAGACATGGAAACAACCTAAGTACCCATCAATGGAGGAATGGATAAAGAAGGGGTGGTGTATATAGACGATATACGATGAATATTAGTCAGCCACAAAAAAAGGAAATGGTGTTATTTGTGACAATACGGATGGACCTTGAGGGCCTTATGCTAGGCAAAATGAGCCAGAGAGAAAAGACAAAAACTATATGATCTCATTTACATGTGGAATCTAAAAAAAACTGAACTCACAGAAACAGCAGACTGGTGGTTGCTAAGGGTAGGAGGCGGGGCTGAGCCAGGGGGGATGCAAACTTCAGTTAGGAGTAAGTTCTAAGGATATAATGTGCAGCATGGTGCCTTTGGTTAACAGTACTGTATTGTATATTTAAAAGTTGCTAAGAGAATAGATCTTAAAAGTTTTCATCACAAGAAGACGTAACCATGTGAGGTGATGGATGTTAACACACTGCAGTGATCATTTTGCAGAACAACACATATCAATCATTATGTTGTCTACCTTAAACTAATACAATGCTATATGTCAATTGCATCTCAATAAAACTAGAAAAGAAATTGTATTTTAATATGTTACATAATAATCTGTTTGCAAAAACAAAGATCACATCGAAGGATCTAGACATCTTGGTATGAAAGGTAAGATTTACTAAGATATGTAAAATAAAAACTGATCAGAGCAAACTCCTCTTTAAATAATTACCTTTCCATGAATATAAATAGGATAGCTCATCAATTTTCTGATTCTACCTGATAGTTGACCTTTCTTCCATCTTGATGTGAAGGATTATTTTTATGAGAAATAAGAGAGAGTTGAAAAAAAAAGTTCTAAATCTAAAGTTCATAAGGGTACAATGGGACTGACAAAGCTAATATCACAGTGTAAAATGATCAATTTATATATAAACAACCCAGAGATGCAACAGATCTTGAGGGTAACATGCTAACGTGAACCCGAAGCCTTCTTTTACAGTGTGCTCTGTTCAGCAGGCCGTAAATCACAAACTGCTCACTAATTTTTCATTTTCACCTTGGTTCACTAACAGAATCCCAATTCCTCACACATTTATGGAAATGTGAAGGGCTAGGAATAGCTTTCGGAGGAGGGCAGGCAGGAGAGAAGGCAGGCTGGCCTGGAACAGAAGGGAGGATGGTTCTAACACTTCCAAGTTTACACTCCTAAATCTAGCCCTATTATAGACTTTTCTCTTTGATTTTTTTCAATGGAAAGAAAAATAAGTACACCTGAATCTGTTGTGCTCCACAACATGTAAATTGGACTGGGGATTGTCCTTCTTGTCTCCCAGCACTGGCAAACTGGAAAACTGATTCCATTTAGGAACTCAAAGAACTTTCCAGTCTAACAGGCCCTGCCATCTTCTGGGTGTTTTATCTACACACTTCTTGCTGATTTAGGAATTAAAAGTAGTGGTTTACTTCTCAGGAGTGTAGACTCTGGAGTCTATCGCCCGTATTTGAGTTAGTGGCTGAGTGTCCCTAATCATTTAGCCTTTCTGAACCTGTTTCTTATTCCTTCCATGGGGTTTATGACAGCGCTTACTGCCTAGCCTGTAAAGATAAAATGACTTACTATACATGAAGTGTTTAGAGCAAAGAATGAGCAAACCTTCAGTAACTGTTAGTAATGACTATTCAGGATGACCATATAATTCAGCATCCAAATATGGACCCTTAACTCTGAGACAACAGGTCAATTGATAGTCTTGGGAGAAATGGAACTTGTAGTTATCCCACTAATGTTATATCATGTTAAGGTCACATAATCTAGAGATAGACTAATTTATAAATTTAACAAGAATCTGTGCATCAGTGGGTACTAGAGAGTACAAGATTAGAAGGAATAAGAATGCCTTAATATGGGTCTGGGTGGTGCAGTTGGTTAAGTGCCAGACTCTTGGTTTTGGATCAGGTCATGATGATCTAGGGGTTGTGAGATCAAGCCTGATGGCCTTGTCGAGTCCCATGTTGGGCTCTGAGCTCAGTGCAGAGTCTCCTTAAGACTCCCTTTCTTTCTCTCCCACATCCCTCCTCTCCATGCTAATTAAAAAAAAAAAAATCTTAAAAAATTTTTTTAAAAATTGCATTTAGTGATTTTTATTAAGGCATTCTCTTTTTCTGCCAAGGATTTATTTATTTTAGAGACACAGCTGGGGTGGGGCGGGGGGAGAGAGAGAAAATGTGTATAGTAAGGAGACGGGTAGAGGGAGAGAGAGAAAATCTCGAGCAGACTCCCCACTGAGTGTGGAGCCCGATGCAGGGCTTAATCCCAAGACCCTGGAATCAGTCATGACCTGAGCCGAAATCACGAGCTGGATGCTCGATGGACTGAGCCACGCAGGTGCCCCATATTCCAAATATATTGTAAAGCTGAGTTTAGATCATTTCAGCAGTGTGTTCATTCTCCTCACAGCCCCTTTTCCATAGACATCAGGGAATCTGGGAGCAGGGGAAGAGAGTAACATTACGTAAAAAGGTAAACAACCATGTAGTCATTTTCACCATGGATCCAGTTTGTGCTTGGTACACAGAAAGACCCAACTGCAGTTCCACAAGTAAGTGGGCTGCCTCCCTCCCAACCTGGGGAACTGTACCCCGAGTCCACTGTCATCGCAGGGACAGAGAAAACACATCTGTTAAATATGAGCTTCAGTGGAAAAAATTCAGCTGGCATTCTCTTTTCCTCTCCGTCGTCTTGTTTTAATAGCACTCTTATGTAAGTTCTTTACTATATATAGTTGAGAATGGGGAGCTGTGATTTGACCTGTTTAGAGGCAGTCAGACTTGGGCCATTTTCTTCCCCTTTGTGCCAAAGGGCCGCTGGTCCTAAAGTTCATCTGGAGCAGCCAGGGCACAGAAATCCAGGATCCCAGAGACTCTGCTCTTGTCCCGCTGCTGTCCCTTCTTGGAGCTTTGGCTCCCCACCTATACAATTGGCACAAGGCCTATTTCTGACCTAACTCGCTGGGGTTGCCTGTGGAACCTCAGAGAACATCTGGGAAACATTTTTTGGCTTAGTCAACAATGTGTATTTTTTTCCCCTGTATGTCCCTCCAATATTTATGCCAGAGCTAGAATTCTAACTTCTCAGTCTACGGGTCCTGGACCATTCTACCATCCCTACCAGGCTGTCTGAGTAGGACAACTGTTGGTGGATTTATTGTCTGTTTCTTCCACTAGGCTGCAATCTCTGTAAGGGCAGGGTCCCCATCTATTACATTCCCCGGTGTATTTTCTAAAGTCTAGCACACAGTCCATGAATGAACCTATGACTCAATGAACAGGAAGAGGCAGTTGTATCTAACGCTTAGTGAATACGGAATAAATGCCAGACACTGTCCGCCTTATCTGTATGCTTCCTCTGTCTCTCATATACATTTATTTTCTCTCTAGTACCTACTAGCTGTATGACCTGGGACCACTTTATCAACCTCTCTGTACCTCAGTTTTCTCATCCGTGTAATGGGATCATAACAGGACCTGTGTCATAAGGCTACTGTAAATATTACATAAGACCAGCGCTTGGCACAGAGTGAGTGTGCTCTGTCAGTTGTGATAAGCTTTTCCTCCTGAGTGAATGGGCCCATCTCTGAGCCAGTGTCACAAGTCAGAACCCCAGGAGTCATCCCTACCTGATTCTTACCTACCATGTCTAAACCACCACCAGGTCCTGCCTTTCCCTCTTCCACACGGCATTCTCATCATGCGGCCCAGAGAGTTTTTCAAGTTGTGCATCTAGTCTCGTGACTTTCTTACTTACTGGGCCCCCAGTCAGTAGCTCCATTTGTTCTTGGGATGAATTCTAAATTCTTTAGCTGGACCCACCAGGTCTGGTCGCCTGGCTCTAGCCTCTACTCACTGCCCCCATTCTTGGGAGTTTCAGCCCTACCCTAACAGGTGCCATTCCTCCCACCTTAATGCCTATCCCATCCCCCACTCATCCTTCAGACATCAGTTCCAACATCACTTCCCGTGGAAACGCCCCTTCCTCAGGCCTCCAAAGTGGACCAAGTGCTTCGGCCTCCTGCCCTCAGAGGTCTGGGCACATTTTTCTCTGCATCTGCCCCATTAGCATACCCTGCAGGTCTGTGATCTAGTCTATGATGGTTCCATCCGCCCAGACCTCTGGGGCCTCCCCCAGCTTCAGTAAAATGAGGCCCAGGAGGCAGCATGCTAACAGAAAGAAATGACAGCTGGGTCTAGAAAACACCTGGGATCTGATGTGGCCTTCTCCCAATGTGGTCCTTTCTGGACTTCATTCTGGTCATCTGTAAAATGACCTATAATAGACTTTTAAGGCCAAAATTTCTATTACAAAAAAAAAAAAAATTCTGTACATGGGAAAAGCTAGCAATGGTTCTCCATAAAAGCAAAACTACTCCATCGTTCCCCAGATGCCATTATCTCAGCTCTCATTTTTCTACCATTAGTTAGCTGGCTGTGACGGTCCTCCCTCCACAAAACACTGTGGTCTTTTCTCTTTTTTCTCAAAAGACTGGAATGATGAAAACAGATTTTATTAATCCTAAAAAGTAAACTTGTCATTTTCTGCAGAGTGTAACACTGAGTGAACAGTTCATATTACCAAAAACAACTGAGGCAAAAGAAAAGGCGACTCATTCCAAGTCTTACTTTGAGAACCGCTGTCAGCGCATCAAACATACATATTCCACATACAATACAGAACATCCAGACTTGGAAAGCACTAGAGGGACTCAGAGAAAATAGTACCCACTTAATTCACCTAAAAATCCACAACACACAGTAAATCGAATTATTGGGGACCAAGGCAAAATTGAATGCCCCCTGGGAAATAACACTAACCTCAAGCTTAAAGAGCAACTACAAACTCCGCATACCTACTATTAATTTTGGGGATGGCCCTTTAATTTTTCATTCTGCCTTCTTGCCCATGAGCTTTTGCCTCACGCTGGCACTAGGCTCAGTGCTGACCAACTAATAATGGACAAAAAGCTTTTACTGAAGCTACAGGAAGCCAGCAAGCACAGCCTGGCCTAATACAGTGGTCAGCTGCATTAAAGCAGTGTGATTCATACTGCTGGGCATAGTTTGTATTTCCTCACAACACAACGTATTTAGCTTTAAATTTGTGTGGTATTGTCTGTCTGATGTAAGTGCCCTAGACAATCTCAGTCACACAGGAGAGGGTGGTGTTACATTTTTGGCCCCTGCATCTTACCAGCCTTGCCAGGGAGCTTTTGGGTACCTAACTCAGGGGAGTAGGTGATTTCCAAATCAACTCCCATGTCAGCAGGAGCTAGATTCTGGCCATAAAGCTGCTGTCGGCTTTGGAAGATCTCCCTTACTGCACCCCCTTTCTCCGTTCTGAACAGCAACTTGCTGCCCCCATCTTCCAGGAGACCAGAGCGCATTTCCAGGGGTTATGAAATGTGGTGGAAGGGCTCAATGCTGATTATTTTGCTAGACAAGGCTACCATTCAGGTTTCCATCACTGTCACCTATGTATTTATCCAATGGGCATAAAGGAGTCATGGTTGGCTTTTTCTTTTTTTCTTTCTTTTTTTCTTTCTTTCTTTTTAACATCTAGCATTAATGGCTTTTGATAAATGGCTTTTGACATACCTTAGCACTTATTGCCGTGCTAAGGTATAAGCCTTTCAATAGAAATGGGTTCTGGAGGAAAACGAAAAACTCAGAATCTTTGAATTCAATTCATAAGACTGCAAAATTGTTCTGTTAACAGTTTTACCCTGCTACATTCTTCTGTTTTCCTTCTGTTTTGTTTTGTTTCAAGTAGGTTCCATGCCCAACGTGGGACCTGAACTCAGGACCCGAGATCAAGAGTCTCCTGCTCTACCGACTGAGCCAGCCAGGCTCCCCCATAGGCAGGCTACTTCTAATTTAGGGGAGTATGAGGGAAAGGCATACTCCGGAGATGGAGAAAGGTCGCCAGTCTCCCAAGGGGAGAAGAAATGCTGGCGTGACTGGCAATCCGGCTTGAAACCACAGAACGAAATGGAAGAGGGTGTAACAGCGCAGACAAGAAAGGAATGAGACCACACGCAGCGGGAAGTGGCGCATGCGCCGCTGGCCTGGCCTCTGGCCGGCAGCCGGGCCTCTGAGGGCCCGGGCCACGCCCCCTCAGAAAGCACGTGCGTCCTGCCAGCCCCCGGGGGGCCGGGGCAGAGATCATGCCTCGGGCATGCTAAGTTACAAGTGCTGATTTTGTACAACAAACACCTGGCTACTTTTGAGCTAGAGCCAGGACAGTATATTACAAACGAAAGAATTTGAAATTAAACAGAAGCCACATAAGCGACAAAAGAGATCGTCTTTCCTCAGTGGTGGACTGGATTTCCTAGGCTTTTCCAATAGCTTTGGAACGTGAAGAATTGTCATCATTTAGAGGACATTTATAAGGGAGTTTAATACTGTAGGCCTAAATACACTACATTAAAAACAAACCATTTTATGGTCAGGGGAACGTTTTCCTCTGTTTAATTCTTGGTGGCGGGGGGCGGCGCGAAGGGACAGGGTTCCTTCCCTCCAGGAGCCAGGTGACAGCAGGAAGAGCTCTCAGCCCGGAGGCCTCATAAGCTACCCTACACTCAGCTTCCAGCAAACACTTACATGTCAGGAACTAGGCAAATTGTTTCCCAGCTCTGTAGTCAGTCATAACTTTGTCTGCTTGTCATCACATCCTCATTTCTTAGTATTCTTCAAGGATGAGGGAGGACTAAGGGGGTTTATTGTTTTTTAAAAATTAAGCAAATAGGGATGCCTGGGTGGCTCAGTCGGTTAGGAATCTGCCTTCAGTTCAGGTCATGATCCCAGGGTCCTGGGATCAAGTCCTGAGTCAGGCTCCCTGCTCAGCGGGGATCTGCTGTTTCTCCCTCTCCTGCCACCCCTGCCCTTGTTCTCTCTCTCGCTCTCTAATAAATAAAATCTTTCAAAAATTTTAAATTAAACAAATACATTGAACAACTGGTCAGAAGTTTACTCGTATTTTATGATACCTAATTTTAGCAAATTAATTCATAAGTGTACATAATAAAAGAATGAATATGCCCCAGGATTTCTTTTTTAGTTGGGTGGGGTTAGGGGTGAGAAGAGGGAAGGGCACCGGGGGCTTGGTTCATACTATATGCTTCTTACTATGTGCAGCATAGTCAATCAGCCACATGTGCTCTAAACCTCACTACTGCCAGTTATTTAACCTCTCCATGCTTCGTATTCCCTTTTTTAAGAATGGAGACGATAATACTTACTCCTGAGATTTCTTATAAAGTTTAAGTGAGGGGTGCCTGGGTGGCTCTGTCCGTTAAGCATCTGACTCTTGATTTCAGCACAGGTCACGATCTTGGGGTTGTGAGACCAAGCTCTGTGTCAGGCTCCACACTAGGCGTGGAGTCTGCTTGGGATTCTTTTTCTTCCTCTCCCTCTCCCCCTTCCCCTCAACCCTTCCCAAACTCCCCACATGTATGCACTCTTTCTAAAAAAATACAGAAAGAAAGAAAAGAAAAGAAAAGAAAGTAATGTAAAAGTGTAATGCCGAACCTGGCTTTCATAGAATTTTAGTTTCTTTTTGCTTTCCTTCAATATTGATAAACATATAAATATGAAGTTTGGTTTGTACTGAAATCCCTTCTGAGGTCTCAGAATCTAGTAGAGAATTTAATTCAGACTTTTAAGAACAGACATCAGGTTGTTGGGACGTCTGTCGATGAATTTGTCACTACAGAAACTGTCACCTGCCAAAATATACTGTCTCTTCCTCTTTCCTTTTCCTTCCACAGCTAAGTGTGCCCATGCGGCAGAGATCACCTTAACAATCTACACCTGTTCCCTGGCTGGAGTTTCTACAGTAAAGAAAATCTTGATATGGCTGCTTGAAAAGCAAACCACCACACATCTCAAACACTTAACATAACCTTGAGTCTTCAAAAGAAATGCTTGCACAGGGGGCATGTGGAGGTCTGGAACCCATTACAGCTCAGTTCTCTAGGGGTGCTTATCTCCTTCCGTGACACTATCAGTTACCAAGGAAAGATAACAAAAGTCAACTGCCATACCCAGTCCTAATGAGAATGTGTTCAGGAATATTGCAATAGGGGCTGGGCTGGCTCGGGGGCTGGGCCCAGAGAATGTTGCAATAGACTAGGACTAATTCACATTCAGATATTTGTGGCTCTCACTATGAGGACTGAATCAGATACTCTGCTTTAAGGAAAAACGCTTCTTAACACCCCTCTGGAAGAGTTGCAAAATAACCTATCCCCCTCTCTACTGAGAGTAATTAGTACTCTCATGTTGCATTTTTTTAAACTTTTTTTTTTTTAAGATTTTATTTATTTATTTGACAGAGAGATCACAAGCAGGCAGAGAGACAAGCAGAGAGAGAGAGGCAGAAGCAGGCTCCCTGCTGAGCAGGCTTGACAGAGAGAGGGCACATGTAGGCAGAGAGGCAGGCAGAAAGGGAGGGGGAAGCAGGCTCCCTGCTTAGCAGAGAGCCAGATGTGGGGCTCGATCCCAGGACTCTGAGATCAGGACCTGAGCCAAAGGCAGAGGCTTAACCCCCTGAGCCACCCAGGCGCCCCTCTCATGCTACATTTTAAGGGAAACTTCATTTGTGTCTGCAGTGACCTCAGAAGTTAATCACACTACAGAACAGTGTGGAGAACAAATATCTTGAAATTATTTATTCCTTTCCTGAAATAAGAGCTCCAAGAGGCTTTGTCATTGATAAAGTTCAGAAATGAAACACAGTCATGGAGTTGAATCTTCTCACTACTTTGCTAAAGACTATGATTCAGGATGATGATTCCGTGCAAAACACATTTTGTGAACCTGAGCCTCTCCTGTCTACTACTGAAGGCATAGAATGAAAGCATATTCCACACTAAAGGTTTGAATTCTACCAGTCCTTAGACTCGGAATTCAAATGAGCATAATTCTAAATCTGACCCGGACTTTTTGCTTTCAGTATCGTCTCTTTCATTCACTGAGTATGCATACATTTTCTTCATATTATTTTATCTTCTGTAGTGATATAAGAAGCCTTCTTTTGAGATGAGAGGGAAAGGGAGAGAGAGAGAGAGAAGTTGCAAGTGCGGTCCTTCTGTATGCATACTTGTTGGGTTGAAAGGCAGTAAATAATGGTTCTTGCTCAGTAGCCCTGGTTTCCAGTCACTGTCCACCAAGATAATAAGTACAGTTCAATCTCTAATACACAAATTTACAGTTTTATGTTACTAGTCTTGGAACCCATCAACGCTAAAAGGAGACAAAATGGCAGGCTTATGTTCACAAAAGTGACCCTGAATTTCAAGCATGAAGCTTGATTTCACTTCAGTTTGCTTTCCCATCTCCAGGGCCTCTATTGGTTCTCCCTCAGCCACAATCTCAGGGCCCCCTCTCCATCACTTAGCCCCTCTGGGCTCAGTTTCCTCACAAGTCAAATTAGTAGATTAGGCTATATTCTTTTTTTTTTTTTTTTTTTTATTTTTCATAAACATATAATATCTTTTTATCCCCAGGGGTACAGGTCTGTGAATCGCCAGGTTTACACACTTCACAGCACTCACCATAGCACATACCCTCCCCAATGTCCATAATCCCACCCCCCCACACCCCTCCATTAACCCTCAGTTTGTTTTGTGAGATTAAGAGTCACTTATGGTTTGTCTCCCTCCCAATCCCATCTTGTTTCATTTATTCTTCTCCTACCCCCTTAACCCCCCATGTTGCATCTCCTCTCCCTCATATCAGGGAGATCATATGATAGTTGTCTTTCTCCGATTGACTTATTTCGCTAAGCATGATACCCTCTAGTTCCATCCATGTCGTCGCAAAAGGCAAGATTTCATTTCTTTTGATGGCTGCATAGTATTCCATTGTGTATATATACCACATCTTCTTTATCCATTCATCTGTTGATGGACATCTAGGTTCTTTCCATAGTTTGGCTATTGTAGACATTGCTGCTATAAACATTCGGGTGCACGTGCCCCTTCGGATCACTACGTTTGTATCTTTAGGGTAAATACCCAGCAGTGCAATTGCTGGGTCATAGGGTAGTTCTATTTTCAACATTTTGAGGAACCTCCATGCTGTTTTCCAGAGTGGTTGCACCAGCTTGCATTCCCACCAACAGTGTAGGAGGGTTCCCCTTTCTCCGCATCCTCGCCAGCATCTGTCATTTCCTGACTTGTTAATTTTAGCCATTCTGACTGGTGTGAGGTGGTATCTCATTGTGGTTTTGATTTGTAGATTAGGCTATATTCTTGCTCTAACATTTTGAGCAACTCTGTCATTGGGAAGTAAAAAAATAATCGCAAATAACACTGATTGGGAAATAGGACATCAAGGTACCAGAGTTAGTTCTATGGCTAATAAGCTGTCTCTAACTATTCTGGAGACTTCGTTTCTCCCTAATTATTTCCCCAGAAAGAATACATATTCACTGTGGGAAATCCAAGTATAAGAAAGTAAAAGTACTTAGATAATAAAATAAAAGTGAAAATTCTTCCCCATCATATAATCCTACTCCCCAGGGAACACCACTGTTAATACAAAACTCTCTTTCCAGAACCTTTACTAAGCAAATGTAAATACATATCTAACACATATATGTTTATAGCCTGGATTTTTGTTTGTTTGTTCACAAAAATTAGATCGCACACATGCATTTTCCCTCAGGTATCTTTTATCTTTCCGCAACCTATCATGCATCTCCTTCTGTATCCACACACACAGTTTGACTTCATGCTTTTTAATGGCCTCACAGTACTCCACAGTACAGATATGCCATTCTTTATTAATGACAGACATGTTCTCAAGTACTCCGTTAGTACAAATAGCGTAGCAATGAAGATCCTTGAACTTGCATATTTGTTTTGAGTTTTCTGTAGGAAAAACGTCTAGAAATTATCAGCTCAAAGGGCATGTGAATTTTACATTTTAATGATTACAGCCAAATTGCCCTCAAAAAGATCTTATGACTATACCTTTATCTGAAAAAGGAGGAAAGAATATATGATCCTTTTCCAATCTTTTCCCAACTGAACTTTCAACTTAATTCAATGAAGAAACTTTTAAAACCAGAATAGAAGATGGTGATGGTGCAGCCCTGAGATCCAGTCTGCTTTTAGCTAGGCCGCTAATTTCAAGCTTTTTCTTCATCAGCAAGTGTTGAAACTTTGTTTTGCTTTGGACTTAGTTGCCAAACTGACAGTTTTTCCCCCTGGTAATATTGCTAGCCATAAATGAAGGTCCTGCTGTGGATAAGAAATGGATGTCCTGGCATTTGATGTATCACCACTTTCAAATCATACTTATTTAACGGACAACATACTCCTTTATAGGACTGGTTCTCAAACTTTGGTAGGCATCAGAATTTACCTGAAAGCTTGAAAACCCAGATTACTGGGCTCTACCCTCTGAGTTCCTAATTCAGCAGGTCTGGGATGGGGCTCAAGAATTTAAATTTCTAACAGTTTCTCAGGCGATGCTGATACTGTCAGTGTGTAGATAACTCTTCCAGAATCACTTCTTTTCAGAACGCTCTTTGATTATAAGACATAAACTTGCAATGAGAGAACCACTACCTTACTCTGGGTAGACTGTGATTTACAGGAGTTTGAATCGCAATCAGTCACCTCAATTACTATAATAAATCTTCTTTCTATCTTGGAATGCTGAGAAAATAAAAAATTAAAACAAAAATCTTCTTTCTGTTCCACCTTACTACCATGACATACAGTCTCTTTAACACGTCAAATTCAAGGACCAAGCTACAAATTCCACACGGATTGCTCCCCAGAGTTATCTCTTCTGCCCCAGACCTACTCTCCTCACAGAACTGGTACTCAAAATTCATATAAGACAACCACAAAATAATCGCATCTCCTTCTCCCTCTTACAAAGGAAACTCTTTGTTGACCAGATGTTACTGGTATGGACACTGAGGCCTTATGTGCTATTTAAGGCTTCAGTTTAAGATGATCACCAGGTGATTATTGCCACCTACATTACACACATCAAACACACAAATTTAGCTCTCGAGTGACCTGAGTTTTAAAGGTAAACATGAGAAAACCAATGGCACGTGAACTTGAACTTTCACTTTGACTGGATATGGTGGATCTACAGAGCACTTCCAATGGAGATTCTGTTCTAGATCTTACATCTAAGAATGAAAACAGTCAAGTGTGTAGAGGTAGAGAATTGAACAAATGCACAAGCAAAGATTTACATATTCGTGACAGGAGAGTGAATGTGAATTTTGCTGGAGAGGGGAAGGAGGGAAATTATAGGCACTACTGTTTACAGAAGAGATACAGCCGAATTTGTCAGAATGCAGTGTCAAACTAGAGGCTTTTTCACCAGTCAGTTGTGACAGACCTGGTTCATGGAGTGTCTGAAGAGTGAAGTCATAGCATTAATAGTTGAATTCGTATTAGAGAGGATAAGTTAGCAATCAACTGGCCAAAGGGCCCTTTGGGAAGGGAAAGAAGAAAGGTGAGCATGAACCATGATCCTGGAACAACTAGGTGCGATCTCAAACTACAGGAAGAGAAAGATTTACTCATTCAGACTACATTAATTTGGACTTTGTGATACCTCTGAGAGTTTTTCACTGACACCCCTGAACAGGGCTTGTTAAATAAATCAGTGGTGTAAAGACTGGCAGAAGGGCTGTTTAGGGCAGTCTCCTCTCAAGTCTTTCGGAAGAACATGTCATGTTACTATTTAAAACCATGCCTCCACTTCCAACATTTATTGAACCCTTTATATGAAAAAAACTTTATTTTTTAAAAAAAATTTATGATTTTGGAGTCTCTTAAACTCATAACTGCCTGTCTTATGGGTAAGCAAAATCAGATAACGTTTTTGAAAAAGAACAAAGGGGTTAGGAACAAGTGATAAACAGGTTCTAAAATTCCTTTATAAAGTATCTAGGAAGACTTCTCCAGTTATATAGACACACAAGATGTATTCTCATCAATCTGTGAACATACTCCTTCATAAAGAAAGCGATTGCCACATTTTCCGTAACACTTCAGTGTATCAAGCAAGGCTCCTCACAGCCCGGCCAAGCCTTCCTCAGCTCTGTCCCTGCGGGATCCTCTTCTGATACACAAGCACCCACCACCCTCCAGACACACCACCTTCTCTCCACCTCTGAGCCTTTGGACGTGAACCGAGCTCCTTTTCCACGCCGCTTCAACCTCTATCACACTTGACTGCTGTCATGTCTCAGCCGTCTCCAGAATCTTCCCCCCCGCCGTACCCTCCCTGGGCAGAACATGGACCCCTTCCCCCTAGGGCTCTGCGTCTACTGATCCACTTCAGCTGCAGGCCTCGACAATCCACCCAGCTGCTG
This sequence comes from Enhydra lutris kenyoni, assembly GCF_002288905.1. Taxonomy (NCBI): domain Eukaryota; kingdom Metazoa; phylum Chordata; class Mammalia; order Carnivora; family Mustelidae; genus Enhydra; species Enhydra lutris. Next base: position 60,068,040 of record NW_019154087.1, on the reverse strand, counting down.
GGCTCGTCTCTCCCCTTATCTAAAAGGGGACCTGCCCAACGTGACCCTGCTCACTCAGGGAACTACTGAGCACAAGACACACTGAGTCAGTGTTTACTGAGTGAAGGAGTAGCACTGGATTTGTTTGCTAGCTTTTTAAAGCATATGGAAAGATTTTACAGCATGTCCTACTCCAACAGTAACTTTCTAGTGTTTGGAATGCATCCTGTGTTCATTAGGAGGTTGGCAGGGAGGATTTGCTGTAGGATCTTTTAATTCAATTTCCTGTTGCACAACTTTTTTCACCTCATATATTCTAATAAATCTTAGATAAAATTAGACTCCTCTGGGTTAAAGGATACCACAGCACTCCCAGGGTCTTGCCCACTAGGGGCATGTGGTTTTGAGTGGAGACTAGGACAAAGCAAGAGAAGCCCAGAGTGAGTGAGCTCTGTGCTACCTGACCACTCTGAGACATGCTTCACCTTCTCAAGGCTTGCTTTTTCCTTCGCTAAAACAGATAGATTCTATATGTGAAAATAGATATCTATATCTATATTATATAGATATAATTAACATATAGTCTATATAATCGCTCTGTACATTTCATATATATATATGAAATTTTTAAAGGATAAAAATGATTTCACAGGATTGCTTTAAGACTATAGAATGTATATAAAAACACTTTGAAAACAGTATTATTAAATATTTATTGAATAAATGAATAAAGCTATTCATTTGGATTTGGGCAGAAGAGAAAGATAATCGAAAGCAATCTTTCTTTCCTTCTGGGCACATTCGATCACGACTGTTAATTTTTACAGGTGATCTAGTCATTGTTTCCTGGAGCACTGTGGCCTGAAACAAAACAAAGAACAAAGCTTTTTGTCAAAGCTTTTTGATTCACACAGCCAGATACATTACTTTCCTCTTGGACAGTGATTCAGAGTAAACGCACACTAGAAAAGCCTCAGTTTTAACGGGCAGAGGAAGCACACCTACACTGTCCCTCTCTAGTCTGCTAAAATACAAGCATTCCTGATTCCTTCTTCACTTTCATGGATGCGCTTGGCAGAGGTGCTATAAAGTGGTAATTATTCTTGCGGCAATATGAGCAGTACCCAGGATTTGGCAAGGTGTGGTAAATTTGGCAAGGAAGTTCAATTTCCGTAACATTGTTTCCAGCCCAGGAAATGTCTCAGGTGGCTTGGTATGGGTAAGCTGCTGCCAGTTTTCGGGCATGGGCTTGCTTCTCTTGGATGACATCATTTGACTGAATTCCTTACTCTGCTTGCCCCATAGAAGCCTCTGCATTCACTTGGTCTCCATTTTTCTCCAAGACCTCATACGATCCCCTGGATGGCTGTCTCCAAAAACCTAATATGGAAGACCTCTAATTCATGTGATGCACCTACTTGACTATTAAAATAGCAAAAGCATTTACTAATGTACACTTCAAAACCATTCATGATTATCACCTAGAATAATGGGCCATGACCGCTGCCTTAGGTCAGCATAACTCACACAGTACAGAAGTACTACATTAAATTTGTTTATCCCGAGGTCTAAGAATTGAGATTGCTGAAAAATCAAATGCTTTTTGATTTTCTTTAAAAATGCTCTTTTTAAACTATGTAAACTCTTCCCTAACTTGAGCTAAACAGAAGAGAAAGTGACCAGGTGGAACCTGTGATTTTTCCAAGCTAAACTTTCTGATACCCTAGCTCAGGGGTTGAACTCATTAATTCTCCTCTCTTTCCCAAATTATAGTATATCCAAAGGATATTATGTCCTGAAATATAAATTAGCATAGAAAATTCCAAAAAAGTTTGCAAAGAAGTCTTTTATTTATGCTACATGGCCCACTCATGAGTAACCTACTGCCTTTAGAATTCCTTTCTGGCAAAAGCGAGGTCACGTGATGTTACAGATTTCCCCCATCTTTGAATACTATGAAATATACACAGCCACCCATTTGCTTCAACACCTCTATCATTATTTTTTGGGTAATTGGCACTTGTGATTTTTGTGAGGCTCTGACATCTAATATAGTTTTACTGATATCGCTCAGGCTTATGATTTGAACTAGAATGTGGCATTTACTGACGTCTGAGGTACATCTTTCTCCTTCTCCACAACTCGGGAATCGTTATCGCCTAAAGCCATCAACTTCTTAAGTATTTTAACCAAACACTCTATGAGATCATGAACAGAAAACAAAGAGGAAAGAGGCAGAGTTGGATGGGAATGCCTTTGGTTTCTCTCCTCACCCCACATGTTGATGGTAAAGCTGAGAAGGATACTGAAGCTCGTCTCATCTAGTCTCTAGATGACCAGAGGCAACAGGGGAAAGACAGCTGGCTGTGAAGAGCTTGAGTGAGAACTACCAGCACATCAGAAGACAGACCTGGGATGACAGCCTTTTCCTCAGCTAGTTCAGAAAATAAAAGAAGGCGGCATGAAAGCAATAGGCCTGCAAGTCACAGACAAATTTCTAAATCTCACTATGCCGTTAATATGAGACGGAAATCTCTGGGTGGTCAAGGAGAGCACCAGGTGTATGTGACCCTTGCCAGAATATGACCCACAGCTTCAGTCAGATCCTGTGGTTTCATAATACTTTAACCTTTAATCCGACTGCCGAGAGCTAGAATGCCATATTTTTCTCTCTCTCTCTTTTAAGATTTTATTTATATATTTGACAGAGAGACATAGTGAGAGAGAGAACATAAGCAGGGGGAGTGGGAAAGGGAGAAGCAGGCTTTCTCCTGAGCAGGAAGCCCAAGACCCTAGGATCATGACCTGAGTTGAAGGTAGCCGCTTAACGACTGAGTCACCCAGGCGCCCCAAGAATGCCATATTTTTCTGATTCACAATTTTAGTTGAATGCCTCTGACCAAAAAAAGTGATTTTTTTCTTAAATGAAAGTTTCAGAAGGGATATGGTATTTGAAGCCAGACCTAAAGCAGTGATGAAAGGACAAGCTGATTAGCTCAAAGTCAGAAGAGAATCCATAAAAGCCATTACACACAAGAGAGAATTATACTCAAGTTTCAGAGCAGAGCCAACTATCTCAGAAAACTTTATTTCAAGATATTCAGTCTTCATCATATTCTTTGCTAATTCTTCTAAATAACTAATGTCCTGTGTTGCTCTGTGAATGCTAATTACTACGGTACCTTAAAACACAGTAAACCAATCACTGTTGCACTAGACTGTGAAATCATTATCAATATAATTCTGAAATATGACCTAATTGTAGATGTGAGTAGAGCATTACAGCAAAATGAAACAACTGGAGCCATAATAACACTGAGCAAATATTTGAAAGTCCAAACTGATAAACCTTCAGTTTCATGATCAAATTTGCATTTGGCTTAGTATGTAGACAAAATCAAAGTGATAAGCTAGAGAGCATAAACATGAGGTAGGTCGAGCTGTAAGCAGAGGTGTGGAGGTCACAGAGCCTGCCTGGGACACAGAGAGCGACAGAGAAGGGACAGACACCTGGTGGCCCAGGTGCCCAGTACACGCTGACTGCCAGTTGATGCTGAGCTGTCTACTCAACACCACCACGACTTTTTCTCCTCAGCTGCTGGCCAGGGCAGGTGGCCAGAAAGTGACACTGGGAGGTTTCCTCGGTGACCAACCAGATTCCTCCACTGGGATTCCTTGCCCAAGTAAACTGGGCTTCAGGATTTTAAACGTTTTGCATTTCCCCTTAAAAACTTTCCTCCTGAACTTACAATCGTTGTTCTTAATTTGATTTTGCCAGATCTGCCATCTGTGCTTAATTAAGCTTTTGGAAAACTCTGCAGTTGCCCACAACACACATTTTCTAGTGGTAATATCACCCGCATCTCGGGATGCTTGGTGTGCTGACAAGAAAAATAGAGCTGGGGTGCCAGGAGATGCAAGTCCTGCTACGGTTACAAATTCGGAAAGTCAACCTATGATACAATTTCTAATCTGTCGAGTGGAAGCAAGGACACCTAGCCTACCTAGCTTGCTACTGGGATAGAGCAAAAGTCCTGGTATTTTTAAATGAATGAGAACTTGGCCCTTAAGAGATGGCAATGGATTTCAGAAGTCTCAACCTTGATATGCTTGTGATGGGCCTGGATTTAGGCTTTCCTAAATCTCTCAATATAAAAGAATTCCAAGGAACTTCTGCAAGTGCACCTGCCAGATTTTAGTGTTCATTTGTCCCCTGCAGCAAGGAAGTCAACTTGAGAAAAGGTCTGGCAGCTTCGCCCACCTGGTGGCTTCACGGAGCATCTACCACCTTACCAAAGAGTTCTGGAAAAGTAGAAGAGGCATTGACATTAAGGAGTATGATTCTGTGTGTTTGCAAACTGACAACCCCTGTTGGTTGTCCACGAAGAAGAGTCAAGGAATGCCTGGACTTGGACAATGGCCGAATTATCCCTAGATCATTTCTCTGCCTTTCAAAGAGATCTGCCAAATTCTTATGGGCCACTCTCACAAATAAAAGCTTCCCCTTGGAGAGGTGAGGTCCAGCTCCTTATCTACCATCCCTGGGTAGCCACAGTCACTTGGCTGGTTGGATCTGTGGTTGCTGATGTGGACACTATGCGCTCCAACATTCTGTGGCACAGAACAATGAAGTCATATGTAAGAAAAGTATGGAGCACATGTGGATTCACTTTGTTTATTAATAAATGCCTAAAATAGATTTCTTTAAAAAAAAAAAAAAACTACATATCACCTTCCATATAAATGCATCCATTTATAGTTATGAAGGCTAATAGGAAATGAGACTTTACCAAGAAAAACTACAACTTTTTCCAACTCCAGTGTTGAATTAGTTCATTTGTGGTTTTACCAGGAGAAGCTTTATTTCAATATTCTGTTACTGGGCAGACTGTGCAGACTACAGCTTCGTCAAACAGTGGGATCTTTATTCCACCTTCAAATAATGAGAGTCCAATTTTCTCAATTTCCACTCTCTTTTGGAGTAGTCATCTTCTTCCAAGGCTTTAATTAATCACTGTGCCCATTGTGATCTCCCAGAATGTCACATCTGGGTATCTCATTGCCTCCTGGACAACTCCACGTCATGATATGTTCAAAACCAAACTTGCCCTTCCTTCAGAGCAGTACCCCCTCTTATCCCTTCCATTCTAAATGGCAGTCCTATCCACCCACTGCCTGGCAGGAACCTGGGAGTAATCCTTGGTGCATGCCACTCCCTTACCTTTCACCTGCCATCAATACCAAGTATAATCAATTCTGTCTTCTAACCATGCCCGGATCCAATTACTTCAATCCCTTGCTTTACCACTAACTTAGCTTAGACCACCAATATCTAGTTCCTGCGTTATCCTAACCATTCCGGTTGGTTTTCCTTTCCAGTCACTTTCCCAGCTGACTACCTGTAGAGTGCCCTAGCTGTGTGCTAACCACTCACGAGTGACAAAGCAGAATTGTCCTCAAGAAAGGCAGAATCTGGGACTCCTGGGTGGCTCAGTCGGTTAAGCTGCTGCCTTTGGCTCAGGTCATGATCCCAGCATCCTGGGATCGAGTCCCACATCCTGCTCCTTGCTCAACAGGGAGCCTGCTTCTCCCTCTGCCTTTGCCTGCCATTCTGTCTGCCTGTGCTCTCTCTCTCTCTCTCTCTCTCTCTCTCCGACAAATAAATAAATAAAATCTTTAAAAAAAAAAAAAAAGAAAGGCAGAATCTGGTAGAAATGGGTTTGATTTAGGCAGCCATTGGAGAGTAACATAAAAAAAGAAAGAAAAAAAAGCATACCCTTAAGAATTCTTTCAGAGTCTAAAACTCTGTCTTAATGTTAGAGAGATGAGATTAACTCAGTGAAATAATTAGGAATAAACCAGTGTACGAGTGCTGTTTCAGGAATTGTAAGTGTTCGAGTACTTCGGAGTGAAGTGAAATTAACCTGATAATTAGGAGAGGAAATTTTAAAGGAAACTTCTGGACATGTGCATAGGAGGTTTATTTTAACAGCCACTCAACAACACTAACCACCCATCTACTAAGTGTAGGGCACTGGTCCGTGGGAGTGAAACATAAAGAAAAGAGAGTCCTTTTCCTTATGAGTGCGGAATTCTGAGGTCCAGCACACTGGGGATAGAATTCGACCTTGGGCAGATGCTGTGTGTCCATTTCTCCAGCCAAATTCAGGCTCCTCCTCTCCTACGTTTCCGTTTCACACCTTCCTCTGTCCTCACAATTCCTCTAAAAGCTCCCTCGTCTGGCCCTCTGCCCATGACTGCCCTTATTTCACTGAGAGAACAGAAACACACGGTAAAGAGCAACCACAAGCTCCCACTGCCACTTCCGTTCACTCCTGCTGTCCAGACCCGCAGATTCTGCCTCCTCCCCAGCGCAGCTGCAGCAACCTCTCTGCATGCTCTGCTGGGGCCAAGGGCTCTGCCTGTGCACCAGATCCCACTGGCCTTTGGATACACAAGGTCAAGGCCTCCCTCTATTGTTCCTGGATGGCTCCCCAGTCACTTGCTGGGGTATTTACAGTGACTGAGAAAGATGGCACATACTCAAACATTCGCTGTTGCAAAATAAAATGGTTTGCTGTGAGAAACAGTAGCATAAGTACTCCTGGACTCGTTTTGTCGACTCTGATCCACTCTTCTGCTTTGTCTGTCCGAACTGCAACTCCCACCTAGCATTCCTTGTCCTCCCTCCCTTGCTTTATTTCCCCCCAGAACACATAACTCCACTGGAAGCCCTGGCTGTTCAATTTATTTTGTTCATGGTTTGTCTCCTAACCCCTGGAAGATAAGCTTCACAACGGCAGGGATTTTTGCATATTCGTCCATTGCTTTATTCCCAGAGTCTAGCCAGTACCCAGGGCACTTGCTCAATGGTATCTGAATTAACACGGTTCCAGCCCTGTCTTTTCTGATCTGTGTGACTACAGGCAAATGAACCTCTTGAAGTCTTCCTTTCATTATTTTTAATGTGGTGGTGCTGACAGTACTTACTATGTGGGATTGTGGGGGGGATTAAGTGACAATGTGTGTTAAACACTTAAGGGGTGTCTGGGTGGCTCAGTGGGTTAAGCTTCTGCATTCGGCTCAGGTCATGATCCCAAAGTCCTGGGATCAAGCCCCTGTGGAGTCTGCTTGCCCTTCTCCCACTGCCTCTCCCCCTGCTCTTGCTTGCATGCATGTGCTCTCTCACTCTCAAATAAATGTCTTTTAAAAAATATATACATTTTAGCACATTATCTGTATGAAGCGCCCAACACATGGCATTTATTATATGATTATTTAGAATATAATAATTATAAATTAGCACTCAAGTTTACCCTAAGTTTATCTAGTCTCCAACAGGTACTTATTTGGGAATTTAGTAAACTGGTATCAAGAAGAAAAATAAAAGGTCTCTAAATGTGCTTTCCTCCTATTATTAAAGATTCCATTCAAAACACTGTCCTGACTTTAATGATAATGAAGATCCAAGCAGGCAGTGCTAATGTCTACATCTAGGTTCTGTGGTAAAAATTGTGTTTAGTAAAGAAGTAAATATCAAGCAACAGGTAGTTTGCACTGACTGGCCACCCAGAATAGATCTCAGTTCTGCCCTATTACCCAGGTCCTTTTTGCTTTTTTCTCCTCCCCCTCTGCTGTTACAAAGCCAGCTACTCCTGGGATCCCCTCTTCCCACAACTCTGTAGTTCCAGTGTGGGGTCTCTGACAGCATAAGGGGCGTAGGAAAGGAAATGTACCTCTCTGTACCTTTATTTTCCCTTCAGGGTTTAAATGGAAAAAAGAGAATGTGGGGTCCTTGTAGCCATTGTTGCTGGGATTAAAAACCTTAAAAAAATCAAGTTGGAGCTTTGAGTGCATTTTCCCACAAAAATCACGTTATATATAGTGGCTGGGTTCTGTGGTACTGTTAATAAAGCAGAATATTTCAGCTATAATTTCTAGGCTGTCCTGGGAACTTAACCACAAAGTGGGACCTAATTTCAATGAAAAAGTATGTTCAGAGTTCCCAGCAACCAATTTACACACCCACATTCAGAATCCAAGTCATCCGAAAGGTGAAGGAGGCTCATTCTCAGTAAGGCTGACCCTTTCACAAAGATGCCACAAATGTCATGAAAAGTCAAAGCAAGCCAAAGAGGACAGTGGTTGAGCGGTACTTCATTTGTTTAGATGGTATTCCTGATCCCAGTTCTAGAATATCAGGAAACGTGTTGGGTCTAGCTCAGAGGATTTTGTGAGAACGCCTGGATAGTGATAGCTACTTAACAAAAGTTAGTTCTCTCCCCTCCCATTGGTGAAACTTCGGTGTCTTATTCTTTTTCCTTGGTTTTAGGTCTCTTCCTATGAATCTATTTTTAACACTTACATAGGGAAAAAAATGCAACATTTTGCCAACAGAAACCAGAAAATGGTTATTTGCTCATTTCTTCTGGCTGACACACCTTGTCTGCAAATGGCTTCTCCCTCAGGAGGAAATCTTTTCCATCAAATAAGCCTTTACACCGTCCAAAAGTTCATGCCAAACTGCAAAAATCACCATCTTCGCTTACCATAGTGGTGAAGCTTTGGCAGTTGGGCCAACACACATTCAGTGGGAGACCGAGGACAGACGTTAACTAACCATCCCACATTTTTAGCTTGTTTCCTTGTAGTCGTTATCCCAAATATACACGTGAGAGAGGCTCGCCTCTCTGGCTTATGTTACATATCACAGTTAACCCTAACGCAGTTAACCAGGAAGACAGCTAAGACTTATTGCTCAGGAAGATGACTGTGCCTTCGGTAGTCAGTGAGATTGGGCAGAGGCTGTCGAGGCCTGTTTCAGAAGGATTCTCCCTCCCTGACCTTCAGGCCCTCCTTACTTCTATCTTCTCTCCATGCCTTTCCTGCGATAATGGGCTACTGCTCTATAGTCATCAAATCTTCACTGAAACCTTTCTTGTCTACCACCTCCAATTCTTTATCCTTGACAAAGTCTAAAACAAAACTTTCCTGTTTAAAAAAAAAACTCTTGGGGGGGGGGTGCCTCGGTGGCTCATTGGGTTAAAGCCTCTGCCTTCGGCTCAGGTAATGATCCCAGGGTCCTGGGATCGAGTCCCGAATCAGGCTCCCTGCTGAGCAGAGAGCCTGTTTCCTCCTCTCTCTCTGCCTGCTTCTCTGCCTACTTGTGATCTCTGCCTGTCAAAAAAATAAATAAAATCTTAAAAAAAAAAAACAAAAAAAACAAAACCCAACAACTCTTGAATTAGTGCAATCCTGCAGGGATTTTCTAAAGCCAAAAACCTGGTACACAGTACTAGTTAGAACTGACTGCCTGAATTTTACATTTGTTTGATCCTGGTCAAAATTCCTATTTTTCCTATACCCTGTTTTAAAATCTCGTAGAGTTCCATTTCTTGTTCTGTGTTTCAGAGAGTATTATTTGGATATATTTAATGCGTTGGGAACACTTTCAAAGAATTCAGTGCTTTTTTAACATATCTTTAATTTTTAAGTATATATTTAGTATCTGTCTACTCCCCTCCTCATCTCCTTCAAGAGAATTATTTTGCAAGATACTGCATAGTAGACAATTTTAGAAGCATAGTGAACTTTCCTTACCCAATGTTTACCTGGATCTTCTGCAATAAATACTGAAAATTATAATATCTTTTGATGCAAAATTGTTTCTGTTGAAATATACACAGAAGGGAAGACAATATCTAATACACATTTGTACAGCTCCCAATGATTGTGAAAAAACTGTGGAAAGTGGGAGTAACAATCAAACAATTGTTCAAACAAATTAATAACTTCCTCTTGATATAATGTCTTTAGCACCTTGAGCAGTATGGACTCCTTGATAATTTCCAGGAAATACTTTGTATTTCAGTAATATATACTTATTTCAAATATAGTAAAGTATAAGAATTACTATAGTCTAGGGAAAATAATATTTGGGGGGATAAAAAGAAGCAACTATTGTCAAAGTAGTACAAACCCAACAGCTCTTCTATAGAGATGGCAATACTATAAAGTATTTGGGATCAACCTTGGTGCAATGTGGTAAGTGGCATTCAATTTTTAGTCTGTTATCTGAAAAGGTTTTAAAAGTCAACTAGACTGTAGAGCCCACGAGGACATACTGAAGCATACCAGGGATACACTAACTAGGACATTTATCTATCTGTTGTTTACTCAATGTCCTCACCCGGGACAGACTAGACAAGCAGTTATTATGCCATTTAAAGCAGGCGAGCTACTTTACCATACCAGTTGTCAAAACTATGATTCATGGATTCCAGCAGTCCCCCCAAAATAAAGCTACGTTATTATCAACCCCGTGAAGAACCACGTTCTTCACTCAGGTCATCAAGTTTTCACACAGCTGGAGAGATGGTTAGAATGTTGGCATGTTCTGTTATTTGCTGTTACTTGCTGAACTTGCCTAGCTTCTTATGAAGGGATATGGTGTGGGCAGTGGGCAACCCACCTCACTCCTTATTCTAAAGACAAAAAAAGAAAAGTATCTAATAAATCTTATTTTATATGAAATAGAATAAAAAGCAAAGCTTAGGAATTAGTTGAAGTATGTGTTGGTTATATAACTCTTGCCCACTCATCATACATTTATTGCTCGGTACAAAAAGGCAATCACTCAAAGGCATAAGGGTGCATATGCTTCATGGTGTCTCTTATATCAATCAATAGAAACAAACTCCTTATCGATAATTCAGTCTGCCAGATCTTAAAAAATAATATCCTCTGTCCCTGAGGATGTAAAAAAGCTCATGCCTTTGGACTGTGAGGTCCAGAAGCAAACCAAACCAAAATCCCTGGACAATTAGCTGGACCATTTTTCCTCAGTGGCAGTTGTTGATATAGTTCTGGCAGGAGCCTTCATCACACAACTAAGAACGTGTCCTCAAAGGCAAAACTTGGCAGTTTCCAAAGTTGGTAAGGCCAATGCTGAGCCTGGAGGATGGGGGAGGGGCAGGAGAGGTGGTGACAGTAGCTTTTCAAATGCTGGTTAACTGAAATGTGTTTTATTCCATGCCTCCAAATCTTGGGGCTGTCCATTTCTGCCTTCCTCATACTCGTTCTCTGTGACTGCCAATCACAACGTAGATCCAACTAGTGCAGGGCTCTAGTGACCCCCGCCCCCGCCCCCGCCCCCTCCCAAGAATACACACCCATCCTGGTGTTTCTCGTCAGCACACCAGCAGCTGGGGTGGGCTCGTGCAGGCCTGCTACCCGAGCAAGACCCAGCTCAGCTGGGTGGAAAGATGCCTGTGCGCCCCCTTCAGTCCCCAACAAGTGCAATAGTCCCAAGACTCACTCCAGACTCAAGTGCCCAAACTCTCCATTCTGGACTCGGAACAACTTACCATTCGGGACAGAACCTCCCTGAATGTTAAATAAGGCACAGAGGGGAGAAGCCCCCAGTCCCAGGGTGGGCTCCGTTTCTTCCAGGATCCAGCCCCCATCTCTGCGCCCGGGATTTCTGAACACACAGCACATCAGAGAGGGCCAGCCTGACGGTTCACACAATCCTTTTTCCTTGGGTCTGCCGTGGCGGGCGCACGCCGCTAACTCTGCAGCTACATCCAGGGGCCCGCGCCCCGCGCTCTGGCTAACAAAGCAGCTACCACCGGGGACCGCGGGGGCGGAGCTGCGGACCCCCACTACAGCCTCAAACCTTGCAAGAGGAGCCTAGCGACTGCTTACCAGGGCACCCTGGTGGGGAAAAGCCCCCAAGTGACAAGGAAGTTTTCTTTGAGTGGCGCCAAGGTGGGGTAAATAACTCCCAGGGAAAGGAGTATGGAGCTGGGGAGAGGCAAGGGCGCAGTGCCCTGGTTTGGCTCCAGATGGATGGACCCTATGGGCCCTTCCTCCCTTAGCCCCCTGCCAGTGCCAGGGAATGAGGTCATCCCCTCATCCCTTAAATCTCTGTCAGCCACGTTTTTTCTGCCCTTCCACAACGGGTTTGATCCCCGTGTAAGTGGGGCCACGAATAAGTGAGGGATGGGGTCAGAAAAGTTTGTAAGAGAGGGAGGGATCATCCACCGCAGCAAAGCATCCCCAGTCCCGACCCTGTGAAGATGAAACAAAATGCCCATCTGGAACCGTTTTCAGTGGTTCCTGCTCGGATCCGACCGGGGGAGGGGGGGGCGCGTTGCGAAAGGACCGTCCACTGGGAGAAACTGCGTTTACAAGTTGCTCGGCCCCGCTACCCACCCCCTCACCCTCTGGTAAAACCCTCCCACCCCAGCTCGCCCACCGCCCCACAACCTCCGCTCCCTTTAATTCATACATTTCTACCAGCCGAGGGGCCGACCCCCTGAGCCTACCTCGGGTCTCGGGGCCGCGCCCCACCGCTCTCTAGCTCCCGGTCCCGCGGGCTCTGTGGGCTGGGGCCCCAGGCAGGTACCCGCGCTATATACCCGGCAGCCTGCTCCGCTCCGTGACTCAGTGAGTCCCTGAAACGCTTCGGTCTGTGGTCCTTCAAAATAAGAGTCCGCAAAGGAGGCGTGGCTCTAGCCGCAAGCCGCGGCCCCCAGGTTCGGGAGGCATCCCGCCCCCTCCTCCCGGCCGCGCTCCGCCCTTGGCATCTTTCTGCGGCCCCTTCCTGGGGCAGCCAGCGATGAATCGACGAATCGGGCTTTCTCAGAACTTTTAGGAAGAACTGATAATGGGAAAGAATTTAATTTTTTTTCTAGGCCAGTAGAGATGTTGGCTGCAAGGCAGGATGATTTCCCCCCAGTTTTTGATTGTCTTTTTCCTTTATAGACTAAAAAGAAATGTCCAATGACTCTGACTCCGGGGCAACATTCTTGGGGCGTGAAATAGAAGCCGGTGGTGGAATGGAAGCAGCCCTGAAGGCCTGAAACTGCGGGGCTGAGGCTTGGGTGGGGGAGGGTCCAGTTCCTGCTAGCTACTCTCCTTTAACTGGGGTGCTACGGGCTCACCCGTACAGGCAGAGTGCGCAGCATTTTAACAAGAAAGTGCAGATCACCCTGCAGCACACTCCTTTTTTAAGTAAGAGGATGATTTCTAGTTTTCCGTTAATTAGCTTACTCCGTCCTATCAATGAGTAACTAAACTTAGGAGCCCTAGGGTAAGAAGTGTAACTCATTCTGATTTAGCAATATTTTAGGAACGTGGTGCCTATCTTGTCTTCTTCTGTCATAAACTATGATGTTCTGAGTCACTTGTTTTAACCTACTACCTGGGGATGTCTGTAGAGTGTTTTAAAGTAGGAAATGGACGTCTTAATTCCGGAATTAATTTCCTATGTAAAATTTGTGATTTATTGTGGGCCTAATCTTAAAGCCAGACCAGCAGATTTTCCTTGCACCAACTCAAGTAAGAACAACTTCACTCTGTGCACAGTCCTCGAATGGTCAGGTTAGCACACTAACACAGTTATTTCTGTCCCGTTACTAGTGGGGTGTATGTTCCTAGACCACTGAGACCAAATTTCTTTTACATACAATAAACTGTCAATAAAATCAGTGAATGAATATTACCTAACATTTGCTGAACACCTGTTGTGCCAAGGCCCTTTCAAGTAAATGCCAATGATGCCAACCAGAATTTGAAGAGCCATGGACCACAGGTTTAAATTATCTAGTAATTTTATCCCTACCTTCATTAATATTGAACAATAGGGTTTCTAGATTCACAGCCCTGAGCCAGATACCCTCTCTCTGAAATATCTTTATTTGTAAATTTAAAGTCTGTAAAATATTCCAATAAACCCCAAATGGATGCTTTCCTGTAACTCTACCAGAGATAAACATTGTTAACAGCCTACAGTCTTTGCTTCCAGACTTTTGTGTGTGTATTTAAACACATAATAAAACACAGATTAGATCATCATTTACATATGATACATTTACATATGATACATCATTACATATGATAACCTACTTTTTTTAAACCTATAATACACCGTAGTCATCTTTCTAGGCATTACAAAAGGCACTACCCTCTTTTCAATTTTTGAGAGGACAAACACCTAAAAAAACCTCGGTATTTCACTGTTAAACTTTGCCTTTCTTCGACTTTTTAATTTGCTCATCCCCATGTCAAATGGCCGTTAGGGTGGCAGCAATGACTTCACTTGGCGTGTCATGGGATTTTCTTGCAGGCTGAAGTGTGACCGTGAAGAGAGTTAGGATTTAGGAATCTGTGCCCTGAACTATGGAACTCTGGGATTTTCTTATTTCCACAATAATGGGATTAATTTGATGATTTTTAAAGTTTTGGTTCTTAAATTTTGTAAATTTATGATTTTGGAGTCCATTCTCAACATGAACACAGAAGGAATAAATTAGATAAGCATGGGTTCCTACCTCGGTTCATGTTTACCCACTGTGGGAGGGTGCGTAGGGTGGAACGGACAGGTTGATTATCTGCAAGAAAACATCCAATTCCTTCACTCTCAAGAGGCAGCAAAAGAAGGATGACCCCCTTAGATCTGCCATCTCTGCCTTATTCCTTCTGTAGGAACCCAGAAAGCAGCATTCGTGCGGACCAGGTTTCCTTTCTCCAAGATCAAACCCAGAAGGATTTAAGGAACTGGTACAGAACACTGAATATGTTAATGCTTTCAACTTTGCAAGTTTTATGCATGAAGTGTGGGAGGCGTGGATACATCTTAGCTATTGCTTTGGCAAGTTCCAGAATTGTGAAAACTATTATCAGTAGAAGCACTGATAGGAATTTCTGTCAAGCCTGAAAAAGAACACTTCATCCCCTCATGCTCACTGAGGATTCTGATCAACAACCTTCTCTTTAGATTGTTTTTTTTTTCTTCATTCTCTCTTAGCTGAAATTTAAGAGTTCTATGGTTTTAAGGGGAGACAAAAGAGGTAGAGAACAAACATGCAATCCACGTTTACTTGACCAGGGGCTACACTCTTAGGATTCCCTCTGGCCTCCCTGAGAGTGTTTTGGCATTTAGGACGTAAAGTGTCCTGTTTTAAGGGTGCCTGGGTAGCTCAGTTGGTTAAGCGACTGCTTTGGGCTCAGGTCATGATCTCAGACTCTTGGACTCCAGTCCTGCATCAGGCTCCCTGCTCAGCACGGATTCTGCTTCTCCCTCCAACCTTCCCCCCTCATTCCCTCTCTCTCTAATAAATAAAAATTTTTTTAAAAGTGTTTTAAGACTTTTGACTCTAGCTTCACTTTGAGCACTCTTTGGCTGATAGACCTACAGCTTCCAATGTGAAAATTTAATTGGAGATGGAATACTTTGCTCAAGGGTCTGGTTGTTTGGGAAGACACATGGACTGGGTGAAGGTAATCCTTAAAGCCATTCCTTTACACAGTCTTTTCATATTCTCTCCAGTGAAAAAGATGAGACATAGATGGTTAAAAAGTAAAAAGAACAACAAAGACAACTAAAAACAAATGGTGTTCACTGAACAAACAACATCTTGACATTGCAGCCAAATCATACATACATATAGAGACCTACAAATAGAACTGCTGATACATAGCTCTTATCTCAGATATCCTCAGCAGACAGACCAATACTTTATAAATGAATAGTATTAACAAAGCAAAATCCTCTCACCAAATGTCCATTCAAAACACTACTGCCACAACTCTACATGGTTCGATCATGCTTGTCTAACCTATACATTAAGGCCAAATTCTGTATTTTTGTTCCTTTTATTTACATGTAGCAATAAAAAAATGTTAGTGTATCTTTGGGCATTTTACTTAAAATAGTATTTTAATGAAAACTACCAAAAACTTGAGATTTTCTTAACTCTTGGCTTTGGGGTTGGCACATTTTCTTAAGATATTTATATATATATATATATGTACGTATACATATATATATATAAATTTTATTTATTTATTTATTTGACAGACAGGTATCACAAGTAGGCAGAGAGGCAGGCAGAGAGAGAGGAGGAAGCAGGCTCCCTGCCAAGGAGAGAGCCCGATGCGGGGCTCGATCCCAGCATACTGGAATCATGACCCAAGCCAAAGACAGAGGCTTTAACCCACTGAGCCACCGAGGCACCCCAAGGCACATTTTCTATAAGGCAGCTTTTGTTATACATTTTCCCGGAGTGATCGATGGTATGCACAATATGTTCTGGTATCAAGTCAGCGTAAGGGAATATTTCCATTCATTTCTGGTGCTTCGATAGGATTTTTAAAAATGTTTTGACATAACTCTTGCTATATTTTTAAAAGGTACAAAATCTTGGCTAAATGGACCATTTCTCCTCTTATAGATACTACTTTTGCAAGGGTTCCCAACCACATTCAGCCAGGAAGAACAAGACTAGGAAAATAGTAGAGCAATTATAGACTTTATCTGATATTGGTTCCAATTAATATTATTGGGAAAATGTTCCTGAGAGTAGAATGCTTAAGATCAACTTTCTATTCTCTTCATTTTAAAAATGAGGCCCTTTAAAAAAAATCTTAGACCATTTTGATTGTGGACCCTTTCTAATTAATTGCAGCATTTTCTAGGAAACACATTTGTTTCCATGTTAACAACTACCAAATTATTTTAAGAAAAGTAAGAAATCTTTAAAAATGAAAACATGTGTCTTCTCAAGAGGCTAAACACTGTGCATTATGTGATCAGGAACACAGACTATTAGGGAGGAGGTACAGGGCAAACCTCCAAAGACAATTCATAGTTTCAACATAAAAACAAATTAATGTATTCCACAGGCCAAGATAACTTTCTGGCTCTTTGATTTGTACATAACTTTTTATGAAGAGCAGGAAAAAGGATAAGGGGGAGAGAAACGGGACTGTTTGTTCTTGTGTTAAATGTGACTAGAACCCAATGGACATAAAATAGTACATGAGAGGGAACATGACAAACAGAAGGTTTGCAGTCGTGGAATGTAAAAACAGATCACAAACTTGCAAACAACTGAACAGATCGCATTTGTGAGAGCAAAGTAAGCCTTGAACCTCCACGCAACTCCAGAGGAATCAAGGAATTGGGCATCAGAGCTACCAGAGGCCTGAGGAGATCAGCTAGTAGAAGGGTGTCCTGAAAAAGGCATGAGATTTGGAGCTACACAGATTGGGGTCAATCAAAGGCTGTTGCCATGACCTTAAACTCACAGAGCTTCTGTTTTCTCATCTGTAAAATGGAGGTCAAGGAATTTACCTGGGATTACTGTGGAGAAGATGAAGCGAGAGGCTGCCTATGTAGTGCCTCATATGGTGCTGGATATGGAGAAGGTGGAGGCTGGTTTTCTTCCTATTTTAACATTTATACATTGTACATTTATAACCTTATAGTATCTCAGGAATGTATTTTACACGATACAGTAGTTAGGAACAGAGTAAAAAATGACAATCTGAATTTACTTTGTGCTGACAGTATGCCAATTACTTCACACGCATTCTCACATTTTATCTTCCTCGACAACTCATGGGGAAGTATAGTTGTTACTGCCATGCCCCTACTTCAAGGAAGAGGAAGATGGGCACAGAGAGGTTAGGTAACTTATCCAAAGACACGGAACAGGTGAGTGGAGGAACAATGACATAAATTGTTAACTCCAGAACCCAAACTCCAGAGAATATAAATTTGGACTGAAAAGTGTATACTTATGGTTAAGTCTATTGACAATCTCTGGACACTAAGAGATCCATCAATAAATTAGTAATTTATTATTGTGAAGTTTCATTCTATACGTTTTTGTTTGACCTGCAATAGTTAAGGCAGTTTCTAAACATGTCCCGCTTTGTCCACACAAGAATCTGATTCATTATTGAGTATCCTTTTCCAATCAAATGAGTTATGCCGGCTCTGATGGAGTCATCCACAGATTCTATGTGGATTACTGAAAAGGCATAGTTAAAAGGAGGAATTTGCCTTTTATGCAACTCTCCTGAGTAAATGGGGATATACTGTTATCAGTTGACTGGTTCCTTCAACTTCATCCTGCAGAAGAAAAACCTTAAGCTATGTCTTAACAAATACAGAGATTGATAATAGATAAATATGACACCATCAGTTTAGGATTACACATTTTCAGTATTTTAGATTAATCCCAATGGCAATTCATGAGGTTATGGGTGAGGTGACAGAACTTCGTCAGTGGGTTCTCTTAGTACCATTGCTTCTGGGGACACCAAAATAAGGAATCTTGTGTTGCACATCATATAGACGGTTCTGGACGCTTCCAAAACACACAGATCAGCCATCATCCCATTGTTGTGCCCAGAAATACAGGATGTGAAACCACCTCGGTAATGAAGCGGCCATGGGTTTGCAATGCCTTTCTCAGAATGATGATTTAAATGCAGAGGAAATGGTGGACTCCAACAGGATACAGACAGGAGACTGCCTTTACAAGGAGGAGGGATTTGGGCCTATTTTCCCTAACTCTGAAATCTTCCCTCTACCAAATCCTTTACATCCTAAACTTGAGCATCCATTTCCTTGAATTAATAAACTAATCTTCTGGTTCAAATCAATAGGATTATGTTCTCTAAAGTACTTAATTTCCCTCATTAGGGAAATACACAGGGATTTGCTTGGGTGCAGCAATGAAAAGTTTGCTAGCGGAGATCTCCACCTAAGAGAATTGTGGAGATTATTTTATAGTATATGTCTTTGACACAATAAAATGTGCAAACCAAGACTCTAGTATGGAAAGGGAATGAGACAATATTCTAACTAAATTTTCTTTTAAAAGAGAAACTTAATAGATGGCATTTCACAATGGAAAATTCCCTGAATGTGGATCCTAAAACTCGTAAGAGGAAATATTTGGTAACAGTAATTAAAAGAATTAATTTATCTGATATATAGTTTATATGATTGACAGTTAAAACAACTGACTTAGTAATATTGATACTCCTGTGATGGGCTCATTAAATAAGTTATACTATGTCACCACTGACACAATGAAGTACTAGATTTCAAGAGATAAAAATCAAGATTTTTATGCATGAGCTCATTAGATGTGAATAAGAATCCTATTGTCCCAAAGAATTGAGATCATTATTCTTCTATCAGCATTATCGTATTTGTCTATTTGTTTTTAGTAACCTAAGACAAAATTAGGTGAACTGGACGCAATTTGGCCACTTGATTGGGTTGATAAATGAAGTGACTTTTCCAATTAAAATCTGGTTCAATCTGTTACATTCAGAGAAGCCAGTAGCCTACAAATGTTTTCAAATGGCTATGTCTTTCATTATCTGTAAAAAATTTTAATTAAATATGGCACCTAAGTACAGTTCAAAGAGAGATGACTACACTGAGGGAAACCGGAGCTTAGCATCCTCGTTTAAAAAGTGTAATTTCTATGCAAAGCTGACAAAGTTAAGATTCAGAAAAGAACGTTTTTAATTCAAGAAATACAGTCATCATAGAGACTAAATTCAGTCTTGCTTCCTGAAAACCTTCTGCAAATCATTATCTCCATTTTTAAAAAGCTTCGTTAGAGATTAATTCATTAGCAGCAGGCATGTACATGTTATAGTTCCAAGGTTGCATTTAGTTCATCAGCTTATGGGTGGGAACAGTATTCTGTCCTCACTTGTGGGTGGCTCAAGGAGAAGCCTGACATAACTCTGGTGTCATTGTTCCCTTGTTTGTTTGCCCAGCATATGACACTTAACGAAACCTTGTGTCCCGGCCATGGATAAACTGGTCTGACAAAAATTATCCTCTCAGGTTGACTCCATTTTGGAGAACAAAGACCTGTCTTTCAGCATCACAGAGGAATTAATTTTGGATTCAGTTGCCTGCCCTGAGTCATCACATTATCGCCAAAAGACCCTCCACGAACAGCCCTAGCAGAGCATGCTGGGGGGGGGCGGGTGCACACCCCACCGGCATTTCGAGACCCCATGGTGTTACTTAAGGAGAAGGGAATTATCAATCCTTGAACCACCTGTTTCTCAGAGAGAAGCATCAAGAGAAACAGCAGTTGAAAGGGGCTAGTAACATTCTTTATTACAATGAGGGTAAAATAGATGAGGCCATTTGTGATTCGCAGTGCCCGTGTCCATAATCTTCGGAGGGGCTGACATATCCACTAGGCACTGGAGGTACAGTGGCTCGTGCCCACAACACTTTTGACAGCCCAGAAAAACACTCCTTTACTTTTATTTATTTTTTTAAGATTTTATTTATTTGACAGACAGAGATCACAAGTAGGCAGAGAGGCAGGCAGAGAGAGAGGTGGAGGCAGGCTCCCTGCTGAGCAGAGAGCCCAATGTGGGGCTTGATCCCAGGACCCTGGGATCATGACCTGAGGTGAAGGCAGAGGCTTAACCCACTGAGCCACCCAGGCGCCCCAAACACTTCTTTATTTTAAATATTTTTATACTCAGAAGGAAAAAAATGAATGTAAATATTACAATGATGACTGTATAATAATGAATCTAACCTGGCTTATAGTCATCTCTGTACCAATGCAGTTATAAAATAGAATTATAACTTTTTTTTTTGTAATGGAGAAAGGGACACACAACGGCAAAAATTCCTAGGGCCCACGAAGGTCGTAACGTAGTTCTAATCTTAGGTAGCTGGGGTTTGTCTGAACCCTTGACTCTTTCCTTTCATGAGCTATAAAGACAAACTCTATCACTTAGTCTCTATTCACCGTGTCTTCTGTGTGAATCTAAATCAGTAGGTATCACAAGGTTTTAAAAGAAGAAAACACAGTCTCACATTCTCAAGCTCTTTATAATCTAAGCAAGGAGACAAAAATCAGCTGTTAACAACAGGTGCTTTACAGTTGTTCATCCACTTGGACTTTTCTTTTACGAGTTAATTACTCATAACTCCCCTGTGAACAAACTGCACATCTGGGAAAATAAAGCTGCCCACTGAACATGAATTACTGGAGCGTAGGTGAAGCACAATAGTTAATTCATTTGGATACCCTTAAAAGGCTTAACAAAAATCCCACAAGCGCTTAGAAGTTGGACTTGAGTCTGAAGAATGAGTTAGCATCAGGTTGATTCCAAGCTCCCAAGCAGCTGCTAACACTTCCCTGGGTCACCTGCGCCCCATTTCCACAGCCACTTTGCCCACAGCGTCTGCTGATCTGGGCTCACTCAGCCTCCTCTGCAAAATGCTCTACCTTTTTCCCAAGGTGTTCTTTTTCACTTTCAACTTGTTCATGGTGAGAAAAGAGTTCTTTTGCTACCCCAAATCTCTGCTATTTGGTAAAACAATGGCAAAACTCAGTTCGTTATCACATATGTACTCACACTTACTTTTTGAAAACTGATTTTTCCCCCCAACTTCATTGACCTATGACTGATAAATAATTGTATATATTCAAAGTATGGCACATGGTGACTTAAAAAAATTTTTAAATTTGAGTTGTATGGTTGACACACAATGTTACATTAGTTCCAGGTGTACAGCATAGTGATTCAACTCCTCTATACATTATGCTATGCTCACTACAAGTGTAGCTACCATGTGTCATCACACAATGCTATTACAATATCACTGACTATTCTCTATGCTGTGCCTATTATTCCTATGACTTATTCATTCCATAACTGGAAGCCTGTGTCTCACTCTCCCCTTCACCCATTTTGCCCATCCCCCACCCCCTTTCCCTCTGGCAACCATTAGTTCTTTGTATTTATGAGCCCGTTTCTGCTTTTTATTTATTTGTTTTGCTTTTTAGATTCCACATATAAGTGAAATCATATGGAATATGTCTTTCTTTGTCTGACTTACACTTAACACAATACCGTCTAGGTCCAACCATGTTGTCACCAATGGCACAATCTCATCTTTATTATGGCACCATAATATTCCATCGTGTGTGTGTGTGTTTGTGTGTGTACACAAATTTGTCCTCCCTATCTACTCCTTATCCATTTGTCTATTGGTGAACACCTGGGTTTGCTTCCTTATCCTAACTACTATAATAATATTGTAATAAACATATAGGGGTACACATATCTTTTTGAATTAGTGTTTTTGTTTTCTCTGGGTAAATACCCAGTATTGGAATTATATGACATAAGGTATTTCTATTTTTACTTTTTGAGGAACCTGCATACTGTTTTTCACAGTGGCTGTACCAGTTTGCATTCCTTCCAACAGAGCATGAGGGATCCTTTTTCCCCACATCCTCAATGCTTGTTATTTCTTGCTTTTTTGATTTTGGCCATTCTGACAAGTGTAGACAAAATCTCACTGTGGTTTTGATTTGCATTTCTCTGATGTTTAGTGATGTTGAGCATCTTTTCATGTGTCTGTGGGCCCTTTGTATGTCTTCCCTGGAAAAATATCTATTCAGGTCTTCTACCTATTTTTTAATTGGATTTTTTTTTTTTTTGGGTGCTGAGTTTTATACACTTTTTATATATTTTGGATATTAGCCCCTTATTGGATTACAATACAGTGTTTTGATGTAATTATACATCATGTACTCATGTAATAATGACCATACTCAAACTGATGAACATATCCATCACCTCACACAGTTACTACTTGTCTGTGTAGAAGAGACCATTAAGATCTATCATTTTAACAAATTTCAAGTATAACAGACTTTCAATAGAACAAACTATCTCATCAGGTCCTACGTCCTCAGAAATGAGACATTTGGGCAGAGACATTTGGGCAAAAGTCCTAAGTCTCATGGTCTTTTCACCTGTTCAGTGAAGAGGCTGAACTGCATGATCACTGATGTTCTCTTCAGCTAGACGGTTCTAAGGTCAGGCCCAAGGTCAACCTACCCCAACCTGGGGTGTAAGACTTTTGTGGCAAATCTTCTGGGGTATCTGTCATACAGAGTAATGGTTTTCAATGACAATCCACTGAGAAATAAGAAAAAGTGCTAAAACTTCTCTTTATATTTATCTTAACCTTTAAACGTTTCTCTTTGTTTATATTTTATAATATGTCATAATGCATGTATATTTCATGTTTGTGTATGTGAAATACACATATGTATATGCATCTGTATATATACAACACATACACTCAAACACATACATGCATACAAACTATCTTTCATTATCAAGGATAAATGACCAAAAAACTTCGTATCCCATGGTTTTTAGCTAAGATAGAAAGGGGTCTAGAACAAATGAGGTAATCGACTCAATTCACCAGATCACGTCTGGCTGAGGGCCTGCTTTAGGACTTTCCTCTCCAGCTTTACCTTTAGCACTATATAGTTCTAGATATATTGCTTCAAACATGCAAATTTAATTTAAGATGAAGCTTTCTAGTCCATTTTACACAAATTTGTGGAGGGCTACAGAATGAGTCAAAGTAATTCCTTCTATTATTCCTTTTATAACAGATTCAACTAAATATTCCAGACAGTTGAAGGCTTGAGAAAGCTACAGCAGAGGGCTGGAGCTCGCCCCACTGGACCCCCGACTCCCATCCTGTAAGTTACAGAATAGATTATTCTGGGTGTAGCTTTATGTCTGCTATACTTGGGAGTTCAAATGTTGTACACAAGCAGAGCTTCTGCCCTGCCCAGTCTTTTTTCCTATTGATGTGGCAGGACCCATAACCCAAGAAAATGCAGAGACATTCAGTTCTGTTTAATAATTTAAACTGAGATCCTTACTTAATATATAAGAACAGTATCATTAGATTCCTTCATTGATTTATATTTCAAATTTTATATATCTAATTCCAAAGTTTTATTCATGCTGGTAATTTTGGGAGCTCTGTGATTATCATATTGAAACCGACAAATTGCCACTTGAATACCTGGCTTTTGGAAGCCCAAAGTTTTATTTTCTGAATTAAAGTGGAAGTTTCAGCTCAAACATTTGGATATTTAAAAAATTTTTTATTTTATTTTATTTTTATTTTATATTTATTAATCTTAAAAATTTTATTTATTTGAGAGAGAGAGAGCAGGTGCAGGAGTAGGGGAGTGGTGGAGAGGCAGAGAGAGAAGCAGACTCCCTGCCGAGCAGGGAGCCAGATGTGGGGTTCTATCCCAGAACCCGAAGATCATAATGCCAGTCGAAGGCAGGTGCTTAACCAACTGGGCCAACCAGGTGCCTCTTATTCTTTGGATATTTTCAAGAGAACTGTCCCCTGCTTACGGTACTTCAAGTGTATCCTCAAAAGATTTCATTGAAATATGAACTCCAACTTTGTTACTTGCTAGGTGGATGTTTCTGGATAACTTATTCAAGTTTCCTCCTCTGTAAAATGGAAATACTACTACAGACCTCATGGAGTTGCTGTGAGGGTTCACTGAGCTGTTGTAAATTATGTGGCCCAGTGCATGTGGTATTGTTGCCAACACTTTAGCAATTTCTGTTGTCATTACTGAGCAACAGAGCCACATGGCGCCTTCAAGGAGCTTATATTCCAAATAAGTAGCTAGATGAAGCAAACCGTTAAGGTACCACCTTGACTAAGTCAGGAACAGAGATTAAAGCTCTGTTAAACTTTTAGACTATCAAAACAAGACTGATGGAAGTGCCACTTAAGTTCACCACAGGAAAAGAGCAAGAAGGGAAGGGCAATAAATAGAGACTTGATAGAAAAACAGCCATTAGGGACTTAAATACTATAATCCACAAACAAGTTGGCTCCACCATTCACTCGCTCAGATCTTGCACAATTTACTTGGAGTCCTGTGTCTCAGTGTTCAAATCTGCACTATAGGGAGTTGGATGAGATTACAGCTAACATCTATAATTATTATACAGTTATTATAAATCATCACAGGATTCTCCATAAAGACAGATTTCTTTGCTTCTCCACTTTTTGACACCTGGGTATGTAAGTAATTTTTGCATTATTCTAAGTCTCAATTAACTTTTTCCTGTCAATAATTCAAATGAGCTGCTTTATAAAAAGTGCTTCCTAAACACTTGGAAGACTTTATAATTATTTTCAGGAGCAGAGGGATAAAAAGTGAAGCACTGAAAGATGAAACGAACTGCTCTGTGGGGGGAGATGAGAATTCTGAGCTCTCAATGCCAAGGTTTGCTACCAGGTGCCATCGGGCGCTTTGAAAACGAGATCCCTGTATGGGTGGAGCCAGTGTCTTTGCCTCTTTCAAATGGAGCCGCCACTGGTGACACTTTTGGATCCTGGACTAACTCTGCCAGCTTTTGGTTACTTTACATTAATCAGAGCTATGCTAGAGAGATTGGGGAGAAATGGTCCAGGAGCCTCTATAGTTACATTGTATCTGCTTCTCTCTCAGGGAACTACAGCTGGCTTTGCTCCTTTGCAAATAACTGACAGATCAAGTCAGTAAATGAAGCAGTTCTCCAAATCACCAACTTTGGTACAATATCATTATGCAAACTGAACTCTGTGATTTGTACCTGCTGTATAGATAACTCTGAAGCCTCAGCTCCTTCTTACCCTGGAAGCTGCCTCTGAGTTTTGTTGTTGTTGTTGTTGTTGTTGTTTTAATCATTTTTTTAAAAGTGTTTCTTATGAAAACATACAACTGATAAAGGCAAAAAAAATGTATCCATAATCACAATACACTAGCATTATTATTTTCTCCAAGGTCTCTTCCAGTCTCCAAAGCACAGCTACACCAGAGTATACAATTTTATAAGCTAAATTTTCAGCATCATTATATTATCATTAATGTTTTTGTCTTCACAGTTTTATCATTACTATTTTTAGAGGCTGCATAATATTTCATTAATTAGGACAAGAGGACCAACATTTTGTGTTCTTTGGCTCTTCAGTTTCTTTCTTTCTTTTGAAATTGTAAGAAAATGCTATAGTGGGTGAGCCCGGGTGGCTCAGCTAAGTGTCCAACTCTTGGTTTCAGCTCAGGTCATGATCTCAGGGTTGAGAGATCCAGCTCCAAGTAGGGCTCTGTGTTCAGAGAGCATCTGCTTGAGATTCTCTCTCTCCCTCTCCCTCCCTCTCCCTAGCCCTCTGTACCTCCTCACCACACTCTCTCTCTAAAATAAATAAATACACCTTTTAAAAAATGCTATAGTGAACATTTTCAGGCTTTTTTTCTCTTTTGAATTATTTCCTCAGGGCAAATACTGGAAAGTATAACTTTGGGGTCAAATGCTGTTTGTAAAACTCTTGACATTTGTTGCTAAATTGCTTTTTTTTTTTTTTTTTTTTTTTAAGAATTCAGTTCTTTGTTAGTGACGATAAACATTTTCTCCTGACGATCACATCTTCCTGAAGAAGGTGATAATAACAGCTTATTAAATAGGGTTTACATCTAAATTTAAAAGGAGTGGCTATTTTTGGAACCAGGTTGAACTGTGTTTTAAGATCACCTTGATACAGTGGTCAATCTGTGCGCTGTGTTGTTCCCCATTTCTGCCCTCCAGTCAGCTCTATAAGCAAATTCTTCTATTTCCTATTAAGAAGTGTTCTGATATGTTCTGATTCAACTGAGGGCTGGCCAGTTGTATATTTGGGGAGCAGAAGGGTAGGTTCACTCACCTGTCTCCCTTAAAGTTGCCAACAATTCAAAGTTAATGAAGATTTAAACAAATTCTGATACAAGATTAATGCCCTATATCTATTTCTGGCTAGGAACATAAATAAATTTCTTGGTTAATAGGAACAATTTCTAGGGGCGCCTGGGTGGCTCAGTGGGTTAAAGCCTCTGCCTTCAGCTCAGGTCATGATCTCAGAGTCCTGGGATCGAGCCCCACATTGGGCTCTCTGCTCAGCGGGGAGCCTGCTTCCTCCTCTGTCTCTGCCTGCCTCTCTGCCTACTTGTAATCTCTGTCAAATAAATAAATAAAATATTTTAAAAAAATTTTAAAAAAAATAGGAACAATTTCTCTCTGTTGGTTTTGTGGCACACAAAGGTGCCTCTAACTATGGTTAGCAATGTCCTGGAATAGTTCTTCCAAATCTGGGTTCTTCTCTACCCACACTACAAAAGTGTCAAAATAAAATCAATGTCAATTCATATTATTGGTAACAAATACTATTTGCCACTGTAGAGAGTTTGGGAGATGAGACTGAGAAGATTAAAATAGGCACTGACAATTTCTCTGCATAATTGCCTCCTCTGACATCTTTAGTAACTGTCAACATATTTAATTAGACAATATGTCTACCGCATATTTAACTAATTTATTAAGAGGTAAGCTTCTTCTCAATGAATACAATTGTAACTCAGTGTTCAGGGCATGTCTGAAAATGGGATACAAAATATTTTTGTGGCTTCTTGGAAACTTTCATCATCTTGGGCTACAAGTTTATCAATCGTACATAAAAGGAATACTACAGTGCTCCTAATGTACAACTTGCCTTTTTTTTTTTCATGTTTAACAAGAAAATGCTTATTATTTCAGCTGCTCAGAGTTTCTAAACATCTCTTCAGAAACAGGTCGACCAAAAGCCACCAGAAGGGGAAAGACACACTTGTGTTTTGCTCCCTGCTTAAAGACGAGGTACTACTTTCCCTCTCTATCTTGTGTAAGTGAAGCAAAAATCCTTTGACATTTTTCTTTGCTTATTTTTACTCTCCCAGATTGCCTGAGTCTCTGACACACTTCTATTCTGAAATCCTTCAGCGCTGACTTCCTTATTTGGTTGCTGGAACTGCTCTTTGTCTTGTTCAAACATTCTGCTAAGCTTGCAGCCTCCCTTCACTCCCGCCCCTTGCCCACTGCTCCCCCTTTCCTACACACACACACACACACACACACACACTGGAGGCTGGCTTCAGCAGGTCACTGTGACTCAGCCTTCTCTGTTGTTCACTCGCCAATCACCCATCAGTTATGCCCATTTAAGGAGTACCTTTTGGAAATCATGGAGAGACAGAGAACTTTCAGCTGTTTGGAAAGACTGCTCTGTTGCATACACTCGAAGTCACTGCAAAGCATGTATTTCACACAACTGCCCTCCTCATATGGCAGGGTATGTGTTTAAAAAGAAATAACCACTCCCTCCC
The DNA here is from genome assembly GCF_002288905.1 of Enhydra lutris kenyoni. Classification (NCBI taxonomy): domain Eukaryota; kingdom Metazoa; phylum Chordata; class Mammalia; order Carnivora; family Mustelidae; genus Enhydra; species Enhydra lutris. The sequence goes on along the minus strand of NW_019154087.1, from coordinate 60,040,198 downwards.
CACCAGAAAAACCTCCAGGCTGCCTAATTTGTGATTTTATTCCTCTGCATTCTGGCTTTTAAATTTGGCTGATAGAGTGGTTCTGTTTTGTTTTCAACTTTCTCGAATCTCTATATAGTACATGCCAAATACTCCAATCTAGTATTTTAAAAAATATAGAACATAGGCTCAAATGGATATGCCAAGTACACATAGAAAAGCTCTGGTTTCCTAAGTGAAGAGCATAGCCCTTTTCAGTAACTGTTAATTCACTTTGCTCTCTGGAGTTGAAAACAGCCAGGCATTTGGAGTGTGGAAGGGTATTTTCTGGTTTCTCTGCTCAGATGTGTGTGGGGGAAAGTACAGCTCTCTGCATTCCCTATTTAAGAAAGAAGTTGCAATGGCCCCATCTAATAAAACAGAGCAGTGTTTCCTTACATATAAACAACCGGGAAATTCCTTGGGCAAGCACATAGCCTTTTGGTTCCTGGAACAAAGCAGATGGTGGTATTTATTATGTCAAATAAACACATCATCCACACTCCAAAGGGAAACCTGAAACAATAAGCTGAACAAAGCAGTTTTCAAGGTTTTAATCCTTCTGCAATTAGCTCTTGTCTGACTCGGCTGAGAAATTAAGAATGAGCTATTTTCCCAGAAGTACCCTTAAGTGATTCAATAGCAGTCTGTTCCCAACACTTGCCCTGAAAAAGAATCAGAGCTTGTTTCCAAAGGTAAGTAATATAAACATACAGGATATCCTATCGCTGAATATTATTTCTCATTTAGCCACTGAACATGGTACTTTTCCCTCATCCATTGTGCTAATTACTGAAGCCCTGTTATTTATCAGGCATTGGACTAGGTGCTGCAACCAGCTTTTATAGTCACCACTGATCATTACAAGGAACAGATCACGTTCTATAGAAAGCACATTTGCTCCCTGCCTTGTTGCCATTCCGTCAATTTTGCTTATTTCTGTTCACCATGGTGACCAGTGTGGAAATAACATTCAGCTTACCAAATTCCCAAAGTGTATTACCCTCTTCTTTAGAACAGTTTCGGACTGACTTGGATGAATTCCTGTCGATAGAAGTCCTAAATCCTTCTTGGATACTGGCAGGGTATAAGTTAGAAACCTATTTTCAGACGTTCCCATTGGTTGTGACCTTAAGGAATCTGCATGTGCCTGACAACATGGCTTGTGAATTCAGACTGGCTCAGGTCCGACAGCACATGGAGGCTGTGACATTCTGCACACTCTTACATTTAATAGGAACACCTGGCGATTGTGCAAAAAGCAAAAGGACTCTGCATGACGGTCACAGTGCATGTCCATGGAAAAGAAATCTATGACAGTCTGTTTCTGAGTTTTTAAAATTACTGTTTACATTGTACATTCATCTTGTTGTCGTTAAGAAGAAAAGTGGTAGCAGTCCCTAAAACATCAAAAAATTCATTGTTTTATGGGAGAAAAATTTTAAATTGAGAACATTCTGCCACGATTTGGAAAAAACCATTGTTGCTCTCTTTCAGGCCCATCCATGTTCTGCGAAGCATCTTGGAGAACCACTGGCATCCAGAAACTAGCCCAAGACTGTGCTTGGAGGCCTGCGTTCTCTTGCCAGTTTTGTTGCAAAGCAGCTGTATTACTTTTGAGTAAGTCATTTCACCCCTCTGAATCTTACTTTCCACATCTTTAAAATGCAGACAACTTTTTTTTTTTAATTTTTACTTTTTATTTTTTAAAGTAGGCTCCTTGCCCAACACAGAGCACAGCACGGGGTTTGAACTCACGACACTGAAATCTAGACGTGAGCTATCAAGAGTAGGACACTTAACAGACTGAGCCCCTAGGCACCCCCTAAAATGCAGACATCATTTTAAATCAGAATTCCCAATGTGGAGAGAGTTCAACCCTCCCCGAAAGACTACCAGAAATTGCATATTTGCTCAAGACGGATCACTTAAGATATTACTTAATGAATTTCCACCTGTATTGTTCCTGTTTTGCTGGGAGACACATTTGGTACATAGTTGAGAGATTTGAAATGTGAGTTCCTAAGTAAAAAAAAAAAAATCAGGAACTACCAGGTTAAAATAATTTTAAATAATTTCTAAACTCTGAACTCTTAGAAGGAGAAAGCTTATTGGTTCTTACATTTTTGGTTTGTGGTCTGCACATTAGGGATTCCCAAATTCAGCCATAAATTTGGGCTGACTTAGACTGATCTTTCTCTTCACGTTCTTGGGATCATGTATTTTCTGAGACCAATTTGGAACATCTAAAAAATGCTGGCAAAACCTATTATTGACAGGCTGTAAATACATTTTTTTGTTGTTGCTTCATCCCACACATTCCCTACTGGATTCAGAGTTCACTTTAGCATGATTCTTTCTATATTCCTCCTCTCATCTTACTGCTGGGCTCAGGGGACACCATGAGAGGGAACTCAGAGGTGGGAGAGAAGTTTTCGGATCCACTCATTATTTGATCATAACAATAGCTTTTAAAAAGCCGAAAGTGATTTTTTTTTTTTTTTTTTTTGTATAGGGGAGTCAAAATATTATATATATCAAGTTTACCATTTAAAATTTATCTCACTGGGGCCCCTGGAATGGCCTAGTCAGTTTAGTGGCTGCCTCTTGGTTTCAGCCCAAGTCATGCTCTCGGGGTCATGAGGTCGAGCCCCACACCAGGCTCTGCATTGAGTGCAGTCTGCTTAGGATTAGCTCTTCCCCCTCCCTCTGCCCTTGCCCCTCCCACTCATGCTCCCTCTTTCTCAAATAAATAATCTTTTAAAAATATACATATATATGATTATGTTTTTTTTTTTTAAGATTTTATTTATTTATTTGAGAGAGAGAGAGCACAAGCAGAGGGAGAAGCAGGTTCCCAGCTGAGCAGGGAGCCCAATGTGGGGCTTGATCCCAGGGTCCTGACATGAGCCGAAGGCAGACACTTAGTGAACTGAGCCATCCAGGCGCTCCCTGCTTTTAAGTTTTCATCCTAAATTGATTGTACATTTTGCTCTAAAGCAGGGGAGGATTCTCAAAACCTGTCCTTCTTTTATGTTCCCTGTGCATTATGGTAGCATGTTGTAGCAAGAAGAGCACTAATCTGGAAGGGAGAAAACAATTCTAGAATTCCAATAAAGTCAATAATATCTGCATCATATCATCCCCTCTGTAACTCCCACAGCCCTGAATCTTTTCTTGGAGTTGTTGTTTTGAAGGGAAAAAAAATGCATCGTTCAGACCTTCAACCATGAGGCAGGAAATAGATTACCATTTAAGTTTCTTCAAAATGATTACCTTGGGGGGCCTGGGTGGCTCATTGGGTTAAAACCTCTGCCTTCGGCTCAGGTCATGATCTCGGGGTCCTGGGATCAAGTCCCGCATCGGGCTCCTTGCTTAGTGGGGAGCCTGGTTCCCCTCCCCATCCCCGCCTGCCTCTCTGCCTACTTTTGATCTCTGTCAAATAAATAAATAAAATTAAAACAAAACAAAACAAAAACAAAAAACAATTACCTTTCACAAAAGAAAAGAAATCCACACTGAAAGAGCTCCAGAGACAAGGAGACTTTCCACACTAGCATTCTAACCATCTATTTGCCTTTAGGGAGGTCCCAGAGAGCCTGGCATTCAAGACCACAAGGGGATGTGGGGGTTGGGAATCAGTGCAGTTTTTAGGCCTGCTCTAATTTCCACACCCATATTTATACTCCAGGTTTTGATAGGGGTAAAGGAAAATGGTTGCCATATGCTTCCCCACATTCGTCTCAAATGCAAAAAGAAACACACGCCTAATTCTTCATTATACAACTTCAAGCAAATGAGTATAATTGGAAGCGGATTCCTCAGATTTGACTCTGAACCTAAATACTCACCAAGGAGGCCTAATTGTGAATTTAACATGCTCATAACATAAGGTCTTCACATTAAACTACTACTAGGAAGAGCTGCAGAGATCTCCCCTGAGTTGGAAAATCTTTGCAAACCAGCAGGCAGGACACAGAGTGAAACTTAAATTGTTACCAGCAGTGTGTTGGGAATGTAGTCTCCTCTTACATCTGGCCATGACTCACACTGCCATCCTGGAAGCTTCCTTGTTGAAGTTTCTGACAAACTCTGTTCCACAGACCCTGCCCTTGTCTATCCAGGCAGATCAGCTCTCTATCTGACACTTTCTGTGATCCGCGAGAGGCCCAAGAGAGAGATTCTTATGGACACAGTGTCCTGACAAACGACCTTAAGCTAACCACGTTTGTGAAATGGCTGAGAGCAGGGACCCTCAGCACATGATGATATCTATGCCGTACTAATGGTCTGCACTGATATATCTCGAAGGAGGTGAGATTTGGACAGAGAGGGTCAAGAGTACTCCCTGCTTGGCTCTTAATTGGTTTCAAGCCACAGTCTGAGGTTAGTGTTCTGTGAACCTAAGTCTGGTCTTTGTCTCACCCAAGTAACAGAAGGAGGAGAGTTTCAGGAAGTCATTCATAGACATGTGTCTCATCTGTCATTATAGCCATGTTCGCCTCACGCTCTTCCCTTCCGTTTACTAAAATACACTTTTCCACTCTTTGATGTCCTACTTCATGCCTTTGGCCTTTTTCATGTTGTCTAACAAACTTCCTGAAACAGCTCTATAGCAACCACCTTTCTTATCTCATTCAACAGATCTTTAGTGAGTAGATTAGGGTACTATCACCTTCATCCCCTCTATTTGGTTTTTCATACTTCTGCTCCAAACCACTAACACCCAAAGGTGAAATACCCCTTTCCCCTTAAAATCTTTAAGAAGAAATTCTATAAATAAAATCTTAAAAAAAAAAGGTATTATAAATTCTAATTCTAAATTGTAACTTTCTAAATTCCCTGTTTCTCTTCAATAAGCATTTTTTGAATACCTATCAGTTAAAAAATACTTCCCTATCTACTGATGACAAGAGTGGATCAAGATATTTATCTTCTCTTCAGGTAGACACACAAACAATTCCACTTAGATGAATGCTAACCTAGAAGAGAAGGGATGAGAATGTGTTGAACCCAACAGGGCTGTTACGGGAATAGAGGGGAAAGACCATGCAGGACAAACTGAAAGGCATCCCAGAGAACACATGCAGGAAGTCATATTATATTTTGTCAGCGGAAACACGAATCCAATCTGTCTTTTTGGGTTGTTCAAAATCTTTTATTTATCTTGGACAAAGTTGATTCCTTTAAAGATTCACTGTAATATACGTTGTTCTCCTCTCCCATTCTCCTCGAGTCACCGAATCTCCCCCAGTCTCTCAACACCTATTCCATGTAGGAGGTCACTTAATTATCCCCTCCTCAACCTTTAACTTTGGAGGGGAAGTGCCTCCATTCCCTTGAAATGCCCCAATTGGTTTTAAGGTCCCATTCCTTCCAGTCTCTGGGGCCTACATCCAGCTACCATACTTACTGAAACTTTCAATCTTCAAATCTTGTCAATGGGCTCCTTAGTAAACTTTTCTTATCCTAAGACCAACTTCCAATGACCTTTGGGATGACTGAGATATCATTTCTTTCTCTTTCAGTCCATCACCAAATGTTTTAAAAGCACAATCTCTATACTTGCTGCCTTCACATACCCCGTTTTCATTTTCTTCTTAACCTTCACAATCTTGCTTCTACCCTTTGCATTGTACTCAAAATGGCCTTTGAAGGAGGTCCTCAGTAGTCACCAAATCCAATAGCCCCTGCCTAGGGCTCTCCTGCTTAATCTTTAGCCACGTTAGGAATGAGCCCTACCCGCCTCAGGGGCAGATTCTGACCACTGCTGTTTACTACAACACCCTGTTTTCCCAGTGCTCTTTTTCTACTTCTCTGACCACTCCTTAGTTTTGTTCACCGACCTCACTTTTTCCTGTATCTGATCCTTAAGCATAGGCATTTCTCAAGCCTTCCTCTTTTCTCCTTCAGACTCTTAAAAGGGTATTTGCCCAGTTCCATAACTATTAATCACCCTGTCTAATCACCCTAGACTATGTCTTTAGTCTCAACCTCTCTTCTGAGTTCCAGAAACATCTTTCCAGCCACATATTAGATATGTCCACCAGGATGCCCACCAGCACCTCAAACTCAAATCCAAAACTGAACTTATCATTCCTTGATTCTATTCCAAGCACTTTGATTCAGATCCCATTATTTGTCATTTATACTATTATGATTGTCTCCTAATTCCCCCCTCATACATCCTCTACATAGCTGATTTACTAAAATTCAAATCTTATTTTAGAATTTGTTTCATATAATAGGGCTGGCTAGGTATTCACTGCAAACAATAAAATACATGATAAATTACAAAAATCATTTCCTTAAAATACTGAAACACTATCAAGAAGTAAGAATTCTTAAGGGGAAATTTAAATAAAGGTGGGAACACAGAGTGTTAAAGTACTTAAAGCTGCTTTGCCCTGGGGGAATTTTCCAGAAGCTAGAAAAGGAGTTTCAGTTTTCATGACCTCAGAAAAACAAGAGACAAAAGGAAAAAACCCCAAATCCATCCTAATAACCATAGATTCTTTCACATAAAGTTGAAACCCCTCACCAAAAGGCCCTCAGTTGAAGGGTATAACAGAAGTTAAAATGACCTATCCACACAAAGAAGGCCAGGGCATTACAAAGGAAGCTACCTTGGTATTCAGAAGCACAAGGGAGAAAAACAATCCTAAGAAAGTGAAATTACAAGTGGCCACTTTTTTTTTTCTTGAAGATTTACAACCCAGATTGCCATCATTAGAATGATTAAAAAAAAAAAAAAAAAAAAGAAAAGAAAAAACCCAAAACAAAAAACATCCCCAGGCCTTGGATTTCGTGTAAAACATTCCCAGATTGGTAATTTCTTTAGGCACCTGGAAGAACAAATTCTTCCTGGAAGAAGACACCTTCATCACAGGCCTGCAGGAATTCTCACAGTATCCTAAGGGACACCAGTGGCTTACAGTAAAAACATATACATATTATTTATAAATAATATGTATATATTATTATTATATAATATAATATGTAATATAATAATATAATATATAATAATATAATATATATTATAATATATATTCTTTATATGTATAATATGTGTGTGTATATATGTATATATGTGTATATATATATATATATATATATATATATATATATATATATATAAAATCACTAAGGACACACAGAAATACAGTACCATGTGCAAGAACCAGCAGAAATAATAGAAATAACAGACCTACAAACACTTCCAGTTTTGGACTCATTAGATATAGGGCATATAAAAATAATATGTGTAATGGAATGAAACAAATCTTCTTTTATTTCCTCATACAAAAGTCCTTTTTGCTGGCTGACTGGACATTAAAAAAAAAAAAAGAGCCCTTTAGTTGCTCCCTACTGCAAACGCTTAAAATACTCAGCCTGCTTAAATGCTCTATGTTAAACTGGTCTGGATGTGCTTCCTTCTAGGCATCTACTCAAATTTCAACCCCCAGCTCAGAATCCCACCTCTTCCATGAAGTCTTCTCAGATTTTCTCTGAAGAAATTCCCCGGATATTCTCATGGGCTTACTGAAGTACACTGTAGTCTTACTACAGAAATGTTCTGCCTTTCTCAATGGGCTATAAGCTCTTGAAAATCTACTCAAGAAGTTCTCTTAAGAAAGACTTTATTTATTTTGAGAGAGAGAGAATGAGAACACAAGTGGCAGAGGCAGAGGGGGAGAGAGAATTTCAACCAGACTCCATTCTGAGCACAGAGTCAATGTGGGGCTTGATCTCATGACCCTGAGGTCATGACCTGAGCTGAAATCAAGAGACCAAAGTTGAACCGACTGAGCCACCCAGGCTCCCCCAATTTTTTTCTCAATGTGCCACAGAACATATGTGCACAGTACTCTCTATATAGTCAGAAATCGACACGTGCTTAATGAATTATGTTCAGTTAAATATCACTCGCCTTGCTAAACAGTCCCTTATGGCTCTCAAGTTCTTGCAGCACAAAGTAAAATTTTGCTATTTACAGCTTTTTATTGGCCCTCAAGTATCTCTATAAAACCTTTGATCTTATCAGATTCCTCACTACTCTTTGTAAATTCCATGCTCATTTTTTAACTTACAAGGTTTATGTTGTTTTCCCCTCTTGTTAAGTTCCTCCCCTCTATCAGAATGTTCTTATTTATTTTATTTCTGGATCGCACCATGCACAGCACCGGTGTGTAACTGCTGAGGTCAGGCACTGGGGCGTGGGCACCTGGATCTCCCGGGCCACCCACGGCTCCAGGCTCATGGTTAGCACTCAACACGCCCTTGTTGAAAAAGTAAAACTGTGTATATATATGTGTGTGTCTGTACGCCTGCACACACCACATACATACGTACACATCTTGTCAACTTATTTCTTTTTAAAAGATTTTATTTATTTATTTGAGAGAGAGAGCATAAGTTGGGGTGTGGGGGTGAGGGAGAAGCTGACTCCCTGCTGAACAGGGAGGCCTGACTTGAGGCTCGATCCCAGGACCCCAGGATCATGACCTGAGCTGAACGCAGACACTTAACCAACTGAGCCAACCAGGTACCCCTCATCTTGTCAACTTAAATAAGTTGTAAGCTCCAGGAAAATGAGAACTATTTTATTTTTTTATTCTTCAACTCTAACTGCTTACTTCTTGATAAAAATTATCCATGTTCAATGACCAGTTCTCCCAGCTGGAAGAAGACATTTACATTGTATTTTTACTCCGTTAGGAGCAAGTGATAATCAAGTGAATAGCAGCCTGATCCTGTATTCAAAAACAAAGGTGATTGGATCTCAAAGCACTACACAATTAACATTTATTGAGTATCTATTATGTTGTGTTAAGACCCTGGGCCAGATACAAGAGGTACAAATATGATAAAGGAGATAAAATCCTGCCTTCAAAGATCTCACATTCTAATAGGGAAACAGAGATAAACTATGACCTGTAATTATAACGTGCTAACCGCTCTAACTCACCAGGAGGTGAAACAGATAAGGTCAAAGCAATCGCCTCTGTAGGGGGAAGGAGAGGGAGGCTCCCAGTTTCGAAGTGCCTCTTTTGCGCTACCCCAAAAAGATGAGTAAGGAGGAGTTAAGGGGGTGGATGGGAGAAATGGCATTCCAACTTGTGGAAGAACTATGTACAGAGGCACAATGTTGTGCAAGAGCCCTGCATGCTTAGAACTGTGAAAATCAGTTTGAACATAAGCCCAAAGGAAATGTGGGCAAGTTTAAGCGTTGGATCGGTCCGAGGAAAGGAAAGAGTGCTCCAGGCCTAAAATGGGAGGAAAAAAATTCCCTAAATATTTTTATTTTTCTTACTCTCATCTTTGTGTTTCCTTCCAAACAGTGCCTGTTCTCAAGCCCTGCCTCCCTTCATGCAAAGCTTTCCTCCAATCTCATGTTCTTTAGGAGAAGGGTACTTGCTACCCATTCTCTCAGACTCTCCCTATAGCCTAGGACAGGCTTGGTGACCTCCAGAACACTAACCCTTAAAATGCACAGCGGAGCTAGCCTCCCACCTCAAACCGTCAGCTAATGTTCTCGTTTTTGGAACGGAGCAACTCCTGATCCTTTTTCTTTACGGAGAAAACATATATTTACTCACATTTATTCTGACTATGTCACTCTTGCAATGAAAACACAACTCAGTTTGAGATATCGACAAAGATTTGATGTTGTGGACCATCATATAGAATATTTACCTAATTACAACCAACAGAAAAACTAACTTACATGCTTATTTAATAGTAGGGCAGGTGTGGGTATATGTCTCTAAAAACAGGTATTTGTGACCATTTATCCATGGCTGCCTGGGAATGCTGCCCCGATTTAAGTCCAGGTGGGGATACCTGGAGATGTGGCTCTCCACCCACCTTTGTCATCAGCGTAAACCAGAAAGATCACATGCTCCCAGAGCCATAGAATCTTACACTGAGAAGGGACTCTAATGATTACAGTAGAGATTTTTTAAGCCACTACGTACTCAAAGATAGTGGTTTTGAAATTCTGAAGACTGTCCTGAAACACATCTCTTTGTTGACCTTCAGCTTGGTTTTCGATATTACCAGATCTGTGATAAAGCAACAGGTTTCTGCAACTTCTGGGCAAAAATGTGGGGAACTATCCTAGGAACCTCCCTACTGAGCTGTCAAGTACAGCATGTTAGTCTCTGAGTTAACATATTTCCAATCGGCTTCACTAAGAAGTAACACGCTTCCTTCTTTTACATCTATCAGAAAAAGACAATCTTCAAGGATACATTTTCTCCCTGGTGCTGTTTTCAGCAATCCTCACCAGAGCAATATGTATGTCATTAACATGCACTGTTCCCACACACAGTGAGTAATAATTGAAAAAGCCAAGGCTGTTTACAACTGTAAGAGCTACATACTGTAAATGGACAAGAAAAAGATGACAGCACATCACCAGCAGAGGCATGCCTGAACAGCATTCCCAGGAATCCTTTAAGCACAGGAAAAACAACTCCAAACAAGCAGACTTCAGTCCTGCTCGGGGTGTAAATTAGCTTCCACTGACAGCGCACGCCGTATACCTTTCCGTGCCAAAGTCCTCACGGAGCCAAGGTCAGCAGAGTGCTCGCTCGTGCCCTCTCTAACATGGGCCTTGAAGCTGTTCTTTAAACCCTCATGGTCTTTCATATGATCTCCCTGATATGAGGAAGTGGAGATGCAACATGGGGGGTTAAGGGGGTAGGAGAAGAATAAATGAAACAAGATGGGATCAGGAGGGAGACAAACCATAAGTGGCTCTTAATCGCACAAAACAAACTGAGGGTTGCTGGGGGGAGGGGGGTTGGGAGAAGGGGTGGGGTTATGGACACTGGGGAGGGTATGTGCTATGGTGGGTGCTGTGAAGTGTGTAAACCCGGCGATTCACAGACCTGTACCCCTGGGGATAAAAATATATTATATGTTTATAAAAAATAAAAAATTTAAAAAAAAGAAAAAAAGAAAAAAAAATAAACCCTCATGGTGACAACCCATGAGGGATCCAGAAAGAAAAATTTAAAAATTCCCAAGACAGTTCTTGACTGGTGTAAAGAAATCCATGTGACCCGGTGTGCCAGAAAGCAGTTTCATAGGTCAGGGAGCTAAATTCTTTTTATAGATCCCAACTGTTGAGTCGTGTTTTTTGGTTTGTGTTGCTGGAACAATGAACTCTTGTTAGGTGAGACTCTAGAATTCAGACACTCTCCAGAGAAGTGAAGCAGTTTTCCGTTTGTGGAGAATTCCTAGCAGGGGACTCCCCACGGCTGCAGGCTACCCACCACTTCCCAGATGGGGGACGGCCAGAGGGGACTGAGGGGATTGCACTGAGGTTGCAGGCTGGGAGCCAAATCCACCTTCCCTCCTTCTTCATGGGCACAGAGCTGGATGACTTTCCCCAGCCTCTTCTACAGTTACAGCTCCCACAGATCAATAAAGTCTGTGCCAGGCATTCTCTAGATGTTGGCCACGCTGCTCGTGCTTGCCCTCTCATTGCCCGAGAAAGTCTTCATTTGCTCGACTGGACCCATTCACAGCTGGTGTTACTGGCGTAGTGATGGGAACAGCAACAGAGGGTTCACCAGAGAACCAGCCTCTGCGAGCACAACCGGGACTTACTAGTAACAAGAGGAGAGCGATTCTAACTCCTTTGATGATTTTCCTTCGGGTGCAGAGACTTAGCGTAGCCTAATCTACCTGGGGCATTTCAGGCTAGAACTCGCTCTCCTTCTCTCTCTCTCGCCATCTTTTAAGTATTAAAAAAAATTTTTTTTTTCTATCTACATGTCTTTTAAAAAAAATCATTTACAGCTTAAAGATTTATAAGGCAAAACACTCATGTAACCTTTGCCCAAGTCAAAAAATAGAACTAGACAGGCATTCAGACACTGGAAAAATGTCCTGCGTGTGCTATCCCATCAGATCCTTGGCCTCCCAGAGTACCTACAGTCCTGACTTGCAAGATTTTCCTTGTACTTGATTTTTATAGTTTCACTATTCCACACACGCATCTCTAAACAATATACTTTGTCCCTCCACCTTTTGAGCTTTTTTAAAGTACAGCCATACTGTATGCACTGTCTTGCTTCTTTTGTTCTACATTATGTCGGTAAGATGGATCCATGTTGTTTTGTTAGCTATAGTTCATTTATTTGAATCACCGAATAATATTGAACTGAACGACTCTACCACAATCACCTTATTTGTTCTGCTGTTGATGGACGTCTGGGACACTGCCAGCTTCTGACTGTTATGCACAGGGCTGCTCTGAGCATTTTGACAAGTCCCTGGGTACACACATGTGAGCATTTCTTGGAGGATATGCTTAACAGCCTAACTGCTAGGTCGTAGGGTTTGTATAACATTGGGTTAATCAAATGATGCCAAACTCTTTTCTGATGTGGATTTTACCAATTTATACTCCCACCGGCAGTGTACGAAATACCCTGTTACTTCACATCCTTGCCAGAATGTGGTATTGTCAGACTTCTGAATTTTTTGCCAATCAGGTGGGAGTGTAATGATATATCACTGTTGTTTGAGTTCATATTTTCCTTATTATGCAGGAGGTTGAACATCTTTTCATGTTTATTGGTGATTTGAATTCCCATTCCCTCTTTGGGGAAGTGGCTGCTCACATCTTTTGCCTTTTGTTTGTTTGCTTGCTTAATTGATTGGCTGCCTCTTCCTTTTGTAGGAATTCTTTATTTTGTTATCTACACATTGTGGGGGAGGTCCAGTATTGTCTACAGGAGTTGGAAATATTTTCCACGCTGTGGCTTGTCTTTTTACTCCCTTTAGGATGTCTTTGATGTTCACAAGTTTTTTATTTTCATATATTTGAGTTTATCAAACTTTTCCTTTTAGGTCTTGTTTAATCAATCTGGAATTAATTTCTGTATATGATACAAGGAAGAAATTCATCTTAAAAATAGAAGCACAAAAGTTAGCAGCTAGTATTTATAAAAAGAGGAACTTTTAAAGCAAATGCTTTATATTTTCTTCCTTTATCACACACATGCAACCTGACTCTGTTAAGAGGCAAAGAGATCATATATCTTGTTTAGGGACAACAAAGGGTCAATTTGCTAATTCGCTAAAGAAGAAGGAGTATATACGTGTCCTAGGCTCCATGTAGGGAATATACCCAAGGGTACTCTATAGAAATGCATTAATACACACATGTACACACTACACAAATGCTTGTAAATTCACAAATTTTTGAAAGATGCATAGGAAGCAATAACAGCAGCTACCTATGGGGGATGTATTTTTAAATCTTGTGCTTAGGGGAAAAGAATATGATATTTAAGATAAATTGCCTGGGTAATATAATAGGAAAATTGCATCAGATATGGCAAAATTTATTTACATATGCTCTTTCAGGAATTCACCCATCAAACAGATTTCCAATTATTTCATTTGTGCCTTTTCCACCACACAAAGTACTGTTTACTTAACAAATACAGAACTACACTGAGTCCCTTAAGAGACAGAACCTGAATTCCAAACACTATTCCCAAATTCGTTATCAACATAAAAGAGAGGCCAGAGCACTGGGTATTTACCCCAAAGATACAGATGTAATGAAAAGAAGGGCCATGTGTACCCCAATGTTCATAGCAGCAATGGCCACGGTCACCAAACTGTGGAAAGAACCAAGATGCCCTTCAACGGACGAATGGATAAGGAAGATGTGGTCCATATACACTATGGAGTATTATGCCTCCATCAGATGATGGATGGATGAAGGATGAATACGCAACTTTTGTAGCAACATGGATGGGACTGGAAGAGATTATGCTGAGTGAAATAAGTCAAGCAGAGAGAGTCAATTATCATATGGTTCCACTTATTTGCGGAGCATAACAAATAACACGGAGGACATGGGGAGATGGAGAGGAGAAGGGAGTTGAGGGAAATTGGAGGGGGAGATGAACCATTAGAGACTATGGACTCTGAAAAAGAACCTGAGGGCTTTGAAGGGGCGGGGGTGGGAGGTTGGGAGATCCAGGTGGTGGGTATTTTGGAGGGCACGCATTGCATGGAGCACTGGGTGTGGTGCAAAAACAATGACTTCTGTTACGCTGAAAAGAAAAAAAAAGATAGGCCAGTGCAAGTGACAGGGAATTTGCTTGTATGTTCACGGTGAGAAGGAATACTACGGTTTAAAGGATTTGTTAGAAATGTTTTAAGGTTAAGGGACTATGATTATCTTTCAATCAACTGATTATTCTGGCTGAACCAAAGAAGAAGGGTTTTCTCTTTTTCTTCTGTCTACATTTTCTGAACTAAAATTTAGCTGTACCAGGAACTATGATTTTTTCATCCTTTAAGAAATGAGCCCTTTTACTTCAAGTTTGGTAAACCATAGAAAGCACGTAAGTATTTTATAACTGTAGTAATAGTCAGAATATATATACTTTTTAAAAGCTTTAAACATTTCAGCAAATATTTACTATAAAACTTGGTAGGAAAAAATCAGTATATATAATTTGGTCCCATTAAAATATGTAAAATTATGCATTTAAAAAGTTAACAGTGATTACCTCTATAGAGGTAGGTTACAGGAAATTTATAATTTTCTGGTTTTTTTTTTTTAGTACTTTTCAGTTTTTGCAAATTTATACCTTTATCTATTGATAGATATTATGGTAGAAGTAATATGAAAATTTTAACAAATACCTTATAGTCAAAAGCTCTTGTTTCTAATATTTTTATAAGATATGAGTGAATTTTATTGTATTTTGGTAATTTAGAAAATTGCAAATTTGTAAGTTCTAAACCAACTTAAAACCACTTCATTTTTAATCTTTCATCCCTTTATTTTATTTTTTTAAAGAGTTTATTTATTTATTTGACAGACAGAGATCACAAGTAGGCAGAGAGGCAGGAAGAGAGAGAGAGGGAAGCAGGCTCCCTGCTGAACAGAGAGCCTGATGCGGGGGCTCGGCTCAATCCCAGGACCCCAGGACCATGATCTGAGCCGAAGGCAGAGGCTTTAACCCACTGAGCCACCCAGGCGCCCAATCTTTCATCCCTTTAAATAAGTTACATTTATTCTAATGGCATTTTTACTCAGAGAAGTTTACCAAATAGTATCCTTATCTTTAAATGGGGGAACTATTTAGATATCAACAAAAGGTTCCCTGCCTGAGGAAGGACAGATTTCATATTCTGGAATGTACCCCACATTGCCTTAAACTTCAAATCATTCACCTCTGACCCTATTTAGGGTAGTGACAGAGTAGGTAACTGAGTAGCCTTTTCATAAAAATAAGGTAGAGTTTTTTTGTGTAATAAATTTTTTTGTCTAAATGTCACACTCTTTCTTTTTTATTTTTATTTTTTTAAATTTTTTTATTAACATACAATGTATTATTAGCCCCAGGGGTACAGGTCTGTGTAAATGTGACATTCTTAATAAAAGTCCTCTTCTGACGTTATGACACTGAACTAAAGAAAAATAGCTAGACTGGGATCAGAAGATAAGTTCCCTAACTCGTTATGTTGTAAAATCCCATGAGAGAGTTACCAAATGTGTGATGAACAAACAAGGGGAATATGCTCTGTAATTAACAAGGCTGCAGCTGTGGTAGGGGGGAGAAGGGTGCTAAATACGGTTCTCAGTAAAACAACAAGAGAAATCTGATTGCAGCCAAACCTGCAATTTGGTTGTGCATTCAATTGTTAATATGGTCTCTGGTTTTCTTTTAAATTAACCTTTTTTTTTAAACAGATTTTATTTATTTATTTGACAGAAAGATCACAAGTAGGCAGAGAGAGAGAGAGAGAGAGAGAGAGAGAGAGAGGAAGAGGAAGCAGGCCCCCCCGTGGAGCAGAGAGCCGGATGCGGGACTCGATCCCAGGACCCTGAGATCGTGACCTGAGCCGAAGGCAGAGGCTTAACCCACTGAGCCATCCAGGCGCCCCTAAATTAACCTTTTTTGGGGGAGCTAACATGAGGAGTCATTTTACCAGACCACAGAAACTGGCAATTCTATCTGTATTACTGCAGTGTCTTCCACTTCCTCAGTGTGAAGCTGGGAGCATAAATTTGAAGCGCCAACCCAATTCTCACAAATATTCTTTCTCTCCTTAAGGCACCCATTCTATCCCAAGGTAAAAATGCCCCAAATCTCCTTGGGTTGGGAAGTTATTGCAAGGAAACAGAATTCAGGGTGGATCTGATAAACTCCTTTATAAGGAATCACACAATTTCCTGGAAAGGATGACAATGAGCAGGCAGATGAGCAGTTCTGTTTATCCTGCTGGATGGGCCAGCAGTCTAAATATACTCGATTTTGGGGTGAGTCACAAAAAATCTTGCTACACAGCATTTGGTAAAGAAGATTATAACCCAGAGACAGGATCGGTATGGTACACACACAGGGATTTTAAAACAAACGTTCGCTTATTCAGAAGTATATATGTGAGGGGTGCCTGGGTGGCTCAGGGGGTTGAGCCTCTGCCTTCAGCTCGGGTCATGATCCCAGGATTCTGGGATCGAGCCCCGCATCGGGCTCTCTGCTCAGTGGGGAGCCTGCTTCTTCCTCTCTCTCTGCCTGCCTCTCTGCCTACTTGCGATCTCTGTCAAGTAAATAAATAAAATCTTAAAAAAAAAAAAGGTATGTATGTGAAAGTCATCTAATTATTTCTTTTTTCTTGGCTCATTCGCCACTGTCTTTTTTAATACCTGTGATTTTTTTTCAGAGAGATAAAAATGCTGAAAATAGCCCCAGATTTGAATAAGTCAAAATCCCAAGCAAACTGACATTACTACTGTACTTAGTTATATTTTGGTAAGAAATGTGAAGACAACCCAAACTTGTTCTAGTGAGTTTCTTGGGATGTAAAGTTTTTTCTCCTAAAGTGGTATCCTTTGATTTTATAGAATAGGCCAAGTATTTGTAATTAGGTCCAGGTTAACTGTACTTATTCACTACAGACCCCTCACGTAGAACAAAATACACTTTGTTGTCTGTGGCTCAGCTTCACATGACCATGAATTATAAGACAGGGAAAGCAAAATGGATTTTCTACAGTAAATATACTATTTTTTTTGAAAGATTATATTTATTTATTTGACAGACAGAGATCACAAGTAGGCAGAGAGGCAGGCAGAGAGAGAGGAGGAAGCAGGCTCCCCGCTGAGCAGAGAGCCTGATGCGGGCCTCGATTCTTGAACCCTGGGATCATGACCTGAGCCGAAGGCAGAGGCTTAACCCACTGAGCCACCCAGGCGCCCCAGTAAATATACTATTACTATCAAAAGGTGAATGGGTGTCCCCTCAACTTGGTTAAATTGCATTTTTATGAGAAATTCTGTGATCTCATTTCCTGGCCTATGAATATTTTGAAACTTCAAGTACGAAACTATTGAAATTATTTAAAATTTACAGAAGATATGCCATTTGAAAACTTATCAGCCACCAATGATTTTATCAGCAATTAAGAAGGAACAAACTCTGGATGCATACAACAACTGGTGTGGATTTCAAGGGCATGATGCTGAGTGAAAAAAGCCAGTCTGTGCAGGTCACACACTGTAGGCGGCCACTCACGTTTTTGTTATCACAAAGTTAGATTAGCAGTCACCAAGGGTTAGGGCTGATGAGGTGGTGGGGGGGGTGGTTGTGACTGGAAAGTGGTACTGAGAGGGAACGTTTTGTGTTGATGAAATCTAATCTTGATTGTGGTGGTTGTTACATGAATCTACACATGTGATAAGGTGACCTAAAATGGTACACATGCATCCCAATGTCAGTTTCTTGGTTTTGATGTACTGTAATCCAGAGGATGCAACCCTGTCTGGGAAATGGGGTGCAAATTATATGGGACTTCATACTGTTTTTGCAACACCCTATGAATCTGTAATTATTTCAAAATAAAATGTGAAGTTTTAGAAAGAATATACAATAAAAGGAAATGTTCACAGTAAAAAACAAAACAAAACAAAACAGAACAAAATCAGTACCCATTCTGATGAAAACAGTACCCACTCTGTAAATATTTAGTGAGCAGAGGCTATGGTTCAGGCCCTGGAGTCCCTTCTAACCTGGTATATCTTTGTAACTACTAATAGCACAAATCACATATGCCAAAGTAGCTAAATAAGTTAACTCCTTCAAAAACTACCAAAGGACAGGTAAAATAACCAAACTGAATGTCAGACATTAGTCAACACTGACTGATGTTCTCCTTCTCTGGGCCCTGTGAGGAATCCATCAGAAATATAGAACATAGACTTTGCTCCTCCCGTTTTGTGGGATACAACAGCTGGTCTTAAAGAAGCAATTAGAACAATAAAGCGATTCAATATTATCCACAGAGTAACTATACTCACTAGAGACCTGTGAGGAACAAAATGCTCTATATTCTTAGTGTTCATCAACACACAAACTTGTCTAAGTAAGACCACAATGATAGTTTCTTGTTAATTATTGTGGAGGAAAACTTCAGATGCTGTCCTACAACCTGATGGTTCCAAACGTTTCTGATGAACACCTACAAGAATACCTTTTTTAATTACAATGTATATATACATGAGCATGTATATGCATACATACATATGATAAAATACATTTGTTTTTGTAAAAATAAGAATTTCACAAAATTATGCCTATTTGGACAACTGTAGTCTTGACTTTTCTATTCTTTTTCCTACACTTTCATTTAAAAATGCCATTTAAGAACATTTAAATTGGGGCGCCTGGGTGGCTCAGTGGATTAAAGCCTCTGCCTTCAGCTCAGGTCATGATCCCAGGGTCCTGGGATGGAGCCCCGCATCGGGCTCTCTGCTCAGCAGGGAGCCTGCTTCCTCCTCTCTCTCTGCCTGCCTCTCTGCCTACTTGTGATCTCTGTCTGTCAAATAAATAAATAAAATCTTTAAAAAAAAAAAAAAAGAACATTTAAATTGATTTCACAACACTGGTTATATAAAACACTACCACAGATCTTACTTCTCAAACTATGGTAAACCATATACATATATATACACATATATATATATATGTGTATATATATATTAGAGATTTCACAAGACCAAAAGAAAAACATTCTTCTACTGCTAATAATAATGACAGCTAACATTTATTGAGTATTTACTACATATCAAACCCTGGGGGTTAAGTGCCTTCACATTTATTACAGGATGTTAGATGGCAAACCTGTGAGCCTCACTTTTGATGGAGGCCTCACGGCTTCTAAATAACAGATGCCAGATAGATCCCAACACCCTGAAGTTAAGTGCTAAATCACCAGCTAAGAAACCAAAAGCCAAGTGTAGGAGAAGTCTGGAGACTGAAAAACCAGTTCTGCCACCCTTAGCCATTCATTGACTGCCCCCTCCAGCCAATGAAAGACTGAGATCGAGGCTTTGGAAGAACAGAGAGAGAGAGAGAGAGAGAGAGAGAGAGAGAGAGTGTGTGTGTGTGTGTGTGTGTGTGTGTGTGTGTGTGTGGTGTCTTCAGACTCCCACCCTGAGAGAGGGGAGGGTCACATTCCCCTCACCTTCAGGTAAATGAGAGGGGCCTCAAGAGGTTCTCTAAAAGGGCTTGAGTTAAGTCTCCTGGAATTTCAGACTGTGGTGGAAGAGGATGGCACTCCCACTGACCACTGGAACTCATGTCTGAGTCCCTCCTTGGTCCAAGTGAGCCTGAGAGGGAGCCTGCCTAAATCATTATAAAAAGAACCCCCTTCAAGAGGACTGTTGGGCAGAGTGAAAGAACCTGAGATGGCAGCTGGGTGGAATGGGCCGCTAGAGGTCCAGAGGATAAAGCCTGAGGAAAGGAGCCTCCAGAGTCTGGAGGAGCAACAGCAGCTAGAAAGTTAGGGAGCAGGTAAGGGAGGGAGACCCAGAAAAGGGACACCAACCCTGCGCCTCCTGGACTGCCGGTGTCCCAGGTGGAGCTGGGCCATTCTTGGGATAGGGTGGGGGTAGGAGACATTTATGGAGGCCTCGACCCAGCCTTGGATTATTGTAACAGACAAGAATTAATAATTAATTACTGTAATGAGAACATTCTAGTTCATGATGAGAAAACTTGCATTGAAAAGCTACAGGATCTTCTGGGATTCCATCCAGTGGAGGTAAAGAACAGAAAAACAACTTACAGTTGAGGAGGGAAAGGTTAGTTATGTCCTTACTGAACGGACCCTCCTTGTGTTTGACACATGCAATGTTTATCAAACACATTCTACTTTTAATCTTTCCAGCAACTCCATGACATAAGTACTCTGCCACCCACTTTCTGTGAGTAGGGAAACTGATGCTCACAGAAAGGTGAAGTAATCTAGTCATAGTTTCTAATGAGTAGTGGGTTCATTCTTCTGCCAGGATTCAAACCCAGGCAGTGGCACTTAAATATTCCCTGACCCTTCTTTCTGCAGCAATATGGGTGGGGTGGGAAGGAGCAGGAAGGGAAAGTTAAAAATTTTAATTAGTATACAGTGAAAGTACTAGTATCCATTCTATATACTTATTTTTTTACTTATAATGTGTATAAATTATAAATGTATATAAATATATAAATTTTATATATATATACTGTACTATTTTATACATTAAAAAATATGCCCCCACATTATACAGTTTAGAATAGTAAGATCAAATCTATATTTTTTTCCATTGGATACACACACTCAGTGTACTCGGATAGATCTTGGAGTAGAATTCCTTGACTGTGGCAGACCCCTTTAAACTCTGTCCCCTGTCCTGGGGTATGAGGGTTTACCCCTCCTCTCTGTTTGGGTTACTTTTCTGGGAAAACGTGATAACCAAGAAGTTTAAATTAAAGGATGAAGGAAAGTTTCTTGGAGTAGAGAGAACATAGGTGTACTTTAAGAATACCAGAATTTGGGGCAGGAGGGTTGAGGAAGAAGGACCACAAGAAAGACTCAGATACTGGTGGGGGCAGGGGAGGGAGCTGTCAACTGAAAATAAATTTCTTTCACTTGGAAATATTCCTTATTCTAATAGTTTCCCTTAACTCATTAGCTATCATGTAAAATTATTCTTACCATTTTTTTTTAGCAACCCTGTTCTGAAGATATTTCTCTCTCTCTCTCTTTTTTTTTAAGATTGTATTTGTTTTCGAGAGAGGGAGAGCAGGCATAAGCATGGGGAGCAGCAGGCAGAGGCAGAAGCAGACTCCCCACTGAATAAGGAGCCCGATGTGGGACTGGATCCCAGGACCCTGGGATCATGACAGGAGCTGATGGCAGACACTTAAGCAACTGAACCACCCAGGCGCCCCAGAGGGAGTTAGAATTAATGGAGAGAGTCATCTTTGTGGATGGTAAGATTCAGTGACCTAAAGATGTCGGTTCTCCACAAAAGTCAGTTTTAAAATTTTAAGTCAGTGCCTCAGAATCGTAATGAAATTCTCTTCTGAAAGTGACATGTGTGTGCGAAAGTTGATCTGGGAATAAAGAGGAGAGAGAGAGGAGTACTCAGTGTATGTGTGTGTGTATGCATGTTGATATATTCATACTAACAGATACAAACAGATTTTAAAGGCACAGTAATGAAAACAGTGTGATACTGGCTCAAGGGTAGACACAGGTCAATGGAATGGAAGAGAAAACCAGAAACATCCACAAACACGCAGAATTTAGAGAATGATAAAGCTGCCGTTTCAAATCAGTGAGAAAGTATGGATTATTCAATAAACCACAGGAAATAATAAATTTCAATCTGTACCTCACACTATATGACAACATAAATTCCAGATGGTTTAAATTCTTAACGTTAAAAAAAATTAAACCACAAAATCTTGATTTAGAGCAGTAGCATAATTTTGAGGGTTTCACATTCCTGGTCCTCCCAAAACTGGAGAGAG
The DNA here is from genome assembly GCF_002288905.1 of Enhydra lutris kenyoni. NCBI lineage: Eukaryota > Metazoa > Chordata > Mammalia > Carnivora > Mustelidae > Enhydra > Enhydra lutris. The sequence goes on along the minus strand of NW_019154087.1, from coordinate 60,018,338 downwards.
CCATGCTCTGGGTTATTTTCCAAAAATCTTTTTATACCCTTAGCCAGAAGCTACCCATCAATAATATGATATTTAAATATTTAAATTTATCATCCAAGCTTACATATTTCAAGAATCACACCTCTTCAAGGACAGATAACGTTTACTTATGAGAAGGCAGTGCCTTTTATGTAACAATTTAAAAATCACGCAGCCTAATTTTTTGAACCCTCAAAAGGAAAGGAAAAAACACCAGAGGAAGAAAGTTCCTGCTAATCCATATTCTCTCCAGCATTTGGTGGTGTCGGTGTTCCGGATTTGGGTCATTCTCATAGGTGTGTAGTCTGTGTGTCCTTATTGTACAATTTGCAAGTCCTCATGACCCATGATGTTGAGCTTCTTTTCCTATGCTTATCTGTCATCTGTCTCTCGTTTTTGGTAAGGTAATCATGCCTTTTTAATTTCTGTATTCCTAAAGCTTTGATATCTGAATCTTGGTGACCCTGGAGATATTGCCCCTGCCCCCCAGGGCTAGCCAGTTTCTAGAGATATTAGATGACTCTCCTTCCGGCACACCTTCCATACAAGGTCCAAACCACAGCCTCCTTCTGGACTGGGCTTTCACACTCAGGGCACTGTTCCCGAGCTCCAGCCACCCCAGAGCCAGACAGCAGATAGCAACACAGGCCCCGGAGCCTGCTGAAATTATTCAGACTGGACAACCCTAAATTGTCTGACCCTTTCCTTCGTCCATTCCTTAAGGTGGAAACCGTGATAAAGGCTCTTGCCCACGCTTCCCCCTGGCTCCCTCTGCCCCCCGACCAACCCTGGTGCTGCCCGCTGTGGCCGTGCATGGAGTGGCAAGTCCCTCCTCTCGGGAATGGTGTGTAACAAACTCCCTTTCAAACAGTGGTCATCTTCTGATCTCCTGATCCACTGGCCTCACTACACCTGGATGATAGCAACACCTGCGTTTATTTATTTATTTATTTATTTAAATTTTTAATTTATTTTTAAAATTTCTTTTCAGTGTTCCAGAATTCATTGTTTATGCACCACACCCAGTGCTCCATGCGATTCATGCCCTCCATAATACCCACCACCAGGCTCACCCAACTTCTCACCCCCCCCCCCCCCAAAACCCGCAGATTATTTTTCACAGTCCACAGTCTCTCATGGTTTGTCTCCCCCTCCAATTTCCCCCAACTCCCTTCTCCTCTCCATCTCCCCATGTCCTCCGACACCTACATTTAAGAAAACACAATGGGTCTTCACTTTGTAATGACTCATTAAACTGAACATTCATATTTCACTCACTGCAGACATAATTTTTTTCACATTAAAAACAAGTAAACAGATTTTCTACTTAAAAAAATCATGCTCTGGTTAAGCAGAAAATAATAACTGTCATATATTCTGTCTTTCTAGGCATTTTCCTAAGAAAGATCCAGTTCGATGTAATCATACTGAACTTGTGAAAATTCCTGGATTGCGATTTCATCTTTAAGCTACTACTCAAAGAAAAAGTAGGAATTAGGTCATTTCGTCTTCTGTCTATGGGAGTGAGCAATATTTCTTGCAAGTCAGTGAAATTTTAAAAACTGTTTGCTACACAGCAAAACCCAGCGAAAGCTAGCTACTTAACAAAGATGCCAGATTACAGCTGAACAGTTTTAACATTACTGAACATGTTTTTAATTAAAGTTATACATTTTTTTTGTTGTTCCTTTAAACCTCAAATGTCATTTGCAAACATTTCAAGTTACTATTTAATCCAAAGTATATCTACACACGTATGTGTGTAAATGACTGATTTGGCTTTTGAGGCTTGCTCTCGGGAACAAGTGCTAACAAACGCTGAAATGCTCAAAAGTTTATTGCTTAGAGCGCTTAGACCAAGAGCATAAAGAATAAAGGAATAAACAAAAGTAGCTAACTACAAATAAACATCTAAATTCTTAATCAATGAAGAGGAAAATGGTGAAAAATGCCTCCCTATACACAAGGGTCCCACCAACTAAATTTAAACCAGCGCTGCCCACAAGCAGGGGGACTGGGAGAGGGAGAAGCAGGCTTCCCGCAGAGCAGGGAGCCCAATGCGGGGCTCGATCTCAGGACACCCCCCCCAGATCATGACCTGAGCTGAAGGCAGATACTTAACAACTGAGCCACCCAGGTGCCCCGATTAATTTAGATTTAAATAAACTCATGTAGTTAGTAGTTCCTGTGTTAGACAGCACAGGTGTGCCCTTCCTCTACTGAAAAAATACTACATTTTAAAATGACTTGTATAATACTTCTGAAGAAATCACAAGTACCATAAATCAAGATTGTAGGTAGTCTCTCTTGACATCTTGTACTCTAGAGGAACACAAAAAAGATGATCCCAAACAGAAAACTTGAACAAGGAGATGTATTCTAGCTGGTTCATTTTAGGATTATTATCATGCAGTATAAGAGTAAGTTCTTGATGAATCTTTGTGGGGAAATGAATAACTAAGTTCATGAATGAATCGGCAGGCAACTTACTCCCGCCCCCCTTGATTGGGGTATGGGGAAGCTTATGGCAAAGGGTAAGCATTTCTTTGAAATTTAGGATCATTATCTCTCATCTTTTTTTTAAAAAATGAGTTCAATGGTAATAGAGTTGGATGGATGGAAAGTTAGCTAGATAGAATGACAGTTAATTAGTTTGATAGATGGACCTTAGTAAATGATTTTTAAATGTTGAAACTCCCACTGGGATGTCTCGGTCTTGCTTTCGGACCCGATTAAAGACTGCAAGCCAAGCTTTTTCATGTTCTTTCAACCCCTAAGTTATTTTTTCTGCTTCAGGAGAAAGGAGTCCATTTTATATAACAATTTTAAAATGATACAAGTTAATTTTAAAACCCTCAAAAGGAAAATAAAACCACCCACACTACCAAGACCCAGAGATAACTGTGGTGATAATTTGTGGCCTATCCATTGTTTTTTTTTCTTTGCTGACTATACATACATGTGCATGTAATATTCTAAAGTAAAAACTGGACTGTACTTAACGGTATATTTAACTTGTTTTTCAAATGTTCCAATACTGGTGAACATATTTCTATGCCAGTTAGTATACTATTTTAATCAATTTTATTGTCTGTATAGTATTCCTTTGCCAAAATCTATTTTATTTTGTTATGTTAGTTACCATAAAGTACATCATTAGTTTTTGATGTTCCAAGATTGTTTATGTATATAACACTGCAATCCAGGCCCTCCTTAATACCCATCAGCCTGCGAGCCCATCCCCCGCCCCCCTCCCCTCTAAAAGCCTCAGTTTGTTTCTCCGAGTCCACAGTCTCTCATGGTTCATCTCCTCCTCCAATTCCCTCCTTCTTCATTTTCCCCTTCCTTCTCCTAATGTCCTCCATGTTATTCCTTATGTTCCACAAATAAGTGAAACCATACAATTATTGACTTTCTCTTCTTGGCTTATTTCACTTAGCATAATCTCCTCCAGTCCCATCAATGTTGATGCCAAAACTGGGTATTCATCCTTTCTGATGGCTGTCCACTGCCAAAATCTTAACGTGAAGCACGATCCTATCTTTTCCCTCTGTGCATTTTTCTATGTGTTTTTTTCTGATGCTACTTCAACAACTTTGTCTATTCAAACTGGTTTTAAAACTTTACATTATTCTCTACAATTTATTGGGATTGATCTACCTTTTTCCCCATGATTTCTCAGTTAGGTTACCGTGTTCCGGTGAGATTACAGGATTTCAGACTTGAGACTGCAGTTGCTTAGAGGGTTTTCTCCCTACCGGTAGGGGTCTGGTAAGCAAGATCTAGAACATCAGAGGTCAGATTTCCCAACCTAGAGGCAGGATTTGGGAAGGGAGAGGAAAACAGTTTCATCCCTGGAGCATACACGGGAACTCTGGTAAGACTCCTATAGCATTTCCAAGGGGTTACTGCTTCCCAGGGTATGAGGAATCTCTGCATCAAAGAGTCAATGTTCAAAATGCTCACTATCATTCATGGTGAATTTTTTTGATCTGACTCTGAAAGTCTTTTGAGTTCATCGGCATGAAAAAATGAGTTTCTACTAGGTTTATTCAGTAACCCACCCATACTTGCATAGAAGATAAGGGTTTGGTGAGGCAGTTTGTTCCAGCCAAGTCACCAACTTGGAACCAGAAGGCAGGAGCAAGGACTGGGATTCACTTTCGTCTTTTGGACAAGGAACAAAGTTCCTTGTCCCGCACATTCACACACAGAGCAATCATTTGAAAACATACAGTACTCCCCTTGTTAAAATGGAATCCCACTGGCTAGCTAATTGATTCACAGGTCTGCTAACTCCATACTAACAGCTTAAATTAAAAGTTAATGAAACACAGTCAGGACTCCATTATATTTCACTTGTAACAAACTTTCTTAAAAAAAAACGAAAATGAAAACAAAACAAACAAACAAAAAAAAATAAGAGGGAGAAAAGTGCTTGTGGTTCATTAAAAGAAAAACGTCTGAGACATCATCCTGAGCTGGAATGCACCCACAGCCAGAAGCATTCCGCAGCCCGGTCTCCCTGCCAAGTCCTGGGGAAGCTGTTTCTCTGAGGCAGGAAAGAAATCCCCGCAGGTATCCCATGACCAGACTGACCAGAGCTCATAAGGCAGCATTGTTTGAGGCTCTGCAGGGTCCGCTCGAGATGGGAAAAATATGTTCACATAGACTACTGCGCACTTTACAACTTCACACCCCAGCCTACTATGAAACTCACATTTGACTCACACAAAGTCCAGGGGAGGTGGGGAGAGCTCTTTACCTCCCCCACAATTCTGAGTTAACAGAAGCCGTTTATTTCTCCCAAATAAATGAAGGTGTGTGTCAGTTCAAGAGTCAATGCCCTGGTGTTCCCCTTGATCTGGTTTCCTTGTCTCAAGACCTCAGTGGTCGCCCTAGGCTGATGGCTCGCAGTTGTCTCCAGCCCCAGCTTAAGCAACCCGCTGCTGCCAGGCCGTCTCCACTTGGGTGTTTTCACCAGCACTTCTAAGACAACGTGTGCAAAATCGTTCCCCATTTTCTCCCATGAAGCAACTCTCCTGCTTGGCTTCCTTTCAGCTTTAGTGGCACAGGAGGCTGGAAACTGTGAGTTACCCTTTACATCCCTCCCTTACTCATCGTCATTTGGGATCAGAGAACAATTACAGATGCCCAGCCGAGCAGCTTGGGCATGTCCAGAAAGTAGTGGACACTGCAGATGCTTGCCTGTGTGACTGCATGATAAATGTCTTTTGGAAAATTATTCTGTTTTCGGCATATGGTGTCCTATCATATCTTGTCAACCAGTCACTCACTCTAGTACTAATTTATTGGACAAATACTATAACATTTGCCCCTCATGTCTGAAATCCTCCTGGCAGCCCTCTTAGGCACCTACGACTGTTACTCCCTTCTTATGGATGAAGGTTAGAAAGCACGGGAAGCACAATCTCCTTGCCTTGGCTAGCCTGGCTACCTTGCTTTACTTTAAATATTTATTTTCTGAACACGTAGACTTTGTTCATTCTCCTCCTGGTCTCCATACCTCTTCCCCAAAATGCTCTTCTCTTCCCACTTTGTGCAAATGAATGCTGGCCTCCAGGACTCAGAACCACGCCTCCTCCTGGAGACCCAGGTGTTCCAGTTCACGTTCATCCTGTCCCCTCTGAAGGTCTCCACTCATTCTCTGTATGATGTCTGTGTTGCTTAGCAAAATTACCTGTCTTGTTTCCCAAGTACACTAAAAGCTCCTGGAGGTCAGAGGTCATCAAGATATTCTTTTATGTTCCTCTAGTACTGAGTAAAAATATAACTGGTACTCAGTATTTATTATTTAACTGAATCAAAATGATAAATATTGCCTCTATGAAAAATACAAATTACCTAAAGGTGTCTTTGGCTTTTTGTAGTTACTATACAATATACATTCTTCACTGTTCAATCAGAGTAGTATATCACACACCTGTGTGGCTAGAAATGCTGTTTTCTTCTTTTTATTAGAACAGGAGTCAACAAATTATGGCCCAGTGTCCACATCTGTTGTGCTGCCTATTTCTGTAGACAACGTGTTGATGGCATAATGTCATGCTCTTATGGGCTGTCTGTTGCTACTTGCATAGCTCAAGGACATAACTGAATATTTTTCTATAGAGATCAAATGGCCTATGAAATCCCAAATATTTATTATTTGGCTTCTTACCAAAAAAGTTTGCTGATCCTTGTTTTAGACAAAAACTAAACAAAAGCATCTGAATAGGAAACACTTCTGCTGTTTTTAATTTGAATTGATTTTCCCCTATTTTCTTGACACTCTCGGTATAGTTTTCAAATTAGCATCTACTTATGGTTTGGGATAAAAATCGGAGTAAGCATAATTTGCTCTGCATCACAACACAGTTGTAAGTACATTAAAAAAAGAGTTTGCTGGAGTAGTGTGCCTTGGAAAGTTTCTTCCCCTTTTCCCAGGTTTCTCTTGACCCTCAGCATTCTGCTCTCATCCACACCTTTCAGCGTTTCACATGGTTGTACGAAAACATGAAATCCCAGTGATGGTTAGCAGTCTGGTCAAATTTGCTTGTTGTTGCCTAGATTTTCCATGCTGGTGGAGGCAAAATGAGACATGGGTAATAAAATTTGGCAATCCCCAAGCCAATTTTATCCGGTTTCAGAAGGTTGGGAGAGACAGACAGCATCTAGCTCTAATGGATGCCAGGATTTTTTTTGTCTGTTTTTATTTGTTTTGCTTATTTTTAAATTTTTTAAATCAAAGCAATGACAGCAAGAGTGGGCCTTCCCACTATTCATAAACAATAATGCAAAGCAGTCAGTTGATGAATTAAAATCATATATTTTCCATCTAGTGATGAAATGACTTCAACTTTTTACTTGAATTTCTTTTAGTCTAGCCTCATTCTTGGCTTCTGGGAACCCTGCCTGTGTGCCTCATTTTTGAACCTCTCTCCTAGGAGCTTGCCTAGTTACCACTGCTCCTTTGACTGTGTGATTCTCATAGTCCTTGGGAGTTCTGACTCTGACCAGCAACCCAGTGGCTGGGTCTCTACTGCCTGCTGACAGGTTTCTTCAATGTTGACAGCCTGCTCAACTCCCTTGAACCTTGAAGCAGCATCTGCTCCCAGACTTCCTGTCATCATGTCACCACAGTGCACTGTGATGGCCCACCTGGCCTCTGCCTTTGGCCCTGCACCATGCTGTGCTTATCCTGCCTGCTGCACCAGCCATGCCAGCACCTGCAGCATATCTGCCCAGTGCACTGCAGGGTTCTCCCCCAACAGGTCCCCATCCGCCCCTCCCACTGTGCTCAGCTGGGGTCCACCCAGTGTTGACTGGAGACTGGACGAGACGAAGGCAAGGAAGATAGTTCCAAACCCTCCTAAGTCTTCTCAAATACCACACTGTACAACAGTCATAAGCCTGCTGCATATATAGCCAGAGTTCAGTACTTTCCCTACTTTTTATTCCAATTATTAAAGGCCCTAAGGACAAACTTACCACTCAGAAATGACATCCAACAATTTTCTCAGCACAAAAGCTAGAAACAAGCCAATAAATATGTGTGGCTCTTTTTTTTTTTTTTTTTGAGTAAATATCATTATGTTGGCATCTTTAAGCATTTAAAAAAAAAAGATTTTATATATTTGAGAGTGAGAGAGAACACACAGAGGGAGAGGAACAAGAGCACTCCCCACTAAGTAGAGAGCCCAATGCGGGGCTCAATCCCAGGTCCCTGAGATCACAACCTGAGCCAAAGGCAGACACTTAATGGACTGAGCCACCCAGGTGTCCCTATATTGGCATCTTTAAAATAGTTCATTTTGAATGTTTTCATATACAGACTGTTGTCTATGGCTCTTTTTAAAACAGTATATACATTTGTGTGTACAGCACATAATACACATAATCTTTGGCATTAGCCTGGGGGTGATTCTTACAGCTAAGCCTTGGGTTTATCCATGGCCCATCCTTGCTTAAGAACTGGCTACAGAAAAGGATGAGGTAGGGTAGGAGAGAATGCTGTACAATTTTGTGTGAAAGGGAAAATTCCAGAGTACTAAAACAGGTTAACTATGAGTAATATAAACCTTAACAAGAGAAAGCAAGTATTTATCTAGTTTCTAATAGTCCTTAAAGGTACATATGGAAGAGGAAAGTTGGAGCAAGAGCTTTAGTCAGGGACTGCAGCTCTTCAGTGACAACTTGGTGGGTCGGGGAGACAGTTACTATGAAAAGGTTCTACTCCGACAGATCGACTAACAAAACCATATTGAGAATTTATAGTACATTAGAAATGACGAAAAGGAGGCACAGCAAAATGTATAGCAAAATAATTACAGAAGAAATGTGAAGATAAAGTGATAAGGGTATTTTTTTCAAAGAATTTATTTATTTATTTATTTGACAGAGAGAGATCACAAGTAGGCAGAGAGGGAGGCAGAGAGAGAGAGGAGGAAGCAGGCTCCCCGCTGAGCAGAGAGCCTAATGCGGGGCTGGATGCCAGGACCCTGAGATCATGACCTGAGCTGAAGGCAGAGGCTTAACCCACTGAGCCACCCAGGCACCCATAAAGTGATAAGGGTATTAAAAGAGAAACAAATTGGTAGTCAAGTCATTACCACAGAATATTATGTGGAACTACTGGAATCGAATTCTTGGTGAAGAATGTTGCAGCGGCTCCATTAAGTGGATAGGAACTAGAAAAACATGACAGATTAGCAAAAGTTTTCCTGCAAGGTGCATTAGAATCCAAATAAAGCACACAATCTAATAATGTGTGTTCACGGCTATCCCAGAATCCATAAGTTCAATGCAATGAAGTGTGTGTATAAGGTATTCAAACTGAATTTGCACCTGCAAACTGTAAAACTAGACAATATTCCACCATGAAAATAAAAGAATGTCCTTTCCAGTATTCTTTTCATAGAATTCAAAATTAACAGTTTCTGAAGAAAAATGAGGGATTTCAGATTTTTAATGAAATATACAAAAAGTATATTGACAAAATGGGTATAGGATTCTTTTACTTCCATATAGCAAGAAAAGCAATGATGCTCGTTTAACTCCAAAGGTAATCTGGGGTAAGGGTTACACCGCAATAACACAACTACTATGGATCAATCCAAATGGAGCCAATAGCCAGCAGGTAATTTTGGAAGAGAAGACATATTCTGACATCTGGTATTTAATTCTTTTAGATCAATGAAAACTTCATATGATCTTCATTTTTCATGCTGAATCATATCACAATCTCATAAGCATCAAAAATACTAAATACTTAAAAATTCAGTATTAATATATTCTTAGCAAATGTTAAGAGCCTCAGTCTGCTTGGGACCAAATAAATGCTAGCTCCTCCCTTTACTAGTTGGGTGACCTCAAATTGTCCTTGCTCTCTGGATGCCATTTTCTCATCTGTAAAATGAAGGTAAAAATGGCATCTTTCTTATAATGAGTGAGGAATAAATGAACTCATATTTTTGAGGTATTTAGAGCAATGTTTAGTATATAATCAGTACTATGTGAAGGCTTAATATGTAAACACTAATCAACTATCTACTGCCCTAAAAGGATTCACTAACAGCTCAATCATAGTTACAAGATACACAAAGATAAGTTTAAGTGTCTATTTTGATTTTTAAAATTTATATTCTAGTTCCCATAAATGTGCCATATATGTTGAATACTTTATCTATTTTAAACAATAAGTATATGAACGAGTTGGATCACTTCCTTAGAGACTGGGATGTTCTTTAGGAGATGGCTCGGTAATGAATATCTGCTAAAATGTGTCCAGCCTCCCTCTGTCTTCCAATGTTAAGATTCTGTGAGTTAGAAACAAAGAGATCCTACTAATCATTCTCTTAAAAAGCAGAGACCAGAGCATTTATAGACTTCTCTAGAGAAAAAAAAATACAAAAGAGGTAAGAGGAAGGAAGAGTTTTCTTGACTATGGCTTTCCTAGTCATTTCCTTTTCCTTCTTCATCCCTCCTGGTGCCCTTCCTCAAAGACACGAAGTTCATCCAGAGGGAGAAAAATGGATACAAAAGGATAGTCTCAGGTTGAGGTGAATCTGGTACCTGCTCTGTGTTCTTTGGGGCTGATTATAAAATCGTCTGAGATTATTATGAGCTGTTGGCAGAGGTATCTTCTTTTCCTCAATCCAGTTGGTTATTCAAAGGACAGGTGAGGGCGAAATTAGACAGCGTTGAATGAACAAGGTGGTGGAAATCCCAGGAAGTGCAAAGTACCACTGAGCATGCTGACCTAAGGCCTGAACACATGTTATGAGGCATTGTTTCCCAAGGAAATAAATTTTTGCTAAACTTGGGTGGGAGGGAGTATATTCTGATCACATCAAGAGGAGAAAAGAAAAGGATGTTCTGGGATTAACAATCTCTTCTGTGAACTAAGTGGGGTAGCCTTGAAGATCTCCATAGTCCTTGTTCCCAGGGATACTCTCTGAAACTATGCATAAAACCTATTGGGACCCACTGAGTTTGTGTCCTCCTGGTCTTCTGATTTTCACCCTCCAACTTCTACTGTCACACAGATATCTTGCTATCACTTACCACACCCTACGTAAATCTATAAATCTTGAGTCTAGTTCTCCTACACATAGAGCCTAAGTCATACTGAAATACACTGGTGTTTGTTGATATGCTAAAGAAGGAGGCCAGAGGGCACCCCTCTAGTCCAAGGTAGCATTTGTACATTTTTCCAAAGCCCGGTCTTCCCCATCACATTTATCTTCGAACAGGGACTCTATTTCAGTGCAAGGCAGCAGGAAGCTTTGTGTCAAGGCTGACATAGAGAGCAATAAATGGGATAGCATAGTATTTACAGTGCTCCCCCAAATACTTATGCTTCTCTTCCATATCCATCTTCTGTAGGCCACACTGAGAGTTACTCAATAAGCTTAGTCTTATGTTAACTTTACTCAGGAAGGTTGAAAAGACCCTTAGCCTGTCTCCTTTCTCTTCTACTATTTTCTTGGTGAAACTCAAATCAGACTCTCTTACATGAGGTTGCAGAAACAATGTGTGTATTGTGTGTGTTGCAGAAACAATGTGGGTGTGTGTAGGGGGGGGGTCTCCTCTTTATTTTCAATGGTCCTCAGTCAGAAGCACATAAATATTTAAAGTGGAGGAAAAAACCGTTACTTATGTCAGTAAATAAGCTCTGGCTGGCTTAGGTGGTATTTAGTGCACAGAGACTAAATCTAATAAGCCAGGTAGAGGCCCCAAATTACCAGTATATGGGAATATTTAAAACATAAAGACACCGAGCAAAATTTTTAGCAAATCCAATCCAATCATACATATAAAGGATTATATATCATGATGAAGTGGGGTGGTTCAACATATGAAAATCAAGCAATGTACTGTATTTTAGAAAACCATATGATCATCTCAGGAGAAGCAGATATAGTAATTTACAAAATCCAACATCCCGATAAAAATTCTCAGTAAACTAGGAAAGGAGGAAACTTCTTCAACCTGATAAAGGATATCTCTGAAAAACCACAGCTAGTATCATACTCAACAGTGAAAGACTGAATGCCTTCCCCTTAACATCAAGAACAAGGCAAAAATGTCCATTCTCACCACTTCTATTCAACATTTTATTAAAAGTTCTACCACTGGAATGTGGCAAGAAAAAAAAAATAGTGGGCATATAGTTTGTAAGGAGAAATAAAACTGTCTTTTTTTAAAAACATGAGAGTGCATGTAATAAATCTTTTTTAAAAAAGCTACTAGAATAAGTTTAGCAAGGTTGCAGCTTATTGGATCAATACACAAAAGTCAATTTTATTTCTGTAGATCAAAATGAACAATCAGAAATTGAAATTTAAAAGCAATTTGTAGGGGCACCTGGGTGGCTCAGTGGGTCAAAGCCTCTGCCTTCAGCTCAGGTCATGATCCCCGGGTCCTGGGATCAAGCCCCACATCAGGCTCTCTGCTCAGCGGGGGGGCCTGCTTCCTCCTCTCTCTCTGCTGCCTCTCTGACTACTTGTGATCTCTGTCTGTCAAATAAATAAATAAAATCCTTAAAAAAATAAATAAAAATAAAAGCAATTTGTAATAAAAATATAAACCACTTAAGAATAAATCTAACAAAATCTACTGAAAACTATAAACGCAGCTCAGAGAAATTAAAGAAGACCTAGTAAATGGACAGATATACTTTCCTCATCAGTCAGAAGACTCAATGTTTCTTAAAGAAGTTGATTCTCTGAAATTAATCTATTGATTCAACACAATCTCAATTCAAATTGCAGCAGGCTTTTTGATAGAAATGACAAGCTGATTCTAAAATTCAGATAGAAATGTAAAGATTGGCTACACAATAGCCAAACAATGGTGAAACAACAAAAGTAAAGGACCAGAATGATGTGGTTTCAGATGTACTATAAAGCTACAGTAGTCAAAACAGTGTAGTAGAGGCATTAAGGCAGGCAAATAGACTAAAAGAAGAGAATAATGAGTTCAGAAAGAGATCTATTTATATACAGGCAACCAATTTTTGACAAAGTTACTTAGGCAATTTAGTGGAAAAAGGACAATCTTCTTAAATGGTGCTGAAACACCTGGATAGCCATAAGTCGCGCGCCCCCCCCCAAAAAAAAGAAAAAGAAAAAGAAAGAAACTCAATTTATACCTTACACCATATATAAACATTAATTCAAGGGCACCTGGGTGGCTCAGTGGGTTAAAGCCTCTGCCTTCGGCTCAGGTCATGATTCCAGGGTCCTGGGATCGAGTCCCGCATCGGACTCTCTGCTCAGCAGGGAACCTGCTTCCTCCTCCTCCTCTCTCTCTCTCTCTCTCTCTCTGCCTGCCTCTCTGCCTACTTGTGATCTCTGTCAAATAAATAAATAAAATCTTTAAAAAAATTAATTCAAAATAGATCATAGGGAGCACCTGGCTTTCTCAGCTGATAGATCATATGACTTTTCTTTTTCTTTTCTTTTTTTTTTTTTTGAAAGAGAGCACACACCCATGCACAAGTAGAGGGGAAGGGAGAAGTAGAAGCAGATTCCCTACAGAGCACAGAGTCTGACAAGGGGCTCAACCCCAAGACCCTAAGATCATGACCTAAACCGACCCTTAACAGACTGAGTCATCCAGGTGCCCCAGAGCATGCAACTCTTGATTTGAGGGTCATGGATTCGAGCCCCATGTTAGGCATAGAGCTTACTTAATTAAAAAAATAAAATAAAATAAACTCTTTAAAAAAAAACAAAATAGATCATAGATCTGAACCCATAACATAAAAGTATAATGTGTATGCCTAGAAGAAAATAGGAGAAAATCTTTGTGAGCTTGAATTAGGCAAGAATTCCTTACATATAATATCAAAAGTATGATCCATTAGAGAAGCCAATAAATATGACTTCATGAAAATTGAAAACTTCAGCTGTCGCTGTTGAGAGAATTAAAAGACAATCCATAGATAAGGAGAAAATGTTTGCAAAGCATATATCTGATAAGGGTCTTTAGCTAGAATATATAAATAATATAATAAACTCAATAATAAAATAATAAGAAAAAAACCTAATTTTAAAAATGGGCCAAAGATTTTAACAGAGAGTTAATTAAAGAAGATATACTGATGGCAAATAAGCTCATGAAAAGATGCTCTACTCATTAGTAATTAGGGAAATGCCAATTAAAATCATAATAAATACCACCACACACCTATCAAAATGATTAAAATATAGAAAAACTGGTGATACCAAATACTGGCTAGGATGTAGAAGTACTGGAACACTTGTACACTGATGGTGGGAAAGTAAAATGATACACCACCTCGGAAGGCAATTTGGTAGTTTCTTTAAAAGCTAAACATTTGGGGCGCCTGGGTGGCTCAGTGGGTTAAACCGCTGCCTTCGGCTCAGGTCATGATCTCAGGATCCTGGGATCGAGTCCCGCATCGGGCTCTCTGCTCAGCAGGGAGCCTGCTTCCCTCTCTCTCTCTCTCTCTCTCTCTCTGCCTGCCTCTCCGTCTACTTGTGATCTCTCTCTGTCAAATAAATAAATAAAATCTTTAAAAAAAAAAAAAGCTAAACATTCATCTATCATATAATCTAGTCCTATTCCTAGTGTTTTATTTAAGAGAAAAGTATAAGTCCATCCAAAGACTTGGACACAAGCAGCTTTGTAATGATAAAAAACTAGAAACAATTTAAATATTGACTGAATGCACAAATTGTGATCTATATCACATGTATAGATATGCCATATATAGTGCACATATCTATAGATACGTGTCATATATATGTGTATATGTGTGCATATATACACATATATATGTAATGGAATCCTATTCATCAATAAAAAGAAATAAACTATTATTCATGCAATGCAACATGGATATGTTTTTAATAATGCTGAGTGAAAGAAGCCAGGTCAAAAAAAAAAAAAAAAGAGTACATACTGTATGATTCCATTTACATAAATCCCAAGAAAATGCAAATAAATGCACAGCGACAGGAAGATCAGTAGCTACCTCAAAGGAGTGAGGAGCAGGGAGGGTAGTTCCAAGGGGGTAACAAGAAAATTTTGAGAGTGATGGACATATTCCTTATCTTTGTTGTATGGATATATAGACATATGTCAAAATTTATCAAATTTTGCCCATTAATTATGTGTAGTTAAGCCTACAAAATGTTAAAAATTATATGGAATGAAAAAATCACCTGGAATATGAATACCATAGTTAAACTAGAGCAAAAATCTTTGTGGAGCGGTAGTAAATTGGGTAGATCACACGGAAGGGGGTTCCTGAGCAAGTGGCAAAGTTCGATTTCTTGACCTGGGTGGGGTTATCAGGGTGCTTGCTTTATAGACATTACAAAAGAATTCATTACATATATAAGTTATTTAATAAGCTATTTTTCTAAATAATTACTAAGCCACATATTCGTTTTGTGTGCCATATATTCTATACCTGTTATATTTTACAATAAAAAATTTTTAATCCTAAAAAAAAGTTAAGGAAATAGTGACTTGAGAGGAAGAGACCCATAAAATATGACTCAGTTGACGATAGGCACATTTCCAACTTTTATTCCCAGGGCTATACAATACTGAGGAAAAGGAAATTGAAATGATACGTGGTTAAATTGAAAATGAAGTTAAATAGACTTGTTAAATGGCTGGAGCATTTAACGAACATTTCCTAAATGTTAGAGGGGAAGCCAGCTAAATGCTATCTGGAGTTGGGTGTGTACCTGTGACCTTTCAGACCTGAGTGGGAGAACAGGCAGGGAGGTGGGCAGGGGGGCAGGGTGGGGTCCAGCACATGGCGTGGAAGCTAAGGAACAGGCGTTGGTAAGAAAGAAAGGCAAGGGCCAAGAGATCAGCAGGTCTTGGCATGTTCTAGACGAAACTCACCATGGGGTAGTAGAGGACCATGGTCCATAGTGCGGGTTCTGGAGTTAAGCTGGTTGGATTCCTATTTTCATTCTGCCACTGAGACTGGTAACATGCCAGCTGTCTGCCTTCCTTTCCTCATTTGTAAAGTAGCGACAAGGATGTGAAATGTGGTGAAATTTAAAGGAGATAATGCCTGCACAGCACTTAGAAATCGTGTCTGACATTCAGTAAGCAGGTTACCTATTGTTACAACTGAATTTTTAAATTTATACATATCAAATCTTAGTGGTTAACTAAAGGAACTTGATTTTAAAAATAGCTTTTCTAGGGCTATTTCCAGGGCTTGCCATGATAAAAACCTATGAGAAGCTCCTGCCAGGAAGCCCATTTAAAGTATGTTTCATTTTGGGATTCCTCAGACCCCAAGACTTTGAGAGACAGTAGGCAGGCTGAGGTGTCCAAATCATATATGGCTTCCTAAACGGCTCTTCATCTCAAAGCGATAATTTCTGGTACTTGGATTTTGGAAATTAAACATACTAATTTCATTTGTTACTGTCATATTTCCAAATAATACTCATACTCTAAAATTCTTAGGAGAATGTCAGCCAAACCAGCATGGAGCCCTCAGAGACAGGATGCCTCATTTTGAAACAATCACCGCTAAGGAATAATGCAAGCCCATCCCACGTGCAGCTAGTGAGAGTCCCCACACTCGAGTGTGCCCTCCAGCTATGGAGACTCGCCCTCCATCCTGCATTCCCTCCTCCCCCTGCCTTTTTTTTTTTTTTTCTCTTCTCTTTTTGTTGGGGTATGACACCTATGGTCTTTCGTTAGTTCTTTTACTCATTCATTCAGCGTGTTTAGTGAACACCTTCTAGTGCTAAGCCCAGGAAAGACAAAGATGAATGGCATGCACATTTCCTGCTTTTAAGCAGCCTGCCACCACTGGGGCGTTAAGCCTATTTATACAATGAGGGTGCAGAGAGGCTGCGGAGAATACAATCTGAACCGTGTGCGTGTATCACTCTCAGAATACAGGAACTCTCTATTTATATACTTGCAACTTAAAAGCTTCTAGAGAGAAGATCAAACCCCAGTCCCCAAACTCTTCACGTGTGCTCCTTTTGGTCTTGGGCATCATCAGTCTACTACTGTTTGTGTTTTGAGGATATTTCATAATGATCAGGTCCATTTGGCAAAATGAAAGACTTGAAAAAGACCTGTGAGAGGAGGTGTACAATAAAGATGAAAATAAGAGCAGAGATAAGAAGAAAATGGAAAGAGGGAAGAAGTGGTGTCATTTGTAGGGGATGACTTTGGTGCTGACCTGGTAGCATGTAATGCTACGTGGCGTTAGGAGCCTAGACTCGGAAGCACCATAGCCTGCATTCAAATCCCAGCCCTGTCACCTGCTAACTCGGTAACCGGGCATCTCTATTTCATTATCTGTAAAATGGGTATTAAAAATAGGCCTGAGTCCTAGGGCTTCCATGAGGGCTAAATGCTAGGCACACACTATGATTTGTAATATAGTTCAAGAAGAAGAGTTTCTATATGTCAGTCAACCAAAAACTGACAGAGATATGCCTGTGCCAATATTTCTGCTCTCAGCAGAATGTTTATAAATGGGAAATAGATTTCTCTTTATAAAAATATATACTGGGGCACCTGGGTGGCTCAGTTGGTTAAAGCCTCTCCCTTCGGCTCAGGTCATGGTCCCAGGGTCCTGGGATTGAGCCCCGCATTGGGCTCTCTGCTCAGCGGGGAGCCTGCTTCCTTCTCTCTCTTTCTCTGCCTGCCTCTCTGCCTACTTGTAATCTCTGTCAAATAAATAAAATCTTTAAAAATAAATAAATATGTGTGTGTGTGTGTGTATATACACACATATATGTGTGTGTGTGTGTGTGTATATATATATATATATATATATATATATATATATATATATATACTGCCTCCACCCTCCCCCCACAACATATCCTAAACACCACTTTTTCAGAGGGTTGGCTTGATCAGCAAGTGACAATGACGTGCTGCTACCTTCCCTAGCCTCCCAAGGATGCTGAGTGGATGCCAGAGATTGGATGACAGATGAAACTTCAAAGTGTCCAGGGATGTGCTTCTGGGTAGAGGCCACTGAACCTACAACAAGGGGAATTAGCAGAGGGAAAGATGGTAGCCTCTGGCACCAGATGGTAAAGAACCCCAGCTGGGGTCTTTGGTTGGGGGGTGGGGGGGGCAGGTGACAGCTGAGAACAAGTGCATCCAGAGTTAGGAACGATGCCATTGCAAAGAACTGGACTGCACCGTATTGACTCACAGGAGGCCAGTGCTGGGCCTGATGATCTTTGGAGAACAGGGCAGTAAATGTTGGATGTGAACATATGGGTGCGTGCCATTTACCTGCCCTGGGAACAGATACTGTTGAGCAAAAATCAGGTAAGCAGGACCACACAACAGCAAGGAGTCGAGCCCAGCTCCTGAAGGTCTCTTCCAGACTCTGGGCAAATGTAAGTTTTTGAAGTTCAGGCAAGAGACTCTACGTGTCTTCACGTTCTTATTCTGCCTCTAAAATATGTCATAATATTGAATCTGTCATGCTTTGAATGTTAGGCTCAACTACCTCTGTGGGAGGGGGGTACTCAGATGTGTTTCTGTTTATCGTATTTTACAAACTTTTGTCTAGAGACTCATGAAAATGTTTGCCAAAGGGATATGCAAATAATGTGCTTGAAATAAAACATGTATTTTTGAGCTAAGAATTCTGAGACCTTTGGAGGAATATTGATCTGCATGCACTCTTGGGTTCAGAGATTAAGTTTTGATTCTTAGGTGCTTTTTAATTGTTTGCGGATGCCCTGGCTAGATCTGAGTTTATAAAAAATGGAGCTTTTGTAGCACTTTGGAGATGTTTGTCTAAAGTCATGGAGAACCACCTGATTTAGGGAACAGTAGAAAGATCTGTTTCAACAGGCAGAGAAGGCATGAAAATACAGAGAAGTTTTAGTGCTCCATGAAAAACGGAGATCCTTTCTCACAGGCCAAGCTGAACCTTCGGTCTTAAGTGGATTAGCTCTGGGGATCCACACAGTGCATGGGTCCTGGTGCATTTCTGTAAGGTCCTGTCAAGTCGGTAGGCCACATGGGAAAGCTGCCGGGGTGTGCGGCTCAATGATTACTGATCTCGAACCCACTACAGCTCAGCCATGAGCACTGAGGAGTGCTCACAGGAAGCGCAGAGCATGGCCCCACCTGAAGGGATATAGACTTTCCTGTTCTAACCGGCAATTAAACGTTTGAAATCATACCAAATCCTTGAACTAAGCTTGTGGGTAACCCAAGTCTGAATATTGTCAGAAAGGGCCTAACTTTAAACAACCCGTCCAGGATACTATGCTCTTAGTGATAGAAAGGAAACACTGTGATCGGTTTGGCAATGTATTAACGTCTTTCTCTCCCTGGACTCATCCTTGACCTTCTTCTAGGACCCCTCCTCCCTGACCACCACCCTCTCCCACAGAGATAGTGCCGTTTAACTTCAAATAAAACAAGAGTAGATTTTGGATGCCTGCCTGGGCTTTGTATGGACGTTGCTGAAAGCTTTGCACATAGAAGGAAGTTTGCGCAGGGCCTCATTTGGGAGAGATGAAATATTTTAATAGCAGTGTTTATGTTCTCAGTCTGTAGATAACCAAAAACCAGCAAGATTTTACATCAGGCTTTGAGATGAAAAATATCACCCACTCAATGGAAACACAAATTTCATCCCTTTTGCCCTCTGGCCCTCTTAACGCTATTAGTGTTCCTCTAGATTTCCCTGCTCTCCTTGAGATTTCTGAGTCACCACAGAGGGAGACCCAATGCGATGTCTGGCCAAGTTTCGCAGATCTCGCATTCTCAAGAAAAGCAGACTTGAAAGGTTTCCTCTCAGCGTTCCCCAGGCTCTTCAGACAGTCTGGAGCAGAAACTGTCTTGGGACCCATGACAGAGTAGACACCAGAATTGCAGCAGGCAGGGGGAGTTCAAAAGGGCAACGCCGGCCTAGAGTTAAATCCTAGGCAGCAGCTTTGAGACCAGTCTACCTCTCACAGACGGAGGGAGCGTTCCCAGACTCCACACTTCATCTTCACCTTACAAGTTTTGCCCTTTGAGGGATTCAAGCCTGTGATTCCCAATCATTTTTCCTCTCCCTAAAGATGGGAACTTACACAGACAAAGCCAATTTTTAAATGTCACTGTGAGGACAGTTTTAACAAATAACTTTGGATTCCTGCTCGTGGGCAGACGTATGCACATACACACTCTTCTAAGATTAAGTGTGCTTGAAAATCTGATTTATATAAGCAAGGAGAACAGCTCGTTTTTAATAACTGACTACATTAAAATAGATGTTAAAATAGATGTTCCTCACTGGAAAAGTCACCAATGCACACTCAAACAAAACACATACCATTCAAATTAGCTGCCTTGGCTAAACTTATTTTTATATTAATCTGTGCTCTCCAAAAAGAAATTGAGTCTATGTTACACATTCCTAATGAAAACAATTTTAATAAACAGACTGTATGCATGTGAATCATGAACATACAAGAGTATAAACATTTGTAAGAAGGAATTTTTTGAAACCCATTGTCTCGAGTCTATTACATAGAACATCTTTCTTTCTTTCCTCTAATTTTAACCTTGATCTCTATTCCAATATCAAACCTGCCACGTCTGAGAATAAAGTGTCCCAGGGAATAGGGAGTGTCCTTAATGTGAACATCAAAAGAGCAGCCATCACAGGCTGAGGAGTTGTCTTAGTCCTTCCTCTTCTGACAGAGTTTTCTGACACTAAGGTGTGGACAGCTTATACGTGCTCCCAGGGTAGGACATGATCTTAGTCAGGGATCTCCAACTATACATCCTCACGTATTATGAAAGAGTTGTGTCAAAGATGAACAGAGATACCGATAAGAGAACAGGGAGTTCTCATGGAATGGAGATGGGAGAAGAAGTCAGGTAAACTTCATGGAGGAGGTAATATTTGAGCTGTGTCTCAAATGATGAATAGGCATTTTCCAAAAGGACAAATGGGGACCGGGCTGATGGCGGGGAGGAAGAGGATGGGAAAGATTCTAGGAGATTCCAGTGCACCTGAAAGTCTGAACCATGGTGGGGATGGGTGACAGCTGGGCAATGGCTGGAGAACAAGGCTAGAAATATGCACCAGTAGGGTAAAAACCAGCTTCATATTGAGGTCACTTCTTCATTGGGATACAGGAATATTCAGAAGCAGAATGATATGACAAAATCAGACACAAGGAGTGACAGAAACATCAGCATGTTAAGGAAAACCATAAGTGCTAATATTTTTGTAAAAAGTACTTTATATATATCAACATAAGAAAAGTTAACAATGTTATCTGAGTATCGCAATTTCAGAGATTATGTCTCAATTTTTTTTAACACTGCTAGGAGTACGTATTACTCGTATAATAAAAGGAGGAGAATCATTCAGTGTGCATGTGTACAAGATGAGAAAAGAACAGGCCGAAGAGTAATTCCTGTGGAAAGAACCCAGTGGCTTTCTTTAGCTGACCACACACACAGTCTGTGCTCGGGAATGGCTCTGGTGGCTCAAACACCTGTGTTAAATGCAAACTTAACTAAAAGCAGCACAGGGCCTAGATTAAGGACACAGATGAGCTGGTTGTTATAGTCTTAATACTTCCTGTGTTTATTAGAACAGTTCTGAAACGTTACATCCAGTTCTGGGGACCAAATTTAAAGAGCTAAAATTGAGTTCATCTGGAAGAGGGCTGTCAGAATGAGAGGGATGTCTGAAAGCCAAGTCATAAAAGAAAGATTTATGATTCCTTGAGATGTTTATACTAAAGAAGAGATAACTGAGGAGGGTCACTGCCGCCATCTTCAAACACTTGATGAGCTGCCATGTCAATGAGAGATAAAACATCCCCTAGAGTTCTCAAAGCCAGAACTAATACCAATAGCTGGAAGCTACAGGGAGGCCAGTTTAGACTGGACATAGAAAAAAACAATTTCAGTTGCAGCATTATGGCTAGAAGTGACCGAGTTCTATCCAACAGCTTCATAGCTGACACAAGTGACTCATTTTGAGGCACAGTGACTTACTCCCAAGACCCTTGAGCTGGTCAGTGGAAGAACAAGGGCCAGACTCAACTCTCATGCCTCCAAGTTCAATACTCTCCCCTCCAACCCCACCCCCAACCACCATGCTGTCTCCCAGTGACAGCAGATGGCCCAGCAATGGTTTGGCTTTCCCAGGAAGTAGGCTCCCAGTTGCTACATGTATCTGAGCACAGGCTGGACGACCACCTATTTAGGCTGCTTCCAGGAATGTCTGTGATAGGCAGGATGTTGGAATGGATAATCTGTAAGACTGCTCTCCAGTTTAAGCTGCTATCATTTCAATTTGGGGAAATAGCCTGAAGGTTAGGGTTGTGTGAAAAGGAGCTCTAATATTCAGTAAAAAGAAGTCTAAAACTTTGGAAGAACAGCTAGAAAACAGAGGTGGAAGAAACTTCTTAGTAGTTTTCCAGTTTCTTAGCAGGGCCCACCAAGGTTATTATTATTCTCATTATATTGGTACATCATTCCCACACCCCACATATGGCAGGAGCCAGGGGTGTGTGAGTGGGGAGAAAACTATCTTTTTGCTTTGGTCCCTACCCTGCCAACTAGAAAGCGTGATATCCCTACAGAAAGGGATTGAGTCCATATGGGTGTGCCCTGAGTGATGGCAGAATGCCACCTGGAAATCGTCACAGAACAGACTATAAAAACACTCAAAGCATTTTCATTCATTTTGACCTATGCCAAGAAAAGACTCACCCTCTTCTGCTCCCCACCTCCACCCACCACACTTAAAACAAATCCACATACCCATTAGTAACTCAGCCATTTATTTGGCTCACAATCATAGGAAAAGGGCTGAATTGCTTACCTCACTAGTTGCATATCCAGATCCTGAATCTATACTTAAAAGAATGTTCAGTACAGGATTTCCCTCATTACCAGTGAACTGTAGACGACAAATTCATTAATTAAAAGCTATTTGCTGGCTCCTGGTATGTCTGTTCTTTGGGAAAGAGATTAAGATCTGTGGCGCACAGTAAGCTGGCCTACAAAACCGGAACCAACTTCTGCAATGCAAGCTGGCTCCAAATGTAATGTCCATAAGCATGTGCCTAAATTAATCTAAGACGAAATTGTTAATCGATGCTCTTGTGATAAGATATCCTCTTCGCGAGGCGCCTGGGTGGCTCAGTGGGTTAAGCCTCTGCCTTCGGCTCATGTCATGATCTCAAGGTCCTGGGATTGAACCCCACATTGGGCTCTCTGCTCAGCGGGGAGCCTTCTTCCCCTCCTCTCTCTGCCTGCCTCTCTGCCTACTTGTGATCTCTTTCTCTGTCAAATAAATAAATAAATAAAATCTTTAAAAAAAAAAAAGATATCCTCTTCACTCTGAGTTCACTGTGTGCTCAGAGCAACCATTCACATTTGCATCACCTTGAGCCTTTTTTGGAGATGACTTTTAGTACGTTCCCTTTCTCTCCTAAGATGGAGCCATTCCTAATGTCATATCATAAAGACCATGCCCTTAGCCTCTCACGATGGTTACCAGTGACTGAAATCAATGTTCTCCTCTATCTTCATCACAACCATCATCAACTGCTTCTATGTACTGAACACCCTCTAGTTGTCAAATATGGTGCTAGGTATTCCTACAGGTCTCATCTCATTAATTCATTACTTTTTAAAAATCCTCATCTTTGGGGCACCTGGGTGGCCTTTAAGTGGGTTAAAGCCTCTGCCTTAGGCTCGGGTCATGATCTCAGGGTCCTGGGATCAAGCCCCACATCGGGCTCTCTGCTCGGCAGGGAGCCTGCTTCCTCCTCTCTCTCTGCCTGTCTCTCTGCCTACTTGTGATCTCTGTCTGTCAAATAAATAAATAAAATCTTTTTTAAAAAAAATCCTCGTCTTTTGGATCATTGAAATTACTCACCCAAGTCAGAATTATTAAGAGCTGGAGGTGGGATTCAAGCAAGCTTTTTCTGACTCCCAGGTCTGTTAACCCCCACCCCACACAAGAGGACTTGGAGAGAAGCCTGCCAACCATGAATAGTCTTTTTTCTAATTTCTACTGGAAACTGTATATTAGACATTGTATAAACCCCTGTTCCAATGAGGAAGAGTGAGGCTTGATGCAAAAATGAGGCTTGATAGGAAATAAAGTTGGAGCCTGGTCTGACCAGGAGGCGTGCAAGTAGAAGACATGGCAGAAGGTGCTGTTTATTAAGAGTGGAGGACAGGAGAGATGTGGGGACCCCAGAAGCAGTTAGAGAGAAAGGGGAACTTGTTTAGAGATGGTATGGTTTGATTCAGGCCACATGGGATTGTCTGGAAGGAGTCTTTTTGCCTGACACATGGAGGTCAGTTAGAAAGGGTTTGAGGTAGCATTCTGAGGGGGAATTTTTTGATGCAGAAAAAAAAAAAGCACAAAATGTTCCTAAGGGTCAATGTATAGAAAGAGGTTTTTAGCCTAGAGATGATCTATTTATAAAATATATTTTATATTAACTGTCATATATACTGTAGAAATAAATTACCTATGGGAAAATGACACAGAAAAAATTGGTCCTATTATAAATCATGTTGTTTTGGGTCAAGTAACAAGAATTAGTCACTCACTCCTCTATTAATTTATTCCCAGATATTTATTGAACACAATCTTACTATTTATAAAGTGTCCTATCTATAAAGCAGATATATCGTTTACTACATATCTTCTTATCTATAAGAAGATATGTAGTAAATATATTCCTTAAATGGAAAATTTGCAGCATCTCCTTCCTCCCTTCCCCCAGTAGGACAGCTGTCACCTGAGGATATCAAAGCATAACAGAGACGTGTATCTGATAAGGGCTCTGAGGCTCCGGGCTAGCCTTCAGGGAAAGGGGAAAGGCAAAGAGCTTTGAGAACGTGACGACGGTGACGACGGTGCCCTGACATGAAGAACTTGAGCTGAGTTGTTTTCTCTTTGGTTCTGCATTTCTGTAACTGGTACTGACCTAGAACAAAAACTCTGCACCTAGAAAGACTCCCTGTGCCAGCAATCATTCTAATCTGAGTAGCCCTCAGGTCTTGACTCCCTGGAGAACATGGCCTGTCCCAAGGCTTACTAATGGGGTACCAATAGAGCTCCCTGAGGGATACAAGATCTTCAGCTCATCTACTAGTGTTTTTTCTGAAAGAATGTGATTGTTGAAAGAAAAAATAAAGTCCATCATCTACTGCTTGTATACTCAAATATTTTATACGTAGTGAGACTTAAGTGAGCCCCCATCCAAAGTGTGTGACCTGGGACCATGTGATAGCTCCGACCCCAAGTCTCCTCAGATGTGGAAAGGAGAGAATGTGTGCAGTTTGCAAGGTTCTAGGGAGAATTTGACTGATGAAGGAAACCACTTAGAGTATCTGGCACACATAATAGGAATCCACAGTGTCTGGGGATTGGGTCTAAATTCCCAGGAAAAACAATGAAGTAATTAACTTTATATATTAAAACAACATAGCTATGGATTTCAAGCTCCGAGATGAAAAGTAGATCAAAATCTACCTGCGAAGAATGGCATTTTTAATGTGTTTTATGTTTAAATTCTCAATAAATATTAGTGATTATTGTATTAAGAAGCAGTTTTAAATCATCAAAATTTGTAAGTGTATGTATTTGAGTCTTATCTCCATGCTTGCAATTAGTATAAAATGAAAATTTTATTGAATCTTTAAAATAGACTTTTCTATCTCTCTTTCTCTCACACACACTCTCTCTCCTTCTCTCTAAATAAAAATCATGGGGAAAATAAGACTTTTAGTTTAGAGAATGGATTAAGAGAGCATTACAAAGTAATAAACCCTAAACATGGTTCATTAAGAAAGAATGACTAGAATTCTAATCCTTTGCAGGTTCAGCATGATGAGAGAAACAAAAAGAATACCATATTCCTCTCCCGACACTAGGGCAGACTATTTCCTTAGGCTGTTTACTAAGCTATCTTACAAAGAAAGGTGCCTCATATGAAACTGTAATTCATGTAAATCAAGTAAATATGATTTTAACTGAAGAGAAAGAATCTCACAGTCTTATATGAGGATAAAGCAGAGACTCCAGAGTGTCCCTACAGAGAAGCATCAGAACCCGGGGGACTCGTTGGTAAGACTTCCAGTTGGAGAAATGCTGTGGCTTGAAAGCCAAAGACAAAGTCTTTGGAAAACACTGTGGGAAAAACATATTCCATGGAAATATGTGTCCTAAAACTTTTCCGTATGAAAAAGGAAAAGTATTCCTTCTTACCCAGCAAGGATCTAACATATAAATAGCTTAAGAATGAGAGGGAAGAACTTCTGAGAGACTTTATGTTTATGTCCAAGCTTGACTTTTGTGAATCCTTGGACTTCTAATTTGTTCTTTGGTTGAAAGAATGTCTGACCATTAAAAATGCATCAGATATTATTCTGAAGATCATTGGCATATTTCCCCTCCTTGGTAATTCCTCTTGCCCTACTGAGATTAAACCATGCACACTTCTCAAGAAAGACAGAACTCAGTGGATGATAAAAAATGCTCAGCTCTGACTTTTGAGATTTTTAAAGTTACAAGAAAAACAATAGGCGTGAGTGTTCAGGATTTCAGGTTCAAGAACCAAGGCACCTGATGGAGAGAAGAGAAGTCTTTTCTTGGTCTCCCATAGGTAGGCAATGAATATCCAGACTCAATCTTGGGACACCAAGGACTGAGAACTTTCAAGTGTGCTTATGACTGAGGCAGATGTTAGACCTGGTGTAGGGAGTAGCTCCTCTCCTTAGAGGGAGGTGGTAAAAGTCCCTCCTGGGCAGGGGGAATATTTTTCTGAAGAAATTTTGAGGGGATCAGACTAAGGTTAATTTGCTACTTGGGTCCCTTTTCACAATCTCCATACCCCTTTTCCTAGGCCTCATGTGAGAGGGGAGGAGGTACAGGAAAGAGATCTAAAAATCTTAGGTTGAGGGGAAATCCAAAATCAGAAAGGCCCAACATTGCAGTTTCGTACTTGGAAGTAGATCACCCAGCCTCAAGCCAAAAGGAATTAGTCACAGTCGAGTAGCAAAAGGGATGGGTGTGTTTAGGCCGTCCACCAACTCCCTCAATGCCCAGAGCCAGAGCATGGCATGAGGGAGAATCAGAAGTTTCTAGATGATCCAGTGGATGTGAGATGAGAAGGCCAAAGATCCTGAAGATCCTGGAATCAAGCTGAGGAGGGCAAAAGATGTGCAGAGTTTGAGGCTAGAAGGCAAAGTAGGTTTCCAACAGGGACAGAGGGTAACAGCCAGAGGAAACACACAGAGGGAAAAGCCATCTGAGTGAAGGTCAGATCAGATCAGACGGGTCTTCCCCTGAAGCCACAATACTCATGGCTTTCCTCTTGTGGCAGGTTCCTCCTTCCTCAAAGAAAAGAGGACAGGATGGGTGGGCGCGGTCCTGTGAGATGGAGTATTTACCCCAGAGAGATGGAGTTACCCTGCAAAAGCCTAAATGTGAAACAGGAAGTGACTCTTTGAATAGGGGAGCTTTGGTCTAAGCCCCTTTTTGTCGAGTAGAGCAAGGTGAGTTCATTTAGATGTTATAAATAAAGGTACATTTCTACCAATGGATGGTTATAGATTTTAAAACCTACTCCATATGATTATCTAGTGGGTTACTGAATTGGAGAATTGGAGAAAGGATAAGGCTGGTGGGGTCAGTATAACCAGCACACGTTGTTTTTAGATTTTTAATCTAAGAAACCCATTTGCGTGGGCCTAGTCCATTGATCTGCAGTCTAGCATTTATTTTTTGGCGAGAGAAACTAGGGATTTAAACTATGCACAAGTGGGGTATGTGGGAGGAAAAAAAAACATTCTAAAACCTCTTAAATTTACTGTTCGTGGTTACAAGTTTCCTTAGGAGACATAATATTTTTTTTTCTCTCGTCTAAAAAAATAATTTGGACCAACCTCAAAAAAGCTGCATTTAATGTTTCTCAGACTGTTTCCAGGCAGACTAGAATACCAACAAATTCATATCCACAGGGAGAGGTTTATGGTTCACCAAGTTTGTATGATTCATGCTGAAGAGCTTGCACGCCCGAGATGCGTGATATGCCTTCTGAATGCAACGTATGGAACACATACCACAGCCCAGGGTTCCTCACAAAGGCTGCCTGACCCAAGAGGGGTCCCTGTTGAGAAAGTGGAGTCACTTTGTAAAGGGAGACAACAGCAAGAGAACGGGCAGTATTTCACATTCACTTTTGATCTGCATGAGAAAAGCATTCTGGTGGCAGCTTCAGGAATTTGAGAGTGAGATCAGTCTCAGGGCCAACAATTTCAGATGCTTATTCACATCCTTTCCGAAGCAACAGTTCTTGAGGCTGAAAACATGAGTTGCAAACTTGTTTTCCAATAAGGTAAAAGTCAGGGGAAAGTCATCACAATAGCAGAGCCACGCTCAAAGGTGTCAGAGTTAGAGAATATAATGTATATGGAAGAGCATTTTAAATGGTCCATATGATTGCAGAAATAATTTTGTGAAAATGTTTCACAAAGTGGTATGGTATTAGCAGTTAATATTGCTATTATTTTCATGGTCAGTTATCAGCAGCTACAACAAGCCAGAGATCATTGGTCACACATCCACCTGCTGCGGTCCATCTGGCTATGGGGGAATGCAGAGGCTTTGAGGTCTGACAGCTAATACATGGCTGTGCTCTGAGACTGACTAGTTTTATCAGAAAATGGCAAGATACTTACTTGAATCACAGAAATGGCTGTAAGTCAAGTAATGGATGTAAGTTGTCCTAATAGAATATTCAAATCATTTTTCTTGTTTCTTTTTTGTTTAGAGAGAGAGAAAGAAAGCACGCATGTGTATGCGCATGGGGGAGAGGGAGAAAGAGAATCCCAAGCAGGCTCCATGCTCAGCTTGGAGTCCAACAAGAGGCTTGATCTCGTAACCCTAAGATCATGACCTGAGCTGAAATCAAGAGACAGATACTTAACAGAATGAGACACCCAGGTGACCCTCGAATCATTTCTTAAGGTTTGCATTATTATTCCAAATCATTACATGGGCATCTGATGCAAATGAGGCTAACACGACCCCATGGCAATGGTGATGCTATTGAATCTGGGCCATCATAGATACAGTAAAGAACTTGGTAAACTAAAACACTATTTAAGCCTTTAAGGTTTTTATTCCAAGATATTTCTCTAACTTGGAAACACAGTACTTTGGAGTTTGAAGGTCTCACCTTGCAGATAAAAAATCTGAGGAACTCAACCTTTCCAGCTACGTATTACGTTATTTTCCTGTGTGGACAAAGCACATCCTGTAAAAGACTTGTATAGGCTCTCCGTGTCTAGCTTCTTACCTTCCCTTTTCTTTCCTCAACACACTTCACTCAGGTTTCTGTCTCCACTCTCCTTGGAAGTTTCAGTTGCCAATGTCAATAAGGACTTCCATCTTGCCCAATCCAAAAGATAATTCTCAGTCCTCTGTTGTTTTTTTAAGCCATTTAGGGCATTGACAAGAGTTATCACTCATTTCTTTTCTTTTTGAAACAATTCCTCACTTGACACCCCATTCTGGATTTCTGGATTTCTCCTGTCTTAGTGGGTGTTTCTTCACATTTCCTTACAGACCTTTAAATTGAAGTGTATCAAGGCTCAGTTCTTACACTTCCTCTCCATACACATTCATTCCCTTATAAGACAACACGTGGTCTCATAGCTTCACATGCTGCCTTTCTGGTGGTAGCTCTCAGATTTTTAGCTCTAGCTCCACGTCTTTGTGATTTTTATTTCCTACTGCCTACTTCCCATTTCTACGTGAAAATTTATAATAATGCCCCAAACTTAACACAGCCAAAACAGAACCCTTGATTCCCTCCTACCTTCCAAACTGTTCCCCCTTTACTGTTCACCATATCCATAAATATAACTTTTCACCCTATTCTTAGAACAAAACCCAGGAGTCATTCTTCTTTTCTTTCCCTTCCATACCAAACATTATCCATCAGAAAATCCTACTGCCTATTTCCTGAACCCCTTTCACATCTATGCCCTCCAATGACTACCATCACCCTCACAAGCCAGCATCATTGTTTGTCCCAACAACAATGATCTATCAAGTGGTCTTGCTTTTCTTCCTTGCTATGTCCAGCCTATTCTCCATGAAGCTGCCCGAAAGAGATCTTAAAAATTAAATTAGATCATATACCTTCCTTGCTTAAAATTTTTCTGTAGCTTCCCATCACACTTTGAATAAACATGCGACTCCTTCCCTGGGCCTGCCAATTTCCTGTTCATTCTTCCAATTTCATCTTCCACCTCCATGCCTCTTTCCTGACATGCTCTACCCACTCTGAGGGCCTTTCTGTAATCTCTCTTACTCTCAGCTCCCACACATCAAGCTCTCTTTCACCCCAGAGCTTTTAAACTTAGTCTTTCTCTGCTGCTAATCTTCTTCCTTGAGATTCTTGCTTGGTCTGCTCTTTTCACAGCACCCAATCTTAGCTCAGTGTTTATTTCCCTGACCCTTCACCTCAAATAAACCCCCTGTGTCATTCTCTCTCTAACCCTCTACTCTGCCTTTTTTTCCTTAGTACCTGTCGATACTCAAAATTATATAGTATAGTGGTTGTTTATCTACAGTCTCTCTGACTAAAATGGAAGCTTCATTAGGGCAGAGGCTTTGTCTATCTTGTGCACGGTTCTACGCTCCATGCCTGGAACAGTGCTTGGTGCAGCCAAGCAGTGAGTCGTGCACACTGGGTCCTCACTGAACATTTGTACTGTGTACGTCGAAGAAAGCATGGATGACTTTGAGCCAAACATTGTTTAGGATGATGGGAGTGAGTCAGTGAGACGGTTATAACACATATTACTCTGAGATACTCCATGATATTTTGGTTGAATCCTGATTTTTGATCCTGTCTAAAAATCATACAACTGTTGTTCTTCAGACTGTTCTCATATAAAAATCACCACCATGTAATAAGCTTAAGAAACACCAGAACGGAAAATAATAGTCAGCATAATTTAACAGTATTTGGAAAGCAATATTTGGAAAACCACAATTATGATCTTATCTCAGATTTGTTCTGGAAGACATTAATAGTCATTTTACTTCAGAGCATGGAGGAATTTGCATTCAGATCAACTCATTTGAATAAACATAAATGCAGTCATTACTTAGGCAGAGGAAATAAGCAATATGACAAAGGGAAGTACGCTAAACGGTGTACTCATAATAATCTTAACTATGTAAGGATGACTAAAACTTCAAAAACACAGAAGAGATCAGCACTGATAACTTGCCAAAAAAAAAAAAAAAAGTTAGTAGTGGAGAGGCTTCTCAGATACAGATGAGCTGTGATTTCTTAATAGGGTTTGTATACATTTCAGCTTCCTCTAATCATCAAAGATTGAAGGAAAACACTGATGCTGTCTTCTTAAATTTATACAAAGACAATTACTGTAGGCTCCAAACATTCAAGGGAGATAATATTCTTGTCAAACAAAACAAGCTTTGGACTTTTTAATCCTTAAGTTTCTGAATTTTCCTTTCCTTTAAAGTATTTTTATTACTGCTTATGTGAGTATACATGTCGTATAATATAGATTTGTTGTATAACATTTCCCCAGAATGTACTAGCTTAAAACAACAATAAACATATATTTTCTCACGGTTTCTGTGGGGCAGGAATTTGGCAGTGTTCTAGCTGGTTGGTTTGGGCTCAGCTTCTCTACAGGGTTGTAGTCAGCCTGGCTAGGACTGCTGGATACACTCCCAAGGTGGTTCGCTCGCACTGCTGGTCAGTTGGTGCTGGTTGTTGGGGGGACGCCCCCTGTCTATGTGGGCTCCTCCAACCGTGCTGTGAGTGTTCTCACAAAGTGAGGCTGACATGGAGGTGCGAAGCAAGAGGCCATGATGCCTTTTTATAAGCCAGGAAGTGATGCAATGTCACTTCTACCACATGCTATTGGTCACATAGACCAACTCTGAGTCAACATGAGAGGAGAGGACAGAAGAAAACAACAGGCAAAACTGATAGGGGTCCATCCTGAATGCTGTCTATAACAGAGCTCGTATGAGCTCATTTCTTTCAAATTCCTTCCAAGTGGAAACTAAGTGAGGAATATAGGAACAGAGAGAGATCTTTCTCTGGTTGGTGGTGGGGGAGGAGAAGTTTAGTGGTGGAAATGCTGAGGTATCTGAATTTGGGACCAAAATGGACCTTCAAATGCTAAATTAACTATAGGCATAATCCATACTTTCTCCTTCCACTCAAAATGGCATGATGAATTAAGGATTAAGTTATTAATATTAAGAGGAGAAGTCGGAAGAGTCTATCTAACATTAGCTGCTTTTTAGTAGTCAAGTGGTTGCTTATATGGCTTCCAGAGATAACCGATAAAAATATTCTTAATTTCAACTGAGATTTATCAAAACTCTCTTGCTTGCTCACTTTTCCCATTGTTACATAACTGCATTATTTATATATGTGTGTGTGTGTGTGTATTTTTTTAAAGATTTTATTTATTTATTTGACAGATCACAAGTAGACAGAGAGGCAGGCAGAGAGAGAGGGGGAAGCAGGTTCCCCACCGAGCAGAGAGTCTGATGCGGGGCTCAATCCCAGGACCCCAAGATCACGACCCAAGCAGAAGGCAGAGGCTCACCCACTGAGCCACCCAGGTGCCCCGCATTATTAATATATTTTAGGGTTTTTATCCTCACAACAAAAGCTTTGGTAACAAGTTTAGGTGACTTTCTCTTTCCTCCTCTCCACTTCCTTCTCTTCTCACTCACTGAATTATTCTATAATTATTTACACTGTAAGTCTTAGAAGATTTTAGACACTGGAAGCAAAGACAACCAATATACACTGGGAATTTAAGTAAGTTTTGTAGTCATTAAAAAGTACTTCTGTGTTATGGAGGTTACCAGCAGATACAAATGATGAAAAAATTCACATATATATGTATATATTATTGTACATAATATATACTACATATTAAATTACATAATATTTATTATGTAATATTGTATTTTATACATATTTATTATCTAACATTGTATTCTATTACATAATATGTTATGTAATATATATTATATATGTAATATAAATTTACATATATATGTGCATATATATATCCCTCTTTTCAAGCCATATAGATGCTGATGCTAATATATTTATTGAATAGCTAGCAGGGATCATTTATAAGGGTCTAAATAGCCCTGTCCTGTGAAAACAGAAAAAAAATGGGGGAGTGGTGGTGAGCACAATCTCATCAACCTACCAGCACAGAACTGTAGAACAGATTTTTAAAAGGTACAAATTCAGAGTTCTTTTAGTACCCACACCCTCACATATACCATTTGGCCAGGAAAACAATTCCTCCATTCTAGGGAAAAGCACACTGACCTTCGCCTTTTCATTGAGAAAGTTACAGAAACTGATTAGATTACTGCAAAGAATGCAAATAGCTTCAGCATGATCCTTAAGCAAAGGACTGTTAAGTCTGAGCCTGACCTTGGGAATTCCTACCTTTGGCAAAGCTGCTGGGTAAGGCAGTGGGACTCAGCGTTCAACAGAGCACTGATCTGTGGAACATTCCAGCCCTGACTCACTGGAAGCGGCTGCTAATGTTCTGTGTAATCCTCACAGCACCATTTAGGAAAAAGTGCTTATTTCATCTCTGTCAGCTCTGTGAACAAGACCAGGTTTCCCATGCTCTCGACTGAAACAGAGTTCCTATGTCCTAGCACACCACCCACTCTTTTCTGTGATTCTAACCACTAAAATCACCACCAAAGATGGAGAATATTTATAAATAACCATAGGAATGATACAATGTCTATTTAGTCTGTTTTCCAGAAAGTCAATATCCTCTCAAATGAACATGATACGTGTGCATGCTATCCTTCCAGTGCTGAGCGGAAATTCTGGA
Source organism: Enhydra lutris kenyoni (assembly GCF_002288905.1). Classification (NCBI taxonomy): domain Eukaryota; kingdom Metazoa; phylum Chordata; class Mammalia; order Carnivora; family Mustelidae; genus Enhydra; species Enhydra lutris. The sequence continues at coordinate 59,984,885 of NW_019154087.1, read as the reverse complement.
GTCCTTGCCCTTGCGTGAACTATGCTGATATTGTTAAGAAATTTTAAGGCCTCCAATTCAGTATTAATAATGGGTTGATATTTATTAAAAATGACTATATTAAAGAAAGTGAAATTTAGAGACATTAAGTATCATGCACACAGTCATTAACTGGGGAAGCCAGGAGAGGAGCTCAGGTGTATTTGACTCCAAAGCAGCTATTACATATTATTATACTATACCCGTAATGTAGTAATTTACACTGACTAGATTTTAGTAAGTCAAACAGAAAATTGTTTGCTTTTCTAATTCAACAAACCTTACTAGTAGCATATATTATGTTGTTTGAGGAGCTCCAAAGATGTAAAATATGATCTTATTTTTTTTTTAAAGATTTTATTTATTTATTTGACAGAGAGAAATCACAAGTAAGCAGAGAGGCAGGCAGAGAGAGAGGAGGAAGCAGGCTCCCTGCTGAGCAGAAAGCCCGATGTGGGGCTCGAACCCAGGACCTGGGATCATGACCTGAGCCAAAGGCAGCGGCTTAACCCACTGAGCCACCCAGGCGCCCCAAAATATGATCTTATTAACGTAACATCTGTTTGGTAAATTTCCCTTATGTCCACTTACTGAGTGAGGCTTCAATGACACAAGAAACAGAGAGAGATAAATCACCCACCCAAGTAACTATTTAGTCAACCAAAGAAGTACAATAAAATGGTGGGGATTAAAATGAAGAAGAATTCCAGTTGGAAGCATGAGGAAAGGCTTTATGAAGAAAAGGTATTTGAATGGGGCCCTGAAGAACCACCAAGAAATGGGTATAGGAGAATAGGGGGAAGAGTGTTTATATTAAAGCCAGTTAAGTAGGATGATTCTTTTTTAACATTAAATTTTTCTTGTACTTGGAAGAATATCAGTCTTTGACCTCAACCTGCTAAAACTGTAATGAGTTATGAGATGGCCTTTTTTTTTTTTTGAAAAAGGTGAACTTTTTCAAATGTGCTTTAAGTAAAAAATACACTTAAAAAGTGGTGCTCAACTTTGTAAAAAAGTAAACAAACAAACAAACAAATACATAAATAAAGTGTAATTTCTACAGGTGATGAATATACACTAAGGTCAACCACAAGTCACATATCCCTGCCCTTGAGTATAGGCAGAACCTGTAACTTGCTTCTCACCAACAGAATATGGGAAAGGTGATAGAACCACTTGATTAGGTTACAGTCTATGGCAAAGGTGATGGGCTATTACTCCCATGATTATGTTTCCCTATTTATGACACTGTCTTAGCAGACTAGATAGAGACTCCACTGCTGGCCTGGAAGACTTTGAAGAAGCAAACTGTCATATGGTGAAGTGCTTCTGAGGACATCTGCATGGCAGACATTTCAGGCAGCCTCCACTCAATGATAAGAAATTAAGGTCCTCAGTCCTACTACTGAAAAGAAATGAATTATGGCAACAACCTGAAAGAGTTTGGAAACAAATTCTTCCACAGGTGAGCCTTCAGATGAGAATGCAACCCACTGCCCCCCTGATTACAGCCTTTTAGACCCCAACCAGATGACTCAGTTGACCTATACTCGGACACTTGACCCACAGAAATCACAGGCTAATAACTACATGCTATTTTAAGCCACTAAGTTTGTGGTAACTTTTTACACAGCAATATAAAACTAATATACTGCAGAAATGCACAAAAGGAATTTTTTTTGAAGGATTTGATGCATTCACTCCAGTCTCCCACAGAACTATATTCTAAATCAGCTGTGCTTGTCTGAAAGATTCATCTATACTGGTGGTTAAAATCATCGGGTAAGCTTATTAAATTACAGACTGCTTGCTTCCTCTTCCCTCTCTGCCCCACCCCCCGACCAGAGTTTCTGATTCAGGAGATTCAGAGCCTCAGAATTTGCATTTCCCACAAGTTTCTTGCTGATACTGATATTGCTGATTTGGGGGAACTGCATTTTCAAAACCCTGGTCTATACCAATTTATTTTCTAAATATTTTGTGTCAATTCACACCTCTCTAAAGCAAAAAGACTACAATATGTACTTTTCAAATATAATCTAAAATAGTGAAGTCTATGTCAACATTATGTTAACATTTTCTCCTGTCCCTCCATCCATCATCTATATTTTTCTTCTAAAGAAACAATCACAAATAAATAGAAAACAAAACACAATGGGAACACAAAATGGGAATTGATAAGAAAAGGGATCCAACTTTTCCCAACATTTGACTTGCAGCTTGGTAGTAAAGATCCCAGACTACTACTAAAGTAGGGGCAAAATATCTGTGGTAAAAATTGTTACTCTCATTCTAACAGTTATAATCTGTCAAAATGCTGGAATTCCTTTGATGATATTTATAGTATCTCAACTGCAAGATGTCAATACTCCCTAGAAAGCCTCTAACAGCAAGCTAAAATTTAGCTTGGGAAAGTTGCTTGGCGTCTCTAAAATTAAGGGAACAGATAGGATGACCTGCAGGCCTTTGCAGCTCTTTATCCCTTGGCTTAATAAAATGGACATTTTGGCCTCTTTTTCTACACACAATTGAATTTCCCTGTCTTTTCTACATATGGTGACCATATAGCCTCAATTTCCTCAGATATAGTTTCAAATATGCTATCTCATTGTCATAGCATGTGTCTGAATTTTTAACTTGAAAATATGGTCATCCATCATCTGTACCCTTTTCCACTGTGAAGAATAATAACTACAGTTGAAACTAGGCTGCACATCCTCTGCCTTTACAGCCCCCTTTCAATTTCCGTGGCTTTGCTGAGTGTTGGGCATACTTTTACACAGGAATGGGAACCGACCCTCAAACTGAAGGTGAAGCCTTCTCACGCAAAGCCTCAACCTCAGGGTAGGGTCCTGACATGTCCTCTCCCATGGGCCTCTGACCACTTGTCCCTTTGTTATTTATTCATTTGTCTGGCTGGTTAGAGTGGAACACTAGCACTACTATACAGGAAAATATAAGAAACCACAGGATTCAAAAGATAAATAGTAATAATAACAGTTCTCTGTTAATGAGTATCTACTGTGTGTCTCTCTCTACTTACATGCTGCTGCAATTTACAGCAAATGGAGTCCAGGTTGATCTAAAATCTGATTCATTTCAGTCTTAGCTCTAAGGTCTCTACTTATCAGATAACCTCTAATTAGCCTTGGTACCTAATGGCTGGCTTCCAGATGTAAATTGTTTTCTCTGGAGACATCTCCAACTTGGGTATGGTTACTTGATCATGCAGATTTCTTGCAAAAATGGCGAAAGTACCTTTTCGTAGATCCTTCTCCTACCTTACTTTCATTACTGGCTTCCCTGGTATTAAATTATCATTTCTACATTTTTGGGCTGTTTTCCTCTTGTAGGTAGGATCTTTTTAATCTTTTCCAGTTGTTATCATTCATATTGTTTGGACTCTTGATATATCAACTAGTTTCTTTTTTCTTAACAAACCCCAATTTTTAGAGAAGTTTTAAGTTCATAGGAAAATAAAACAGCAGGCACAGAGCTGTCCCATACACCCACTACCCCAACACATGTATAGCTTCCTCCACTGTCCTCATCTTTCACCAGAGTGCTACATTTGTTACAACTGATGAACCTGCATTAATGCATCATTATTACCCAGAGTCCATCGTTTCCACTAGTGTTCACTCTTGGTGGTATACATTCTATAAGTTTGGTAAGTGTATAATGATGTGGATCTACCGTTATAGTACTGTACGGAGTAGCTCCACTGCCGTAAAAATTCTGTTTCATCTCACTCCCTTCTCCAAATCCTGACTGCCACTGTTCTTTTTACCTTCTCCATGCCTTTTCTAGAACGTCATATGGGTGGAATCATGCGGTATATAGACTTTTCAGACTGTCTTCTTTCACTTAGTAATATGCATTTAAGGTTTTTGTATGTCCTTTCCTGGCCTGATGGTTCATTTCTTCTTAGTGCTGAGTAATAGTCTATAGCCTGGATGCACCATAACTTGTTAATTCTGGGAGTTAATGTATAAGCCATTAAAAATTTTAAAAAATTCTCATACAACTCAGTGGTGGCAAAAATCAAACTGATTAAAAAATGGGCAGAGGAACTGAATAGGCACTTCTTCAAAGAAAACACAAATAACAAACAGGGACATGAAAAGGTGTTCAACATCACTAATGGTCATCATGGAAATGCAAATCAAACCACAATGAGGTATCATCTCACACCTATTAGAATGGCTATCATCAAAAACACAAGAGTCACAAAGTGTTGGTGAGGATGTGGAGAAAAGGGACCTTCATGCACTGTTGGTGGGAATGCAAACTAGTACAGACACTGTGGAAAGCAGTATGGAGGCTCCTCAAAAAATTAAAAATAGAACCACCAGATGATCCAGCAATTCCACTTCTGGGTATTTACTCAAAGAAAATAAAATACTAATTCAAAAATATATCTGCATCCCTATATTCATTGAAGCATTATTTATAATAGCCAAAAATGGAAGCAACCTAAACAGTCCATTGATGGCTGAATGAATAAAAAATGTGATACACACACACACACCCATATGTGTGTGTGTATATATATGTATATACATATATATATAGAATGGATTATTATGTATATATATACATATACATATATATGTATATGTATATATATATAGAATGGATTATTTTTCAGCCATAAGAAAGAATGACATCTTGCCATCTGCAACAACACAGATGAAACTTGGGGGCACTATGCTAAGTGAAGTAAGTCAGACAGAGAAAAAAAAATACCATATATCACTTTTATGTGAAATTTAAAAAAAAAACAAAAACACTTAATTTTTAGAAACAGAGAAGAGACTGATGGTTGCCAGAGGTAGGAGATTGGAGTGGATGTGAAATGGATGGGGTAGGGGCCAAAAGGACAAACTTCCAGTTATAAAATAAGTAAGTCATGGGGATGTAATGTACAGCATGGTCACTACAGTTCATAATACTATACTGCATATCTTAAAGCTGCTACAAGAATGTGTTTTAGAAGTTCTCATCACCAGAAAAATGTAACTACACACAGTGATGATGTTAACTAGGCTCACTGTGGTGATCATTTTGCAAAATATATAAATGTCATCATTATGCTGTACATCAAAAATTAATATATGTCAATTCTCCCTCAGTTAAGAAAACAACTTTCACAAGATCCATAGATTCATAATTATTTTCTGTCCTGGGAAGAGAATTGCCACAACTCATGAACTGACTGGAAATTAAGAACAGCTTGTTATTCATTCAAATATATATTGAAATGTATTATGTGCCAACCACTGTGCTAGTGTGGAAATACATCAACAAATAAAACACTGTTCTTGCCTTTAAAGTTTTACATTTGATGTTACAGGGGTTTTCCTTTTCAGGTTTTACTGCTAATGCTAGAATTTGAAATCCTTCCTTTTGATGAAGGCAACAGTTTGGTTAGGGTAATCTGATAATCCAAGCAGACTTTTTAGAATTCACATATGCATACATTATACTTAAAAGGAGAAGAGAGGAAAAAAAAGAAACGATGTCAGACTACGGGACTTAATCCAAGCTGGTGAAAGAGGAGAGAAAAATGGATAAAAGCAGAAACATGTAACAGGCTAGAACAAGGTGGAACTCAAAACTAATTTTACTTGGACCCATGATTTCCTGACCTGTCATTATGATAAAGCAAAACTTAATTAAATAATCTGAGGGCAAAGATTCAACATTTCTGAGCACATGTGGCAGTAAAAAATGTACAGCTGGAGAGGTTTCATTCAACTATCCTTCTCTCTCCTGCACATAGTCCTTAGCATTTCCCAAAAGTAACCAGTTTCTTGGGATTGTTTAGATGACATGCAGAACAGCATGGGTAGCTCCTACACCAATGATGTTTTCATTACCAAAACAATCACTTGGAATTTGGTTAGTGTAATGTATTCCATTTTAGAAGTTTATTGAAACAACATCGAAATGAGAGAGGAATGAAAACAAGTGGGACAGAACTCTTCTGAATACAATAGAGAATGTGTCTTTAAAAGGAAACATTATTAAAATATAATTAGAATACAATATGGAAACATAATTTGAAATAAAATTCAGGTTATCTACTCTATTATCCCAGGTCTTTAAGTGCTACTTCCTTTTTTAAAAAAGTATATCATTATTTGCTTAGCATTTCAGAGTCCCTAAACTAATGACATCACCACTATTTGCGCTTCAACCAATACAGAGTAGGGTCATCCAGTACAGTATTAACAATATAGGAAGATGATTTAAGATCTGTAGTAACAGAAATGGTGAACCAGGGAACCTGGGTCTTGGGCTCTGGCTCTGATGTCGATAATGATGGTAACAATGACGAAGATAAATAGTTGCTTCCAACCTATAGTCACTCACTGAGTGCTAGGTCTTATGCTAAGTGTTTTACATGACTTTTCTCTAATGTAATCTCAACAACCCTATAAAACCCATCATTACATCATTTTATAGATGATGAACCTGAAACTTAAAGAGTGTCAGTGATTTATTCAAGGTCATAGCCAGACTAATGAGGTAGAGTCAGGATTCATGCTCATGCCTGACCCCAAAGTCTATACTATCCTTTTTTTATCACCAGTGGACTATATCTATCAAGTCAGTGAACTTCGGTGGTCTCCTTTTGTTTCCTAGAAAAATGGAGGGGCTGGACCAAGTGACCTCTGGGGTTCCCTTTGGTGTTAAAATGTTATGAATCCTTTGATTCACTGCTGTGAGACCATGAGATTAGAGCTCTGTATTTCCCAAGGTCGCATTTTGGCTGTTTTGTCCTGTTCTATACCCTGGAGAAATTGGGGTAGTAGGTCCGTAACCTTAAGGTTGTGGCCATTGTGCTGGAGCTGTAGACTGACTGAGGAATAGAGAAAGGAAGTGGCTGTGACAGGGATACTTTGGTCTCATTGATCCATACTCCTGTATAAGCTGACCCAGTAAATAAGCAGGACCAGAAAGGAAAGAGGACCCCCCAGGAGTCATTCCATAGCAGTACTCTTTTCCTGGACATGAAGGACTCTCAAACTTTCATTAGACACCACTCTCTCATCTGAGAAGTTAGTTTTTCTCCTTGGTTTTCTGAAGAGGAAAGTGCTGATTTCCTAGGGAAACATCCTGTGACTAAGGCTGCTCCCCAGGGTTGTATTCTCTGAGTGGAGAGCTATCAGGATGGAGAGGTCTTTGCTGGCATCTGACATCTGGTGGCTCCCCACACCCCCTTGGCCAGGGAAAGCAAAGGCAGAGAACCCTGTGGAGCTTTATGTTTTCCTCTGGGATTCCCCTCTATCTGGAGCAAATACTTCTCAGACAAAGAAAGCAAGTTCCCATCTGTTACAATTTGGAAATTTCCAAATTCCCCCCATTTATGTTTGTTTTGGAAAACCCAGGAGATGTCCACAGATATATGGAGGTCTCCTGAAGGGTATTTTGAAAAGATTGCAAAACTGAATCACAGCGAAAGTCAAACTGCAAGCAAGGTTTTATTTTTAGGCTCCATGCCAGACCTCTACAAACAAAACAAGCAGAAAATAAACAAGAGCAGCAAGTTAAAAGGTCCAGTCAGCAATCTCATTCAAACTCTTTATCTACAGCAGATTGGGAGGACCATCTTCAATCAAAATTCTAAGTTTAACTTTAAGCTACTTGCATACCTAAAACCATGGTATTACTCACTCACTAGAAATTAAAACCAGAGAATCTTTCATTACAAGTTGAGTGGAATTCTGAGCAAAGGATTGCTTTTTTATAGGAATGCCTAATGGTAAGACAAGAAACACGATCATTAACATCTTTACCAGAATCTACAGTGTTCCCATCTTTAAAAATCTCAACTGTAGTTGAATTAAATTAAATCTCTGTCCTAGATACAGTGCCAGTTGTTGGGGATCAAAAAATGGCTGATAGCTCCACAGATATCATATTCTTGCAGAATGTGATAGCCTAGTGATGCATTCAGTCAAGCATGCAAATAGATAATTATCACTCAGTTTGACAATGAATATAATCTGTCCATTAAACCCACAAATATTTATTAAGTCTTTATTATGTGCCAGGCACTGGGGTAGGGGCTAGAGCAAGGTGAAGAACAAGAGAGATATAAGCCTGATGTCAGAGATCCTATACTCTTGTGGGGGAGACAACCCCTAGAGAGTAATGATATGAAGGTTATCATGGGGGAAGTCCTCAATGCCTGGGGAGGCCACACGGGGTGACCTAATGTAGTCTGTGCCTACTGAAAGGCCAAGCATAGTGCTGGCATGAAAGGAAATGGTCAGGCAAATGAAGAACAGAGGAGAAATTTGTAGGTAGGAAGTTGGGAATCCAGAAAAAGAAAACGAATCATTGAAAACAGAAAGGAGGGAATGAAATTGGCAAAGCATTCTTTATAGTTTAAAGGAAGTCGAACTACATCCAATAAATTACTCGTTTTCTCATTTAGTGCTAAACAGGCTATACAACTACCAATCAGAGGTCACGATCAGCATATGTGGGTTACCATAACGCATTAATAGGAGTACAGCTAAATAGAAATAAATCCGTCATTTCAGGTGATCTGTGCAACCTACAAGATGTTCTGAAATACTGAAAGCTATTTAAAAACTACCATCACTGATTTTTTTGAAACCATAGTTGGGAAACACTGTCCTGGAGCATGAGAATGTTGGGTCAGGTATGTTCACTGAGCAGAAAGTGTACTTGTCCTCAAGCGTCACACATGTGACCTTCTTGCCAAAGGACTTATTTGTAAGATATTAAGGGAACATCGAAATACTACCGTAATACATTAACCTTTCTTTAAAACACACTTGTCTTCTCCTCCAAGTGACTTCTTTTGAATTTACTTTTTCCTACTCTGGCACAAATTCGGCCTCAGTATTGAGCCAGAGGTCAGAGAGCTAAGAAACCCTCACCTCATCTGAGGGTTAAGTAGGGGCTGGGAGAGTGGAACCAGTCTAGGTCAGACTGATAGAGAAGACAGATTTGTTCAAGTGACACAAGCTATGGAACTCAAAGAGGATGAAGGAACCAGCAACACTTGCCAGATGGAAGCAGAGAAGCCATGTAAAATGTGGCTAATTAAAGCCCGTTAATTCCCCTGAATAGAAAAATCACGTCTAGCACAATCCCCAACGCTTTCTCAGAAACGACTCAGAATAGCTCAGCACATTGGCCTGCGGTATAATAATATAACGAAGGCAGCGGATCTGCCAGCTTCTGTCCACTTTGGGAAGCCAGAAACCCAGTAGGCTTTCTCTAGTGAAGCCGTGACATGTTGAAATGCAGCCATTTCCTTCTGTGTCCTGCTCTCAGGGCACTGGGCTTTTGTGTGTTCTGGCAAACAGAAAAATATGGTCAGCTGTTGATGCAGTTTGGTTCTCTCCATTCTGCTGCTGGTCCACAATGTTCCTGTCCACCCTCTAAGACATGGCCAATTTGAGCTTTCTAGGACCACTGAACTTTGGCAAAAGTTCAGTAAAACCCATTCCAGGGTTTTACAGGATGTACTGACCTTTCTGCCCCTCCTTTCTCTCTCAAGACATTTATTCTTATCAAAAAGATCACACACCCCCATCATTATAAGGAAGGAATCTTTTTCAGAATTCGACCCCCTCACTAGCTCAGAAGCCAGGGACGTGGACGAGAATAGTTTCTGAACTGTCCCTATTCCATTTACAGTTTCTTCCACTTTTGCTATCTTAGAAATAGGACACTGGCACCAGTCAGATCAGAGCTATCCACCGCCCGAAGTTGGATTGGGTCATACAGAAATGAGCTGTACAGGGGAAGAGATCTTGAAGGCAATGGGAAAAATGTGAAACTTGGGATGAAGTTAATCAGGCCCATATTACACTTAACATTCTTCTGTATTAAATAAAGGTCACTTCCTTCAAGATACTATTTTGAGCAAAAGAAGATTTCTGCAATTCTGCAAGACTGAAGTTAATTAAACAGCATAGCAAAAATGGAAACCAGATGTCACAGAACATTTTAAAAAGATTTTAATGACATTCAGCCTGTTTTCTTAAACACATTTGCAGTTGCTATCATTCCTTATACTTAAGTTCATGAGTTGCTGGAATGGGAGGATTCGTATCAATTTCATATAAATGGCAGTAGAGAAGCGATTCAAAGAGAAGTACAGTTGGGGGAGTTTTGCAGAGGGTTTTTGTTTTTTTTTCCTTTCCCTATACAACCTAACCAGCTCTTTTGGATTAAACTCTTGAACTCTTTTAAATTAATGTTTTCCATCTTTCAAAAGAACTTTCCATACCATCAGCTCTGACTCTTGCTTTTTTATGATCCTTTCCGGTAGTCTCATGTTCAATTATCTTGAAAGCACCTGCAAGGTTAACTAAGAAACTTAATATCTGTCAATTCCAGCTCAGGAAAAAACATAGCAGGGTGGAATTTTTCGAGATGAAAGTCACAGTTAACCCAAGTACAGACATCTACGATTAGACTTTCAGTGTATCTTCAGAACATGACACCCAAAACTCAAAATTACAAAGTTTCCTCAAAATAACCAAAATTTCAAATTAGTATGAAGAAGTGAAGGTTTATGATCTTAAAAAGTGCATTCATAAAAGAGAAATGTAGGAGCGACCAAATAGGGGTTCTTGAGGGTCTTGTCACTATTTTTCTTCTAATTTTGCTTTTAAAACATCTTTTGGGATGTTTCCCAGAGTTTGAGACCATCTGATGATTATTGACATATGTCCCAAGTAAAATGACAAAATTTACAAATACTTCTTATAAAGTAAGCCCCACCTACTGTAAATGGCATGCACCGTTTTTGAAGTTCCTACAGACATGGTAATTATGAGGAAGCAATGAAATATCATGCTGTCTTGCTGTTTATATAAGCATCTTCATGCAACTTCAAACCAGCAGCTGCTTTAAACTGAAACAATGCTCTCCATTAAATCAGGGAAGAGATGACGTCAATAAATGCTACAAATATGAAGCAAAAGGACAGAGAAGAATTCTAATGACTGCAGGAATAACGTAGACCTGAATCAAAAATTCACACAACAGGTGGGGACACTTATCTTGGGCTTGCTTCTGGTGATGCCTTTCACATGTGTGGTGGGGAGGCCTGCGCCTTCTGTATTAATTATCTTCAAAATGGGCCATTTTTCCTGCCTGGACTTTATGCTTGAAGGCTTCCTACTTATTTTCTAAGGAAACTATGTAATTCAAGCTTTTTGTTCAATAAACCATATACCCATTACTGTTGCCATTAATAACCTGCAATATCCTAAGTATTATTTACCAAAAAATAAGAGTAAATGATGAAAGCTGAAGGAACTGCTCTGCAATTAGCTGGGGTAGGTGCAAGCGTGTGGGGTAAGGGGGGGGGGGGTTTCCCATGGGGAAAGACTGGAACCAGAAAGATCAGTTTGGATATTGTGGGAATACTAGGAAATGAGACGTGAAGGCAGCAGAAATGGAATGGCTGGAAAACATACATTAAAGAAGCAAAATTAAAATGACCAAACACTGTGGACTGTTCATGATAATTGTCACCTACAAGTCTCATGAATGTCCTCTGTCCTCCACAGGGGCTCCCTCAGTCATCTTGCGTTCTTGAGGCAACCCTGCCAACCACTACCCCCCATGGTCATGTCGTTGTTCTATGTGTGTGTGTCTTTTGAGAATGAGATCTTAGTTACAGAAAGGGACTTTTGGAGCATACTTAATTCCAAACCCTCACTAATAGTGAGTTCTAAGTTTTCCTTTTCCTAATCAGTTTCCTGGCCACATATCAATGAAAAATGCAAGTGAAATGGCCTTGAAAGTTGAGGAAAAGGACAAAGGTAATGTGGTTTAAAAATGAGAAAGAACAGTCAGATTCTTTCCATGCCTGGAGTTCACTCTCCAAGCAGACTGCATGGTCAGGAAATGCACTGGGAAACAGAGGAGACCCAGAGCTCTTGCTGTCTCTGGTCAGCATGCTCTGCGTGTTTTGCTCAGCCCCAAACCACTGCCACAGCATCTCAGAAAATTATGCTGTCCTTGGTCTTTGAAGTGAGACTAATAAACTTCCAGTAAGTTATGTTCTTTTGAACGTTTAGGCCTATGGGCAGAATCATTCCTTCTTTCTCTTACTTGGTCTTGGTCTGTTTCATGACCAAGGGAGGGTCACCGTAGACACAGGGAACAAAGATTTCTACCAAACATGTTCTTTGTAAAGCTGGGAGTACATCTGGGGATTGACAAAACTGCCCCACATGAGTGGAAATAACCAGAATCTCACTGAGGAATGGAGAAAGAAGGTAAGGGAAAACCAAGTAGTGTGCTTTTGTTTTACTACAGAGCACCTTGTTAGTGAAGAAAATCCTTGGGGAAAAAAAAAAAATTGGCATCTGCCATTTGTGTGATCCATCAAGTAAAGTGAACCTTCTGTACATAGAGAAAATATTTTCCAAACTCCTCATTACTAACAGAGCCAACAATTTTCTTCTAATGTGCCTTAATCTTGCAAGTGTGTTTTCTTTAGTTTCTCACTCTACAGATGTCTTCTCCATCTGGCACTCAAAAATACTGTTTCTTGCATACAACTTTATTTTAAAAAATTCCCAAATATGTTTCATAGCAACAATCTTTGTGAATTAATCTTAGAGAGTGGAGCATCTGGTTAATTAACCTCCATTCCACTATTTGAGGACTACTGATAAGTACACTCAATGTGTAACCCTATTCGTTTCATAGGTCAGATTAAGTGTTGAAAAGAGAATAAGAGCTGGTATTCCTGTTTACATGCATAGTATCCTATATAACAAACAGGACACTTGGTCATCAATTTGCCTATGCCACTTGTGCTCCCAAAAGCACATAAAGCTGCCTTCTGAAAGAATGAAGTTTAGAACAACACAACACATAAAAATGCTCTTTACTCTAGTGAACATAGTCAGATTAAATTCCCTGTTTCCTACTGTGGCATGTTTCACACTTCATGTTACTAACAACTCCATTCCCACCCCCCCCACTGCTATTTCTTCTAATGTTCTGCTCTTCCCTCTCGGTCTCTTCATCATAACTGGCAGCACATTGTTGACACCAAGGTCACTGGCAAACGGAAGCATGAACTAGAGGGCAAGCTTAGTGAATGTTCTTAAACATGTTGTGGCAGATGATGTTCCCCTGTTTGTTAGCTCCCTAATGGCCATCCTGTTCCACCCAAGTTGAATTCTGATGTTTTCAGACAGGACATAGCCCCAAGAATGGGTCAGTCTTAGCCAGCCATGATGATTCCATTTCCCTTTTGCCCTATACTCACTTTTCCATCCTTTCTTGGAACCAAAAGTAGACCCAAGACATAGTTGTGGTCAATGACGCTCAAGGGAAAGTTAGCTGCAAAGGATTTTCTTCGGAATAAAATAAACAGAGATGCACAAAAGTTCTTGCCTCTTCCCCATACTTCCTGGTCTGGAGAATGGTGAGGACATGGCACTTGAGCTGCCACAGCCATCGTAGAACCATGAGGGAAAGGCCAAGAATCCAAATGTACTCTGACAACTCAGAGCTTCTAAAATGGGCCTATGCTGCCAATATGTATATACTGTGTGTGTGTCTGCAATGTATACCCAAGTGTGTATATATGGCAGAATTAAGGCATATAATTATTAAGGCAAAACAATTCATGCTCTCAAAATGATGCTATTTTTGAGGAAGGTGAAAAGAAAGAAAAATTGCAGCAATGAATAGAGCCAGATTAAAAAGTAGTCAGAGGCAGACGTTCCACAGCAGAGCTCATCCACTGATACTAAAGTGCGAGAGCATTTGTGGGTCATTCTCTGCTGTTTCCTTTCAGTAAAGTTTATGTTGACCTATGGGATATTAGTCAAATGAAGAGCTATTAGTAGGAATAACTCTATTTTTCACATAGTAGCAGTAAAACTAATCACAAATGTAGGTGATAAAGGTACAGGGAAAGAAAATCAGAGTCAAAAATGATAACAATGAGCCCCAGCTTTTCTAGAAGATACTTCCAACAACCAGCAGGAACAAAGACCTAAAGCTGAAACTTACTGCTTCTAGCCCTCTCCAAAATATTTTCACCAACATGACTCTTGACTGTGTATACAGCAAGGCAGTCTCCTAGAAGCACCCAAAACAAAACTACCTGGTGGAAAGAACGGACAGAGGATTTTTAATAATTAGAGAAAAGGAGTTTTAAATTATGAATAGAGGAGTGCCTAGGTTGCTCAGTCAGTGAAGCATCCAACTCTTGATTTTTGGCTCAGGTCATGAAATCAGGGTCATGAGATTTAGCCCCGCATCGGGCTCCATGCTGGGCATGGACCCTGCTTGGGATTCTCTCCCTCTCCCTCTGCCCCTCCCCCCACTCGCACATTCTCTTTCTAAAAAATAATAATAAAAAATAATAAAGTATGAATGGGTATTTGCCCTGACCCCACCTCTGACACCCTAACTCACATCAGAACATGATTGAAATGGTTAGATCAAAAGAGTCAGACTCAGTCAGCATAGTAACATATTTTAATTTTACTATAATAGGTGGTTAGTATGATTAAGAGAGGTCTTCTCTTCTTTGGCTCTCAGAAGAAAGTGAGTGACCTCTTCTAAATACCTTCCTTACCTGGCATCCTGGGGGGACATACTAAATGGAACTGATAAAGTGAGAGCCAGGATCCTGGAAAGAAGGGCAGGGGAGCAGAACAGTAAGGGAGGGACAAGAGGGCTTCCTGATGGGAAGTGGATGTTTGTCTGTTAATGAGAGAAGCACACAATTGTTTCAACCCATCTTTTGAACTCAGCGGGTATGCTGATTGTGTAAGAACAACATCATGTTTAGGAGCCAACAGATCTAAATATTATATTGCCAGAGCTCTTCAACAGAAAACAGGATTGATCTTTGGTATTCATGGAAATGAACCCAAGCCTCCAAGAAAAGTTTCAGTTACATAGAAAGGTAGACATTTCAGAACTTTTTTATTATTATTTTTTAAGATTTTATTTATTTATTTTAGTGAGAGCGAGAGCAAGCAAGCACAAGTGGGGAGAGAGGCAGAGGGAGGGGGAAGGGGTAAGAATCTCAAGCAGATTCTGTGCCCAGTACGGAGCCTGACACGGGGCTCGATCTCATGACCCTAAGATCATAACCTGAGTTGAAATCACAAGTCAGACCTTTAATTGATGGAGCCACTCAGGTGTTCCAGAACTTTTCTATTACAATTACATTATTACTACTATGATTACCCTCTACCCCCTTCTGCCCACTTCATCTTTCCTCTTCTATTTTATTTTGGTGTTTAAAGGAACAGTGTCAGTTCTCTGGAAAGTTCACTTTTGTAGAATATTATATTTTGTGAGGTTGATTTTTAAAAACCTTCACATTAGCTTATCCATAATTAAAGCTAATGAGCTTGAAGACAGAGATGAAATAATATAAGAAAATGGTTCCTTTGAGATGAAAGAAGGTCAAACTAGTAATATGCTCTAACTAGAAAAAAAAGAAATTGGCAACTATATACAACCTAACACTGTACCATCCTTCCTTCATCCCCTCAAACCTCTTAAAACAAAAACAATGCAGGAGACACACAGATTATGACCTCTAGACACTCTGTGTTGGATGTTTGATTGGGGCTGTCAAGCTACTGATTAGCTTTGTGTAAGCAGGATGTCCAGTTGGTTCCCTCCACATACTGAACACAGATAACTTTCTCAGCTAAAAAATAAATCAAATCCCAGGACTTATACTATTGTTTAATATTTAACCTTAAAATAGTTTTCAGAAATACATGAGCTGCTATAGCTCATGTTGGTCTTCCTCATTAAAATTTGAATTCAAATCCTAGCCACAAGTTTGAGAAATGTTTCCAGAGCTCATGATTTTCTAAGCATGAAACTAGTATTTCAGAGAATGAGGATTTAAGATTTTTGCTAACAACAACAGTATCACTGACTAAAATATTTCACTTTTATTTAATTGCTAATGACTGAAGAACACTAATATTTTATAGTTAAAATTATGACTACATGTACTCATCTCATTAGTCAAATTTTTCAACAAATCTCAAAAATTTTTATAAATGAATTAGTCAAATAGTTAATAGAAGCCAGCTAATATTCAGCACTTGCCTACTGAAAAGGAAGAGAAAATATATAGTAATGATCAATAAGTAATAAATTTATCAAGTTTTAGGATCAGGAACAAAAATATTTTGTATTTGAGTTAAATAATTTAACAGGTTGAATTAACACGGTCTGGCTCAAGATGGTGATAAAGGAAGATCCTGAACTTACAACCTCCCATGGACACACTGAATGTACAGCCACATATGGAACAATTTCCTCTGAGAAAAGCCCAAAAACTACCTCAGGAACTCCTATACATCAGACAAATGAGAAAAAACCCACACTGAAGCAGGTAGGAGAGGATGAGACATAATTTCACCATAAAGCCCAGCCCCAAGTCCAGTGACCATGATTGGGAAGGAACTCAAAACCAGGAGCTTCTCCCTGAGGAGACAAGAGCTTCAGCCCCATGTCAGGCTCCCCAACTTTAAGACTTGTACTTAAGAGAAAGAGCCCCACAAAAACTAGTTTTGAAAACCAGTGGGATTCACATCCATGAGATCTCCAAGGCTACAGTGAACTGAGAAACAACACCAAAAGGGCTCTCTCAGGGACATACCTCTAGGGGGCCTGTTACCATATTCTCCAGAGATGAAGGCTGGTGGGTGCCATCTTTGAATTCTCCCTCTGCCTCACTCCAGCTTGCTAGGATCTCCCCAAAAGGAGCTTGTACACTCTGGTGCTTCATTTTTATGGCTGCTACCAGGGGAGATCTCTTGATCACCCAGTCTGCTGGCCAGGGAGACTTACATTTGTGGTTCCCACAGAATGATATAAAGAGAGTTCTTAACTGGTCACCAGCCCCAAGGCACAACAACAGGCAACAGACTGAGAAGCTCAGTCTGTCCATGAAAGGGGCTGATTGGCTTATCTTTATAGCTGCAGCTTGAGGGGCAGGCTTTTAATTAAACACACAACTAAGGGCCTACTATAATCCTCTATAGAGACTTCAGAGGGCAGCTGCTATCTTGGCATTCTCCCTCTGCCATGCTCCAAAGTGCCAGTATCTCCCAGAGAGGAACTTTTATATGTGTCTGGTGCCCCAGTTTCTGTGACTGCCAACCAGGGAATGCATCTTGACTGCCTAGTTCTGGTGGCCAACAGAATTTGCGTTCCTTAGTCCCACAGAACTGTAACAAATGGAGAGACAGTTCTTGGCCAGCTGCCACTCCCAGGCTACTAACACACAGTAGACTTAAAAACATCCCTAGTCTTTCTGTGAAAGAGATCTGTCTACTTGTCCCTGGAGCTTCGGCCCGAGGAGTAGGCTTATGGTTTAGTATACATCTAAGGGCTGCTGAGAAACACTCAGAGACAGAGGCTGGTGAATGCTTCTTTGTGTTCTCTCCCTGTCTTACGCCAGGTCACTGGAATCTCCTGAAAAGGAGCTTATACACTTATCTGGCATCCTGAGTTTTTTGTGACTGCTGCCCAGAAAACACCTCTAGAACACTTAGCTATCATGGCCGGTGTGACCTATTCTTGAAGTCCTACAGTACTGTAAATAGATTTCCATACTTTAAAAGTTGCTGCCTGAGGTTCTGGCTTCTAATCAGCCTGAATCTGGGTGCTGATGAATATCCATTCTTTTGGGACACTGACAGGTCTTGGATACTCTCAACTACTTGGGTGGGGGGTACTAAAATAAAATAGGCTTGGACAAAAACAAAGGCTTAAGAGACAACCAAGAGCTAGGGTGGGGTTAATAATAAGGTTCATCTACATGAGGCCATTCCTTCAAGAATGGGAATAGTGACTACTTTGTCTAATGAATAAAAACCTACAGAGAGACAAACAAAATGAAGAAACAGAAGAATACTTCTAAACAAAAGCACAAGATAAAAAAGTCCTTAATGAAATAGAGATAAATGAATGATTTACCCGATAAAGAGTTCAAGATAACTGTCATAACGATGCTCACCAAACTCAGGAGAGGAATGGATGAATGCAGCAAGAACTTCAACAAAGAGAATATATAAGAAAGTACCACAGGGCACCTCGGTGGCTGTGGTTTAAGCCTCTGCCTTCAGCTCAGGTTACGATCTCAGGGTTCTGGGATCAAGCCCCACATCAGGTTCTCTGTTCAGCGGGGAGCCTGCTTTCTTCCTCTCCCTCTGCCTACTTGTGATCTCTCTCTGTCAAGTAAATAAATGGAATCTTAAAAAAAAGAGAGAGAGAGAGAGAGAGAGAGAGAAAGTACCACAAAAAAGTCAAAGCTGAATAATACAGTAACTGAACCGAAAAATACACTAAAGAGGTTCAACAGTGGACTAGATGAAGCAGAAGACAGGATCAGTGAACTCAAAAATAGGACAGTAGAACTTAACCAGGGTAGCAAAAATTAAAAAATAATGAAAAAGAGTGAAAATAGCTTAGGGGACCAATGGAAAAACATCAAGTGGATGAACAGTCAAATTATACGGATTCCAGAAGGAGAAGAGATAAAGAAGAAAATTTATTTGAGGAAATAATGGCTAAAAACTTCCCTAACCTGGGAAAGGAAACAGATACTCAGCTCCAAGAAACCAGAGAGTTCCAAAAAAGAAGAATCCAAAGAAACCCACCAAGACACATTATAATTAACTGTCAAAACTTAAAGAATCTTACAAACAGCAAGAGAAAAACAACTTCTTGCATATAAGTTGGTAAAGGTAAATATACAGTAAAATTCAGATAATCTACTGTTACAAAGGTGATAGATTAATCATGTACAAAGCTAGTATGAAGATTAAAAGACAGATTTAGTAAAAATAACTATACAATAATTAGTTAAGGAATACACAATAGATGTAAAAACAAAACAAAAACAAAAACATAAAACATGGGGTAGTAAAAATGTGGAGCTTTAAAATACATTCAAGTGCTCGCTTCGGCAGCACATATACTAAAATTGGAACGATACAGAGAAGATTAGCATGGCCCCTGCGCAAGGATGACACGCAAATTCGTGAAGCGTTCCATATTTAAAAAAATAAATAAATAAAATACATTCAAGTTTATCAACTTAAAATAGACTATTATAAATATAAATTATTTTATGTAAGCCTCATGGTAATCACAAAACAAAAACCTATAGTAGATATACAAAAGATAAAAAGAATGGGATCTAAGCACACTACTCCAGAAAATCATGAAATAATAAAGGAGTAGAATAAGAAAGGAACTGAGAAACTATGAAATAGCCAGAAAACAATTAACAAAATGGCAATACATACATACTTATCAATAATTAATTAAATATAAATGGACTGAGTTGTCCAAACAAGATACACACAGTAGCTAAAAAACAAGACCTATCTATATGCTGCCTACAAGAGATTAACTACAGGTCCAAGGACACACACAGACTCAAAGTGAAGGGATGGAAAAAAATATTGAAAGTGAAAACCATGGAAAATGGAAACTAAAAGATATCTGGAGAGGTTATACTTATATAAGAAAAAGTAGGCTTTTAAACAAAGACTGTAATAAGAGACAAAGAAGGGCATTCCATAATAATAAAGGGGCCAATCCAACAAGAAGATATAACATCGATAAATATTTATGTATCCAACATAGGAAGAACTAATATATAAAACAAATATTAACAGATCTAACAGGAGAAATAAGTAGCAATACAATAATAGTAGGGGACTTTAATACCTCCCTCACATCAATGGATAGGTCTAGATAGAAAATGAATACGCAGATATCAGCCTCAAATGACATGTTAGACCAGATAGACTTAATAGACACATACAGAATATTCCACTTAAAAGCAACAGAAAACACATTTTTTTTTCAAGCACGCATAGAACATTTTCCTCTACTGATAAAAAAACATGTCAGACAACAAAACTAGTTTTAATAAATTTAAGAAGACTGAAACCGCCTCTTTTCCAATCATAATGGTATAAAACTAGAAATAAATTATAAGAAAACTTGAAAATTCACAAATATGTGGAGATTAAATATAATGCTAGTGAACAACCACTGTATCATAGAAGAAATCAAGAGATATAAAAAAAATACCTTGAGATGAGTGAAAAGAAACACACACCAAACTTATGGGTTGCAGCAAAAGCAATTCTAAGAGAAGGTCATAGAAGATAAATACATACATTAAAAAATAAACAAAAAATCTCCAATTTCCTAACTTTACATCTCAAGGAACAACAACAACAAAAAAGAATAAATGAAGCCACAGTTAATGAGGGAAGGAAATAACAAAGAAAAAGGAGGAAATAAATGATACAGAGAATACAATGACAGTAAAATGATTTATGAAACTATGAGCAGTTTCTTTGGAAAATAAAGAGAGATAGGGGCACCTAGTTGGCTCAGTCAGTTAAGCACCTGTTTTTGGCTCAGGTCATGATCCCAGGGTCTTGGGATTGAGTCCCATGTTGGGCTCCCCACTCTGTGAGGAATCTGCTTCTGCCTCTCTCTCTACATGCTGCTCCCCCTGCTTATGTGCTCTCTGTCAAATAAATAAACAAAATCTTAAAAAAAAAGAAAAAGAAAAGAAAAAGAGATAAATTTTTAGTGAGACTCACCAGGAACATAAAGAGAAAACTCAAATAGGAAATAAAAGAGGGGACATTAAAATTGATACCACAAAAATACAAACAAAATTTGACAATCTAACAGAGATGGATAAAATCATAGAAACACACAACCTACTAAGAGTGAATCAGAAAGAAATAGAAAATTTGAATAAACCAAATGCTAATAAGGAAAGTGAATCAGCAATCAAAACCTCCCAATAAACAAAAGTTTAGAACCAGATGGCTTTGCCGGTGAATTCTATCAAACACTTAAAGAAGAACTAGTATCAATCCTTCATAAACTTTTCCAAAAAACAGAAAGGAGGGAAGACTTCCAAACTTATTTTATGAGGCCAACATTACCCTCATACTGAAACCAGACAACGACACTCCACGAAAAGAATTTCACAGGCCAATATTTCTGAAAAACATAAATGTGAAAATCTTCAACAAAATTAGCAAACCAAATTCAACAATACCTTAGAAGGATTGATTATACTCTATGATCAAGTGGAATTCATTCCAGGGGTGCAAGATAACTTAACATCCACAAATCAATGTGATATACCATATTAACAAAATAAAGGATAAAACTCATGTGATCATCTCAACAGATACAGAAAAGCATTTGGTAAAATTCAACATCCATTTATGATAAAAACTCTGAGCAGAGTGGTAGAGAAGGATGTACCTTAACATAATAAAGGTCATATATGCCAAGTCCACAGCTAACATCATAATCACAGGTGAACAATCAGGATCAAGGAAGATTCCCACTCTTGCCACTTTTATCCAACATACTATTAGAATTCCTAGCTACAGCAATTAGGCAAGAAAAACAAAAAATGGCATCCAAATTGGGGAAGAAAAACTAAAACTTTCACTCTTTGTAGATGGAATGCTATCATACAGAAAGAATCATAAAGACCCCACCAAAAAAGTGTCAGAACTAATAAATTCATTAAAGCCACAGGATACAAAATCAACATACAAAAATCCATTACATTTCTATACACCACTAACAAACTGTCAGAAAGAGAAATTAAGAAAACAGTCCCATTTACAAGTGAATCAAAAAGACTAAAATACCTAGGAATAAACTTCTAAGGACGTAAAAGTCTTGTACACTGAAAACTATAAGACACTGATGAAAAAATTGAAGAAAACAAATGGAAAGATATACTATGTTCATGGAGGGGAAGAATAATATCATTAAAATTGTTATGTTACTTCACCAAAGGCAAGGGAAGCAAGGGCAAAAATGAACTATTGGGACTTCATCAAGATCAAAAGCTTTTGCACAGCAAAGGAAACTGTTAACAAAACCAAAAGACAACTGACAGAACAGGAGAAGATATTTGCAAATGACATATCAGATAAAAGGGCTAGTATCCAAAATCTATAAAGAGCTTATCAAACTTAACACCCAAAGAACAAATAATTCAATCAAGAAATGGGCAGAGGACATGAACAGACATTTCTGCAAAGAAGACATCCAGATGGCCAACAGACACACGAAAAAGTGCTCCACATCACTCGGCATCAGGGAAATACAAATCAAAACCACAATAAGATACCACCTCACACCAGTCAGAATGGCTAAAATGAACAAGTCAGGAAATGACAGATGCTGGCGAGGATGCAGAGAAAGGGGTACCCTCTTACACTGTTGGTGGGTATGCAAGCTAGTGCAACCACTCTGGAAAACAGCATGGAGGTTCCTCAAAAAGTTGAAAATAGAGCTACCCTACGACCCAGAAATTGCACTACTGGGTATTTACCCTAAAGAGACAAACGTAGTGATCCGAAGAGGCACATGTCCACAATAGCCAAACTATGGAAAGAACCTAGATTTCCACCAACAGATGAATGGATAAAGAAGATGTGGTATATATATACAATGGAATACTATGAAGCCATCAAAAGAAATGAAATCTTGCCATCTGTGATGACATGGACGGAACTAGAGGGTATTATGCTTAGCAAAATAATTCGATCAGAGAAAGACAACTATCATATGCTCTCCCTGATATGAAGAAGTGGAGATGCAACGTGGGGAGTTTAGGGGATAGAAAAAGAATAAACGAAACAAGATGGGATCGGGAGACAAACCATAAGAGACTCTTAATCTCACAAAACAAACTGAGGGAGGCCGGGGGTAGGGGAGTAGGGAGAGGGTGGTGGGTTATGGACATTGGGGAGGGTATGTGCTATGGTGAGTGCTGTGAAGTGTGTAAACCTGGCAATTCACAGACCTGTACCCCTGGGGCTAATAATACATTATATGTTTATAAAAAATTTTAAAAATTTATTTAAAAAATGTTATGTTACTGAAAGCAATCTACAGATTCAGTGTAATCACTGTCAAAATTCCAATGGCATTTTTCACAGAATTAGAACAAATAACACTAAAATACTTTATAGAACCAAACAAGACCCCAAACAGCCAAAGCAATCTTGAGAAATAAGAACAAAGCAGGAGGAATCATACTCCCTAACTTCAAATTGTACTACAAAGCTATTGTAATCAAAGTAGTATGGTATTGGCATAAAAAAAAAGACACATAGATATGGCACAGAATAGAGAGCCCAGAAATAAACCCATGCATATACAGACAATTTATGACAAAGGAGCCAAGAATATACAAGACAAGCTCTTCAATAAGTGGTGTTGGGAAAACTGGACAGTCACATGCACTGTCTTACACCATACACAAAAACTAACTCAGGATTAAAGATGTGACTGTATGACCTAGAACTATAAAGCTCTGAGAAGAACATGTAAGTGGGAAGCTACTTGACATCTTGGCAATGATTTTTTCGGATTTGACACCAAAAGCTAAAGCAACAGAAATGAAAATAAACAAATGGGACTATATCAAACTAAAATGCTTCTGCACAGTAAAAAAAAACTATCAACAAAATGAAAAGGTAATCTACTGAATGGGATTAAATGCTTTCAAATCTTGTATCTGATAAGGGGTTAATACGCAAAATATATAAAGAGATTACATAACTCAATAGCAAAAAAACCAATATGATGAAAAAAAAACAGGCAGAAGATCTAAATAGACATTTTTCAAGGACGACATAAAGATAGCCAATAGGTACCTGAAAAAGTGCTCAATAACACCAATCATCAGAGAAATGTAACTCTCAACCACAATGAGTAGCACCTCACACCTGTTAGAATGGTCATTATCAAAAAGGCAAGAAGTAATAAGTGTTGGTGAGGATGTGGGGAAAAGAGAATCCTTGGACAATGTTGATGGGAAATGTAAATTGCTATAACCACCATGGAAATCAGTATGGAGGTTCTTCCCCCAAATTAAAACTTGAATGACACCATTATGCAGCAATTCCACTGCTGGGTGTTCATATGAAGAAAATGGTAGCACTAAATCAAAAAGATATATGCACTCTCACATTCATTGTAGCATTATTTACAATAGCCAAGATATGTAAACAACTTAAGTGTCTATCAATCAATGAATGGATAAAGAAAATGTGACTGACACACACACACACACACACACACACACTTTCCAGCCATAATGAAATGTAAATGAAATGTATCAGACAAAGAAAGACAAATGCCACGTGATCCCAGTTATATATAGAAACTAAACAAGCAAGAAAAACCAAGACCACAAACTGAGCTTATAGATACAGAGAACAGATTGGTAGTTGCCAGATGTAGAGTCTGGATGGTGGACAAAATGGGTGGAGGTGGTCAAAAGATGCAACCTTTCAGTTATAAAATAAATGAAGATATAATATACAGCATTATGGCTATTGATAACACTATTGCATATTTGAAATTTTCTAAGACAATAAAACTTAGAAGCTTTTATCACAAGAAAAACATTTTTTCTAACTTTATGGTGACAGATGTTAACAAGATTTAATGTGATCATTTTGCAACATATAAATATTGAATAATTATATTGCACATCTGAAAGAAATATGTCAAATGTCAATTATACCTCAATTAAAAAAAGAGTTAAACTAAGGAGACCAAGAACCTATATCTATATGAGGTTCTAAAAACTCTTTTAACCATAGTTTCTATTTTATATGTTTTATGTGCACAAAATCCATTTTCTCTAAGACTAAGGAATGTCTATGTAAAGCTTTCTAACCTATTCCACCACTGAAATGGGAGCATCTTGTTATATGACAATGTTCTAGTTAGGACCTTTCTTTTTTGTGAAATAGCTTAAAAAAGCAAATAATGAGTTGTGAAGAGTATATGGTACACCTTGTTTTATTGTGCTTTGCTTTCTTGCACTTTGCAGATACTGCATTTTTTGCAACTTGAAGGTCTGTGGTAACCCCCTATTGAGCAAGTCTATTGGTGCCATTTTTTTTTTCAAATGGTAAAATCTTTTTTTTTTTAATAAACATATATTTTTATCCCCAGGGGTACAGGTCTGTGAATCGCCAGGTTTACACACTTCACAGCACTCACCATAGCACATACCCTCCCCAATGTCCATAACCCCACCCCCCCAACCCCCCCTCCCCCCATCAACCCTCAGTTTGTTTTGTGAGATTAAGAGTCACTTATGGTTTGTCTCCCACCCAATCCCATCTTGTTTCATTTACTCTTCTCCTACCCCCTTATTGGTGCCATTTTTTAAAAAAGATTTTATTTATTTATTTGACAGAAAACACAAGTAAGCAGAAAGGCAGGCAGAGAGAAGGGGAAGGCCCCCCGCTGAGCAGAGAGCCCGATGTGGGACTCGATCCCAGGACCCTGAGATCATGACCCGAGCCAAAGGCAGAGACCTTAACCCACTGAGCCACCCAGGTGCCCCAGTGCCATTTTTATCAACAGCATCTGTTCACTTCATGTCTCTGTGTCACATTTTGGTAAATCTTGCAATATGTCAAACTTGTTCATCACATATTCATATATTTTCATATTTGTTATGGTGATCTGTGATCAGTGACCTTTGAGGTTACTACTACTATAACCATTTTAGGGTGCCAGAACCACACTCATAGAAGACAGTGAGCTTAATTGATAAATGCGTTTCCACTGCTTCACCCACCAGCCATTTCTCCAACTCTTTCCCTCTCTTCAGGCTTCCCTATTCTGAGACACAACAATATTGAAATTAGATCAATAAACAACACTACAATGGTCTCTACGTGTTCAAGGGAAAGGTAGAGTCACACGTTTCTCACTTTAAATCAAAAGCTAGAAATGATTAAGCTTAGTAGGATGGCACATCAACTTGAGATAGGTTAAAAAATGGGTCTCTTGCACCAAAAAGTTAGCTAAACTGTGAAGGCAAAGGAAAAGTCCTTGAAGGAAATTAAAAGTGCTACTCCAGAGAATACAGCAATGATAAGAAAGCCAAACAGTCTTATTGCTGATGTGGAGAATGTTTGAGTGGTCTGGGTAGAAGAGCAAACCAGCAACAACATTCTCTTAAATCAAAGCCTGATCCGGAGCAAGGCCCTCCCTCTCTTCAATTCTAGGAAGGCTGGGAGAGGTGAGGAAGTTGTAGAAGAAAAGTTTGAAGCCTGCAGATGTCGGTTTATAAGATTCAAGGAACGAAGCCATTTCCTTAACATCAAGAAGTGCAAGGTGGAGCAGCAAGTGCTGATGTAGAAGCTGCAGCGAGTTTTCCAGAATAGCCAGCTCAGATACTTCACAAAGGTGGCTACACTAAGCAACAGTTTCAGTGTAGACAAAACAGCCTTCTATAGGAAGAAGATGTCGTCTAGGACTTTCATAGCTAGAGAGGAGAACTCAATGCCTGTTTTCAAAGCTTCAAAAGACAGGCTGACTTTCTTGTTAGGGGCTCATGCAGCTGGTGACTTGAAGTTGAAGCCACTGCTCATTACCATTCAGAAAATCCTAGGGCTCTCAAGAATGACAGGAAATCTATTCTGCCTGAGAGCTAGGATTGGAACAACAAGGCCTAGATGATGGCACACCTGTTTACCACATGGATTACTAAATATTTTAAGTCCATTTTTGATATCTATTTGAGAACTGCTTAGAAAAAAAGGGCCTTTCAAATAGGACCACCTTTCAAAATACGACTGCTCATTAACAATGCGCCCGGTCACCCAAGAGCTCCGGTGGAGATGGACAGTGAGATCAGCATTGTTTTCATGCCTGCTAACATAATATCCATTCTGCAGTTTACAGATCAAGGAGTATTTTTTTACTTTCAAGTTATGTTATTCAAGAAGTACACTTTGCAAAGCTATACCTTCCTTAGATAAGGATTCCTCTGATGGATCTGGGCAAAGTAAGCTGAAAACCTCCTGGAAAGGACTCACCATTCTAGATGCTATTAAGAACATTCTTGATACATGGGAAGAGGTCAGAATATCAACATTAATAAGAAGTTTGGTAGAAGCTGATTCCAACCCTCATGGATGACTTTGAAGGTTTCAATGCAAGAAATAATTGCATAAATGTGGTGGGCAAAGCAAGAGAAATAGAGTTAGTGTTGGAGGCTGAAGATGTGGCTGAATTGTTGCAATCTCATGATCGAACTTGAACAGATAACAAACTGATTTTAAAGGATAAGCAAAGAAAATGGTTCTTGAGGTGGAATCTACTGGAGAAGATGCTGTGAAGATTGTTGAAATGATAACAAAGAACTTAGAATATTACATAAACTTAATAAAGCAGTAGCAAGGCTTGAGTAGATTAACTCCAATTTTAAAAAGTTCGACTGTGGGTAAAATGTTATCAAACAGCATCAAGTACTACAGAGAAATCGCTCATTAAAGGAGGAGTCAATCCATGAGGCAAACTTCATGATGTTTTCTGAAGAAATGGCCACTGCCACCCCAAACCTCAACAACCACCGCCCTGATCAGTCAGCCGCTATCAATATCAAGGCAAAACCCCCAGCAAAAGGATTATGACTCTGAAAGCTCACAAGGTGCTTAGCAGTTTTGTTAATTTTTAAAAATTTTTTATGTGATGTTCATCACCATACTGTACTTCATTAATTTTTGAGGTGTTCCATGATTTGTTATTTGCATATTTGCGAATAACACCTAGTGCTCATTGCAATACTATGCCCTCCTTAATATCCATCATTTTTTAGCAATAAGGTTTTTTTTAAATTAAGGTATATACATTGGGTTTTTTTTTAGACATAATGCTATTTTACTCTTAATAGACTATAATGTAAATATAACTTTTTTTTTTAAAGATTTATTTGACAGAGAGAGATCACAAGTAAGCAGAGAGGCAGGCAGAGAGAGAGAGAGAGGGGGAAGCAGGCTCCCCGCTGAGCAGAGAGCCCGACGTGGGGCTTGATCCCAGGACCCCGAGATCATGACCCGAGCCGAAGGCAGAGGCTTAACCCGCTGAGCCACCCAGGCGCCCCTGTAAATATAACTTTTATTTGCACTTTGAAACCAAAAAATTAATTTGAGTTGTTTTACTTGTGGTATTTGCCTTATTGCAGTGGTCTGGAACTGACCCCACAATATCTCTAGGGTATGCCTGGACTGTTAGATTAGGATAAACAAATCTATATAATATGCATTTAATGTTCTGATGAATTACATTCTAAATCCATCTAACACTTTGATCTGTCTTAGATAGTTTCTGCTTAAGAACTGAGTTCATTTAAAATTAAGGAAAGGGAAGGATTGCACTTTGTGCTCGTGTTTTCTTTTAGAACCGTTCTTTTTTTTTTTTTTTAAGATTTTATTTATTTGACAGACAGAGAGAGATCACAGTAGGCAGAGAGGCAGGCAGAGAGGAGGAAGCAGGCTTCCTGCCGAGCAGAGAGCCCGATGCGGGGCTCGATCCCAGGACCCCGGGATCATGACCTGAGCTGAAGGCAGAGGCTTAACCCACTGAGCCACCCAGGTGCCCCTCTTTTAGAACCGTTCTTAAACACCCTATGGTTTTTTAAGATTTTCTGGTCATATTCCCTGGCCTTAAAAGTAACCTTTCCTGCATGATTCTCAACTTTTGGTGATGCTGGTTGGCTTGGGAGAAGAGAAGAGTAGAGGAGTGCTTGGCTTTTTCTTAGAAAAGCCTATCAGATTCCTTCTTTGTCAATTCAGGTTGTTCTGGGCTTATCCCAAACAATACATATCCATTTTCTTTTTGCATATAATGATTCATGTCTTCTCTAAACCATCTCTAGATTTTATTATCAAGTTATTGACTGGTTATCTCTGACTCTAAGCTAGTCAATTACATAGTAACAGTATGGGAAAAGGACAAGAGGGAACTTTAAGAGAATGGGGAAGAAAAGTATCAGAAGTTCTTGGGAAATTTTGTACACATGACATTGTAGAACAGGGATCTCTTGGATGCCAAAAGTCTCGGATGGAAGTTCTAGGTATATTTTATTTTGCACAGTTCTTTGTCATAGGAGAAGATGTTTCCCAAATTTAGAAACAACTCCCTAATGACATCTCAGCTGGTTATTAAAATACAGTGATTTGAAGGCTCCAACATTTCAAAACAGAAAGCATGGTGAGTATGAATTTTTAGCTTTTAGCCAGGGGTGTGTAATATGTTGCACAAAATGTTCTGTCAACACTGTTTTCTGCATGATGATATATCTAAGCTTCTACAAAAGAACAAGGTGTCTATCAACGTTTTGTAGCCCAACATCTATAGCCCGCCATCATCACTACCCCCATTTCTGATATTTAGCCCACTGTGGAATATATGCTTACCTGTATAGATATATATAATATGTTTAATTTTTAGGAACCCTGGGGTAATTTGAATGAAAACAAAAACTCCTGATTGGCCAGTGACTTTTCAATTAATATATTTTTTTTCCTCACCACCTTTTCAGGGTAGAGGAAGAAAAAAGGAACATAATAAAGAACTCACTTGTAGTTTTTTTTTTTTTTTACAAGTTTTATAAGTTGTTTATTTCAGAAACTTTCTGTATGTATGGTCAAGTAACAAAGGATTCATTGTTAACATGCTCTTATAATAATAAAGCAATGACAAGCCATTTCAGCTTAGTACTTGTCCTGCGGCATGTTCTGTGACAACACATTATTTCATGTGACCAAAATCCTGTGGCACTGGTTAGGTACTACTAGAATTCCCTTTTACTGAAAAAGAAACTTAGACTTAGGGGCAGTGGGATGCTTACCCAAGGTGACCCAGTTTATCAGTGGTGGAATTTCTGTCTCTGTCCTATGCTGCCTTCTTAGGCTTCTTAGGGAAAAAAAAAAATCCTCCTCTAAAAAGAGGGTTTATTCTGCACAGCATCAATAAAACTGAAAGGTAACCTACGGAATGGGTGAAGATATGTGCAAATGACATATTCCATAAGGGTTACTATCCAAAATATATAAAGAACTTATAGAACTCAACACACAAAAATCTAATCCAATTTAAAAATGGGCAGAAGACAGGAACAGACTTTTCTCCAAACAAGACGTATGGATGACTAACAGACACATGAAAAGATGTTTAACATCAGGGAAATGCAAATCAAAACTACAAAAAGATAACACCTCACACCTGTCAGAATGGCTAAAATTAACATAGAAACAACAGGTTGGCTAGGATGCAGAGAAAGGGGAACCCTCTTGCACTGTTAGTGGGAACGTAAACTGGTACAGTTGTTCTGGTAAATAGTATGGAGGTTCCTCAAAAAGTTTAAAAAAATTAGGGGCACCTGGATGACTCAGTTCGTTAAGTGTCCAACTTTTGATTTTGGCTCAGGTCATGATCTCAGGGTGGTGAGATCAAGCCCTGCATTGGACTCCGAGCTCAGCAAAGAGTCTGCTAAAGTTTCTCTCTCCCTCTGCCCACTCCCACGCTTGCACTCTCTCTCTTAAAAAAAAAAAAAAAAAAAAAAAGTTAATAATAGAACTTCCTTCTGATGTGGCAGTCACACTACTGGGTATTTACCCAAAGATTACAAAAACAAATTCAAAGGGATACATGCACCCCTATGTTTATAACAGCATTATTCAGCCATGAAAAAGAATGAAATCTTGCCATTTGCAATGATGTGGATGAGGTTAGAGAGTATAATATTAAGCAAAATAAGTCACAGAAAGACAAATACGGAATGATTTCACTCATATGTGGAATTTAAGAAACAAATGAGCTATGGAAGAGTGGGAGAATGACAGAGATAGAGATAAACCAAGCAACACACTCTTGACTAGAGAGAACAAGCTGATGCTTACCACAGGGGAAGTGGGATGGGTGAAATAGGAGATGGGGATCAAGGAGTGTGTACTTGTTGTGATGCACATTAGGTGGTAAATGGCATTGTTGAATCACTATATTGTACACCTGAACCCATCATAACACTGTGTGTTAACTATACTAGAACATAAATTAAAAAAGAAGATCTGAAGCCATAAATTGGCATTTATTTAAACAGAGTGGAATGAATGGATATATTTAGTTTTGCTCCTTCCCTTAAATCCTGAAAAAAGGGAGAGAGGGAAGGGGAAAGGGAGATGGAAGAGGTCAGGGAGAGGGGGAGGGAGGTGAAGACAGAGAAAAGTAAAAAAAATTTAAGTTTGTAGAAATAAAAAGTGAATGGATATGTTGTCACCAAGTTAGCAGGACAGGAAAGTGGAAGTCTAAGTGCTATAGGAGGTGAAGCAAACAAGAAGGAAGCTAATTTGAGCAACAGAAAACCTGTCCACTAGAATCCCCAGAAGGTAGGAGAGAGGGGTGGGGCTGTAAGAGGATTGGCTGAAAGACTGTAGGAGACCAGCTGTCCCCACTCTGCTGCTCCTGTTGCTAGTCAACCATTCCTCCTCCATCACGTCAGGAGAGAGGAGGCTTCTATTATTGAGACACACAGTCCACATGAAACAGATCCAGAAACACCTAGAACAGCAGAATGAAGGAGTAAGACAAGAGGATGAAGATGGGGATATGGAATTAAATGAATGTATCTACTAAATGATGAAAGATATCCCCTTATCCCTGTTCGGCTCCCAAATGCAGTCTGCCAACCAAATACCAGTCCTGTCTACCTTTGCCCCAGGAAGGAACTGAGTGCCCTTCTTTCTGGAAAAACTGACTAACCAATAAGAAAAGACCTACAGATACTGGCATCTGGGGGTCCTTGCTCAATCCTAGCATAATGCCAACCAGCTCACAAATCCCAACCAATCACAGTTCCCAGTCAACTTGTTGGTGCCAAAGAGACATTTAACAAAACCCTCAAACATGAGATAAGTCCCAATAAATGCAGAGAAGAAAAGGAACTTGAAGGAATAGAGAAAATTCAGGGTAGCTAAATTATAACAACAGTCACCCTACCCCCCAAA
This sequence comes from Enhydra lutris kenyoni, assembly GCF_002288905.1. Lineage (NCBI taxonomy): Eukaryota > Metazoa > Chordata > Mammalia > Carnivora > Mustelidae > Enhydra > Enhydra lutris. The sequence continues at coordinate 59,952,951 of NW_019154087.1, read as the reverse complement.
ACGGAAACTAAAATGATTCATATCTGTAAGGAGATAAAGGCCATCATGGCATCCATGAAACAGAACTGGATGCCATAAAAAATTAGAGAACAACAAACAAAAAAAGTCTTGGGAAATAAAAATATGATAGAAATAAGTTCAGCAGAACATTTGGAAGACAAAGGTGAAGAGATCTACAGAAAGTTCAGTGAAAATTGGCAAGAAAATTAGAACATTGGTTTAGGAGTTCTAACATCATGATAATACAAGTTGCAGAAAGAGAACAGAGAAAGTGAAAAGGACATAAGAATAATACAGGAAAATTTTCCAGAACATATACCCATGAGTTTTAAGATTAAAAAGGCCACTAAATATCCTCTATAGTGTCAGAAAAATACTGTATATCATCAAAGAAGTATCAGAGTACTAGGGATAAAGAGGAGATTCTATGTATTCTAGAATGAAAACAAAAGTCATACACAAAGGCAGATTCTCTTTGGATTCCTCTACATTAACACAAGAAACCAGAAGGATCTGAAGCAATTCCTTCAAAAATCTTAGGTAAAGTCTACAATTCTAAACCCAGCCTCCGAACTTATCAATACAGTGTGAGGATATCAGAGAAGTATGGTCTAGGAACAATTTGTCCTACACTCTTCCTTGGAAAGCTTCTAGAGGGTGTGCTTCTGGTAAATCAGAGAATAAAACAAGAAAATGAAACAGAGAGCTTTTAGGAATTGAGGAAGGCAGCGAGGGAAAAAGGTGAAAAGCACTTCCAGGATGATGTTGAAGGAAGTTTCAGGGGAATGGCTGTGGGTTAGGCTTGAGAGCTAGTCAAGAATGGAGAAAAGGGTGGGGAATTCCAGGAGGGAGGTCTTCTGCATTTCAGGGCCACTACTTTTACAGCAGAAAGATGTCATGAGAAAAACAAAAAGAAGATGTTGACTAGCTGCACTGATGGTCCCAATGAGACCTGACAAAAAAAAATAGTTCAGTGTTTAAAAAAAAAAAAAAAAATCCATGACCAAGACTGGAAACACAAAGTGCAAATGTGCCACAGCATCATTTTCCAAATATTTCAATAATACTGATTGCTCATATTTGTACAAAGTCGCTGACATATTTTCTTGTGGTAGAATAATTCTTTGTTTTGAAATGTCCTATCAATATGAAACAGGTTCAGGTTACATAACTAGTAGTAAGAAGAGTTTCTGGAGGAACAAAAATGTCTACTTATTCTAAGTACAGGATGACAACAAGGCTTCTATCAGAATAAATATCCAAACTCTTCCTTGCCTTTACTAGGGGTGGAGTGCCTGATGCAAGGTGGAAGTCTCTTGGCTTATCACTGTATCTAATGGTTTTTAATTTTTATGAATTCCATGATAATCCTGTTTTACCTTTAAACAGTGAACTGTAGTACATGCTAAATTCACCATGAACCCAGAAATGAATAGCTTTCTAGAATAAGAAATGTTGATGTTTATAAATTTCATATGAAACTAGATCATGGAAGAAATATGACACAAGGAGGAAAAAGACCTATTGATCTGGGATTGTATCTGACAGATTTGCTCATAACCAGGTGGAATGTAGTTATCCAGAGGAGCATGGTTATTTTCTCATATCATCCAAAACTAATTCATTCTGGTCTACTCAGACAGTATAATTCCAACTGATACGGATCTGGGAGGACATCAATTCAAGGCTTTCATTTATACATCTACAGACATCAGCGAAGGTGGGGTAACTTCTGGTCACCTTTCAGAGGTTATGTATGCTCTTATGAAAACGTCCACTCAAACCAACCTCCCGCTCAGCCCCCTGACACCAATGTAGTCCCCAAACACTCCAAACCGGCAGATTGTCTTAGATGCCTCCTGCTAGCATGGACCCTTCGCATTCTCTGCCTTCCATCCAAATCCAGATTTCTAGGTCTGGAGCCTGAGCTGGATCCAGGTTCAAGCATGTATATTTGCCTGCCTGCATTTCATCCACCCCAAGATCTTCCAGTCTGAGAAGACAGCAGACTAATACAGCACCAGATAACAAAGCAAAAGCAGAACTGCAGCTCATGGTGTAGCACCAGGCAGAACTTTAAAGTCAACAAAGGCAGCTTTTGTCTATTGGTTATAATGCAAAATAACAAAATGCAAATTTCTCTCTAGCTGCTACAGTGGTGAAATGGGGACAAGGGTCCTCGGTGTAAATCAGCTTTTCAAGCAAAAGGATGCTCTGGAGCCATGCAAATGGTTTTAGAAACTCCCCTCTGGCAATTTTTGGTAAAAGCAAAACATTCTTTATTATACTTCTCTCTAGTAAGGCAGCTGCTTAGTATCAGGAAGTTTTAATAATGACACAACCAAATATGATTCTGCTCTTTATGGTAGAGTAATTGGATGAAAACAGTGGAACTCTTGATGGTATTCTAGAATGCTTCATTATGAATAATCCTCTCCTCTCTGGGTAAAAGTGCTTTGTGATAGAATGCAAATAAATGTGAACATTTCACATTTGTTTTAAAGGATGCTCTTTGAAGAAAGCAAGAGCCACGAAGGAGCGGAGGGCATGAGTTGTGAAAACACAATCACCCAGAGCAAGGATTTACCCCATGGCTAGAACTGTTTGGAAGTCCAAACTATAAACTTGATTTTAGAAAGCACAGAGAACAAAGGACATCTTTACTTCGCACTGCATTGTACTTGGGCCATCTGTTACGGCTTTTTTTTTTTTTTTGCTAGAAACATTGCATATAATGATACATTCCTGAAACCAGATGGCATATGAATTATTGCAACAAAGAAAGAAATAAGGACAAGAAAATATTTGTGGTCTTTCCAGAAATCTTTCACAACCTTCACATTTAGTCCCAATTACTAGGAAAGCAGCAAGTTCAAAATTATAGTTGAGGCATATAATTACCCATATTTGACCTATTTATAAACTCTTCTGAGAAAAAAGAAGAGCAGATAGCTGCACCTAACTCTTTTTGGTTCCTGACATACATGGTAAAGTAAAAGTAGTTAAATAGCGTGATAGTGCTTCCATTGTTTTACTAGCTTCATATCAGGAAGCTCCCAGCCTGAGTGCCTGGAATGCTACACACTGTAGATACCTCCCTCATTCCACTTAAATAAAAAAACAGACCTAAAGAATACTGTGAAATGAAGCAGGGCACAGAGCAAACACATTTTCAAGGTTGTTAAGTTGAGTGGAGTAGGGCAAACACAGTGGGAATGTGGATATGGAAATTAAGTAGATGGACAGATTTATTGGCGCATTTCCTCTGAGCGACATTAAAAACCTTTACAATCAATGTGCATACTAAAGAAGCCTTCAGAAACAGAGCAGACGGTATTATACCAGTGGGAACCTTCACATCCCGAGGTCAGAAGACATGAACCTAGTGTAGCAAAGCTTGAGACTACAATTAATTTACAGTTCCCTTCTGAATAATGAAGCAAATTCATGTGCTCAACTTAAATGAGATTTCTCCAGCCAACCTGTTTCACAGAAATCTGCATAGTTTATCAAATTAGCTTAATATATGAATTATTCTTAAATCCAAATGAAAGAGTATCTAATTCCTTGCCACATATGGAAAAGGTTTTCAAAAATCTACATTGATTCCAGTGTTATCCACAAGGTCTGTATAATCATAACTTGAGTCAAGTAAGGAAGCAGTCATTCTTAGGTTTGTTGAGAAAATGAACCGTATGCTTTTACACATGTAATAGAAACCAACTAAAATAAACTTCCCTGTTACTAATGTTCTCACCATTAGGTGATGTACTAGCTTGAATGAAAAACGTACACATTCACAGAAAAAATAAATCAATGGTAAAAAATTGGCAACCTAACATATTTTGACCCTAAGTGTACAGAAATAAATTCTCTAGTAGTAAAAGTTGAAGACACAAAGTGAAATTCAATATATATGGATAAGAGACTCGTTAATTGAGAACAATTGTTTTGAAATATTCAAATATAGGAAATAGGCTTGTTCAATAAAAACCCAACTCAAGGTCTGCCTTGGATAGAAAAGGTTAGGAACCATAAAATGGATCATGGTTCTGAAATGTAACTGACATAGGGCACTAAAACGAAGTATGAATTATACTGGAAATGGCTCTATCAGCTTTCAACTACAAATAATCCTCATGAAATAACAGCAAGTGATCCCCCACGATATCCCTATTCTCTTAGTCTCTCTAGCTCACCTCCTCGGATGTAAACTTCTCCCCCAGAGCTGTCCTTGTTCTTCCTTCTCTAGATCCTTCTCCGGATTCCTTCTATTGTCTATGAGATTCTTTGACTATTTCTAACCAACATCTCCATTTTCCATTCTCATCAGAAATGCTTTTGTCTTAACTGAAATCTCCTTCCTTGATGATGTTACTAACTTCCTCAGGATCGTCTTTGAGCATGGAGGGCCTTGTATGCTCCCTGTTTCCCAATGCTATTATTTTTATTATTATTTAAGATTTATATTTATTTATTTGATAGAGAGAGAAAGCACACACAAGCAGGGGTGGCAACAGGTAGAGGGAGAAGCAGACTGTGGAGCAGGGAGCCCTACATGGGGCTCAATTGCAAGATCCTGGGATCATGACCTGAGCTAAAGGCAGACGCTTACCCAAATGAGCCACCCAGGTGCACCCTCCCAATGCTATTCTTACAATAGTTTTGCCATCATTGCCCAACATCTGCTTCTCTTTTGAAGTCTATGCTCCACCTATAATCACTCTCTCTTCCTTGCTTGTCACCAACAGCCTCAGACATTTCCTCACTTTTCTCAATGACTTTACCGTTCAGCCTTTCATTTCCCACCATCACCTCTGGCCATCACCCAACATTCAGTTCCTTCTAACATCTTGACTTCACGGTTCCTCGGCCACTTCCTTTACCGCTGTGACCTTAATCTCTACCACAACTAGCCACTCACACAGATAATCTCTGAAACTCCTTCATCACTTGGAGGTTTGTTCTTTAAGATTTTTGAACCTTCAGACTCCCCAGATCACGACTATCTTCCCACCTCACCCTCTCTTTGAGTCATTTTCTCTCTTGCCATTACTTCCATTTTCTTGATTAGTATCTCTTTCCCCCTTAAGTCCTGATCTGGCTTACCATTTCCTTTCTGATGCCACATACCGCTTGAATGAGGATTTCAATGACACTTCTCAAGGATCATCACTTTATTTTTTTTTTTAAAGATTTTATTTATTTATTTGACACAGAGAAAGAGAGATCACAAGTAGACAGAGAGGCAGGCAGAGAGAGAGGTGGAAGTAGGCTCCCCACCGAGCAGAGAGCCCAATGTGGGGCTCGATCCCAGGACCCTGAGACCATGACCCAAGCTGAAGGTAGAGCCTTAACCCACTGAGCCACCCAAGCACCCCAAGGACCATCACCTTAAATATTACAGCATCCCTATCTTGTCAATTTCTCCCTTCAGAGTATAGATTATGACTGAAATATAGTCACAAAACATGCTCATTGAGTCTAATACAGGTTTCTCACTCTTGCTAGGAAATGTGTGACTCCTTTCTTGGTGTGCCTGATCTCTTCTCAGAGTTGTCATCAGCCTTTTTCACTGTTCTTAATGTCATGCTTACCACAATGACTCTTCCTATTTTAGCAGATGCCTTCATCACTTATCTTACTGGTAATAGTGTTATTTGACTTGGAATCTCAGTTTTTCCATTCCCACATCTTTTCTCCTTCACCGCTGCTTCTGGGGAAAAGTTTTCGTCCTCATTTCTGTGGAAGGTCTTATATGGACAATATATTAAATGTCGGTCTTCAAAACAGTTGGCTTATTTTTGGCTTTAAGGTGAAAATTATCTTATTCCTGTCACTTTTGAGATGTGAAATCGAAAGAATGGGATTTTTGGTCAGGGTGGGGTGTTACAGAAAGTGTTCATGGAAGAGCAAAGTCATTTTGGGGTTTAGGACATTTTATGGGGAGGGCTTTCTAAGGTGGGTTCTAGAAACCCAGATGGAATGCTGAAGGAATTAGCTTCTAGAAGATAGAAGCTCCAAAGGGAAGGTGGGAGCATTCAGTGGCAGAACATTCTGTTTCCAACTGTGCTCAAAATTGAGCTTGTTTATTCTTACTGAGCAGGAAACATCTCTGATGAAGAGGAGAATGAGCTGAGATTAAATGCAGAAAGGAGGATGGAGGAGGCAGAATAGGAAGTGCTTATTTCCTTCAAAAGAATACTATGTAATTACAAATGTAATAAACCTTATTGTTGAAAAGCTGGAGCATCAGGGGCACCTGGGTGGCTCAGTCAGTTAAGCATCAGCCTTCAGCTCAGGTCATGAATCCAGAGTCCTAGGACAGATCCCTGCATCAGGCTCCCTGCTCAGTGGAGAGCCTGCTTCTCTCTCTCTTCCCCTCTCTTGCTCTCTCTATCTCTGTCTCTCTCTCTCAAATAAATAAAATCTTTGAAAAAAAAAAAAGTTAGAAAACTATGATTAACAAGAAAAGATAACCTGCTCAAAACTCCACCAAAGAACCAATGGCATTATTTGATGTATTTCCTTCTAATAAATTTAAGCTACATATATAACTGTTCCTAGTTTGGGGGCGGGCGGTGCTTAACACTACATTGTTATTTTGACATGAGATCCAAGGCATCATGTCTGAGCGCACTGTTCATATGTGGCTCCGTCTGATCTCTGAGCTGAGTCCTCTCCCTTCAGAAAGGTCCCTAACCAGCAGGGACTTTCTTCAACTTACTTTGTAATCACTAAAGGAGCTCTCATACATACTGAGGCAAGATGAGATGGAAATGTTGAAGAAATATTGGACTTTCGTGTTACTCCTTCTTGGATAGCATCTAATATTTGAGATGTATATATAGTATTTCTTATGGGTGGTTGAGTACTGCTTTGTACATTGGGTCTCTGTCAGTATTTCCAACTATATTTTAGATATGAAATAAGACTGTTAGCCATAAAATTAAGGACTCAACCTCCTTTTGGAAATGTAGTTAAAACGTTACATTCACCAAAACACTAGCATGATGAAGAACTGTTATTCTAATATCTAAGAACGTGACACTGTGTCAGAGCCAATTTTTACATGAAAAAAACCACGAGGAAGAATACATCAAAATGTTATCCCTTGGTTAAAAGTTTCACACTTCAGGAAGTTCCTTGATTGAGTTTTCCATTTCAGGGAGGGGTTGTTTTAAAGTGATCCAACACCAACACTGTTCATGCAAAGTCATCATCACACTGTATTTATGAAGAGACCATATCTGCATGCGTAGCAAGGCGCTACAGCATCGGGGCCATGATCTTGCCTACATTCCTTATTCACCATTCTCCAATGTGCCTGGTGAATGTGTATGTGGTGGGGGGTGGGTAGGGGCACGCATACACGTGCACACGTGATTTTATAACAAATTGAAAACACTACTTTCTGCCCAATTTTTTTCCCCTAATATTATTTTGAAGACCCTGCCGGCTCTATAGTTTGCACTTTCACTACTACTAAATTGCTTTGTTATTTGACCAGACTCAGTAGATAACAAAAACCATTTAACTAGAAATAGAAGCCAGTGCCTATTAAGTTTTCAGGCTCAAAAGCAGAATAGCTTATCTTCTAAACATCAAATTGGAAAGAGAAGGCAATTGCATTGCACTGAAATTAACTTAGGAATCAGTCATTTGTCTACATTTACATAATGTTAAAAGATGTGTAGAATTCTTGTGTGTGTTCTTGCCAATAGGATCGTCGAGATCATTAAATTAAAGATTATTCAAAGGCAATGCTTTTGTCTTTCTCATCTTTGTGTCCTCAGCACCCAGCTTTATCCAACACTTTGCAAATGCTCAATTAATAGTGAGAGAACAAAAAGTGCTAGATTCCTAAATACATTTATGTACGTTTAAGGACCTCTTCATAATTGTTCGATTATTCCATCTCTTTGACCTTTGTGGCTTATTTTGTCCCAAACTATTGTGTTTATCTTCTTGCCTGCATGTAAAATAGAATAGAACCTAGGAAACATTCATATTCTAATGTCAGGGATATAGTGAGTTCTTGTATCCCAATTAGAAGTTAAAGGATGGAAAAATGTTCCACTTTCTAAGTTAGACTGACGAAGCCACACATTGGAGTTTGAGCAGCAGTCCAACACCAACAGGACAGGAAGGGAGTAGCACAGAAGCTCTCAGCCTTTCATCAAAAGTCTGGCATCTGATGGGGGTGTTAACATGTCAAGTACATACACCTTGAACTAACAGTTTCATTGTGTTGTGACCAAGGGACACTGCCAAGTAGGTACTAGAGGGGAAAACGTCCTCTAAGACCTTCCAGATGTCTTACTTTCTCCAGGATGTTTTAAAGTAAGATGTCAATTGAAAAAAAAAAAAAAGATGTTAATGAAATGAGAACACAGGAGAAAAGAAAGAGGAGCTGAAAGGGTCCCCAAATTGAGTAACTTGGTTAGACAAACTTTTCCAATGTCATTCTATTCCAGAGGATTCTTATTTAGTTCTTCATATCACTGTGTATAAGGTGAAAAAGGTCAGCTGGAAAAGTATCATTAAATGGGAAAACCCTCGGAACTAGTAAGGTTTGAAAACAAAAGTCTCACAGCACATGTAGGTGTGAAGTTAAACAGAACAGGCCTGCTCTAATCATGGGAGGCCCTGCTCTTCCTTTTTGTTGGTCTGTTCCTGCTTCATGCACTCAAAAATGTTTTTGAGCATGTCAGGCCCTGATTTAGGTCCTGGTGAAAAATGGTTAAGGTCCCTCCTCTCAAAAAGCTTGTATTAGGGACTCCTGGGTGGCTCAGTTGGTTAAGTGGCTGCCTTCGGCTCAGGTCATGATCCCAGCATCCTGGGATCGAGTCCCACATCGGGCTCCTTGCTCGGCGGGAGCCTGCTTCTCCCTCTGCCTCTGCCTACCACTCTGTCAGCCTGTGCTCGCGCTCTAACAAATAAATAAATAAAATCTTTAAAAAAAAAAAAAAAAAGGCTTGTATTATAATAGTGGGGCAAAAGCAGGGCACACACTAACAAGAAGTCAATAGGAAGCTATGAGAAAGAGTTCCATGTTATGCGGTCACTAAAGAGGATGATTTATTGGAGAATAGCTGGAGAACTAGCTTTAGGTCGGATGGTCAGGGGAGGTGGTACATGCAGCTGGGAGTCGAAAGCAAGAAGGAGCCACTATTAGTAGCAGAACATTCTGGGGAGTAGAACATTCCAACAAGGGAACAACTTGTGCTTGAAATGTGGAGGAAACCTTAAGGAAATTCCAAATATAGCAAGCCAGACACAGTTCCATCACTGATAAATACAGGCTGCTCTTTCCTCCTCTTCGATCTCTCCGACACACCATCCACAGTCCCACACACACAGTGAAAGGACGGATCTCTGACTGCACACACCACTTATCATCACTTATTATTACGAAGATGCGGCTTCACTTTGTCAGTCCACGACCTCGCTGCCGGGATGCACAGAATCCCAGGACCTTCCTATGAAGGAGTTTATAGGACATGCCCCGCTCTCTTGGGACAAGAACAGCAGGAGCAAGTAGGTGTCTAAGGGTGGGACTGAGAAAAGGGACAAAGACAGAAACACAGGTAGTGAAATGCCACTATTTCAAAAAGCCTGATTTAGCCCAAAATCGTTTTACCCTTTTCAGATAGGATATGATGATGCTGTTTTCTCTTTAGAGGCCAGGGGAGGAGAAAGCAGTAAGAATAGGAGCAAGGAGACTTAAATCTCTATCTAGCTTAGCTATTGATTAAGCGTGTTAAAAATTCTGAAAACCTTTCATTATCATCCTTCTAGTCAAAGGGTAGTGACTTTCAGGCTCAAGTGTGTATTAGCAGCACTAGGCGGAGACAAACATGCTTCATCTTATCGGCTGACTTCTCCTGTTCTTGGGGGCAAGGACTTGCCTGTTGAGTCACCCTTCAGAAAACACCCTTTGGACTTCTCATTCTGCTTCTTCCACAGGTTTATATTCTACCTCCCTCCCATAAGATTGGAAGAACATTAAAAAACAAAGAAGTAAATGAGATCTGAAAACAGCATGTTATTTAGATATTATTTGGTCTAATTCGGGAGGTGAGCTCAGGGGAAAAACATGACCATGCTTTCCTATATGCTTTGCGAATCACCTACTACATTTGGCATTCCCACGTTTCCCTCCAGGGTTTATTCCCGGGGATCCCATGCATATCCCATGCCTTTGAAGGACTGTGTTTTGGCAGGAATAAAGAGAAGCGGGGATTTTGTTTCCTATTAACAAACTGAGCTCTGTTTATTTTGAATCTTCAGACATAATTTGCAGAGAGTGGGAGGCAACAGACTTATCTGGTGCACTCCAAACAAGGAAAATAATGTTACAAATAGTTCATAAGCTAGGTTTATATTTATCCCTTTCTCTTTTTCTCTGATAAGAAATATGACTCAAGCATCATGTTGCTTCTTTTCTTCACACTGTGCTAAAAGATTTTGAGTATCAGACACTAAGCCACACAAATAACTCTCATTTATGAATTTTTCTTCCTGGGTAGTGTTCTAAGCGCACTTTTGCTCCCACGGCAAGTGGTAAAGTTATGCCACAAATCCAGGGTGCCTAGCATCTGGCACTTACTGAATGGCCTATATTGAATTGTGTTAAACTTATAGTTGACGGACAGGATCTGAGACAAAGACACTGAGAGATGCAGAAACTGAAGTGGATGTGGACAAGACACCACGCCAGGAAACTCGCCTTCAGGCAGGTAGGGCAGACTCAGCTGGAGGTCTGGGAGGGTCTGCAAGGCTCTTGGTGAGGACTTCAGTTGGGTTACAAGGGATCAGTGCCGGACTTTGCTAAAGAAAAGAATTCATGACATTTCTATCTTTCCACTTTAGTCTTTGATTTTTTTTTTTTTCTTCTCACAATCAGTATTGGAACTATTGAGATAAAAAATGCAAAGAGATATTTCCTCAGGAATCTGACAAGTCAAATATGATTTTTGGGTTAATTTATTCTAAGAGTAAGTGTTTTAATTCCCATGATTTTCCCCCTCCTAATTGTTTCCTATTTGTTTGATTACAAATGATTCAGAAGAATGAAACATCATAAATTCCCCAAATATAAGCCTCTCCTTTCATGAAAGGGAATAAAATCACAGGCTCATGCAGAAAGATTAGAGCAATGCATACTTTTTCACTGCCAACAATAAGAGGCAAAATCTCATTTTCTCCCCAACGTCAGAAAAGAAATAGACACGTGTAAGAATTGTACCTGGCAGTTGCCTGCGGTCCTCGTCCGTAACTTCAAGGCCATCCTGAATTACTGCAGATTTCATTCCATGGAATGATAGAGCACTCCTCTATCAATGGATACCATTTTTAAAATAATGAAAAACCTCTTCAGAAAAGACCATGAGAACAGAGTAAAGGAGTGGAAAATCAGACCAAACCAGTAAGAACACTTTAAAATATGTATTTTGAAAGCATCATCACATATTTTATTTTCCACCTAGTAAACAGCAGATAATAATAGAATATAAAAAAAAATTAAGTGATGCTCTACGGATATATTTAAGCACATAAAGACTTGGAAAAAAAAAAACAGTGGTAAAACAGTGGTACAAGTAATGTTATTTCTGAGCTACCAGATTTTGCAATTAGGTGCTTTTCCTTTCCCTAAATTTTCTCATGAAGCAGGGAGTAACCCTTTATATGGACATTAAACACCAAGGTCCATTTTTCCTCTACCTTATATTATATTGTATTAAAAATCATAGTGTTACTCTTTAAATTTGTACTTGAGTTACTCATCTTTTTTTTCTTTCTTAAGGTTGATTTATTTGAGAGAGAGCGAGAGAGTGCGGGGTGGGAGCATAAGCTGGGGGAGATGCAAAGAGAGGAGAGAGAAAATCTCAAGCAGATTCCTGCTGAGCGAGGAGCCTGCTGACTTGGGGGCTTGATCTCACAGCCCTGAGATCATGACCTGAGCCGAAATCAAGAGTCAGACGCTCAACCGGCTCAGCCACCAGGTACCCTGAAGCTCCTCCTCCTCATTAAACACAGAACTGTTCTCTTTTGCAGACACACCCAGCCTCTATCACACACACACTAGCATCTCCGCAAAGCACAGCCATGAGCTGACGAGCTGCTGAAAGTCCCGAGATAAGAAGGGCCGTAAATGCCTGTTCACAGCTCCTCGTGTTTGCTCTCCTGTGATTTATATCCAATTTATGACAGCCATTTTGGTGGATACACTTCAATTAATCAAGAGCATAGTCAAGTCCTCATCATTAAAAGTCCTCCCGGGGAGAGGGGAGAGCAGGTCCCTCGTTTCAATAAAAGCACTACAAATACATATTCAAAATACAAAGCTAAAAGGAGTCAGCAGGGGTAATTAATTTTATGGATTGGAGCTACTAGGGTATAATTGTCTTGTAAGGCTGCCACTTCTCGGCTTGTTTTACCTGCCCAAGTGTCTCAGTGGAGCTGGGCACAGGTGTTCAGTGTTCACCTGGTATCTCTCAGACCACTGGATACATACCCAGGAGCCCCGCTGCCTGAAAACCAAGCTTGACTGATACGCAAAATTAACTGCAGGGTATTAAGAGATAGATTTGGAAACTGCAACACAAGATTGTCCAAAAGTTTATTCTTCTAAAACTGTCTGCCCATTCGCTAACTGAAGACATTCGTGAGGCTGATTTATTTGATTAGTCTAATCAGGCTCATGAAATCCTTAGTAAACAAAGTGACGTACAAATGCAAGATATTCTAATTGAAAATATCTTACACATTCTAACATTTCTAACAAACAAGCTGATGACAGAGAGACGAGAGGAGGCTGTTCAATCCTGGGGAAACAATAACTCCTAGATTCTGGCAAATTCATGCTCATGGAAACGTGACCTCATGGAGTATGTATACATTTTATAGGACTCTGACATCTCCACCGACCTCTGTCAGGGCAGTAATTCAAGGTCTGTTGTGCTATGATAGAACCTATTGAGTTAACTGATTTCTGCCGCGCTCTGACATTGTAATGGTTCCATTCATAACAACTCCCGGCTGTGTGGTGCCAACGGAAACAGCTCATGTGAGGTTTATCATCCTAAGAAAATAATGGGTATCAAATACGAAGGTGGTATTCATGGAAATAAGTAGTTCTATGGAATTCCAAAGCCAAGTAGGCTGTGTGGTGAGGGGCGCCCTTCTTCCTGAGGGGCCTGGTTATCTCTGGTTTCACTGCCCTCCTCAGGTTGTGCACACTGAATTTCCATCCTCAGCCTTTCCGTCTTCCCAGGATTATCTCTATCAGATTTCCCTACTGATTCTTATATTTAAAACCTTTAGATACAGTTAAATCTTATTTATTCTTATATTTAAAACATTTAGATATAAAATATTTAGATATATGACATATATTTAAAACATTAAGAGCGAGCTCAAAGTTGGTCTCCTTTCCTATCACCTCTGGGGAGTGGCTACATCCTTGCTACACATTGGAAGGCCACACCATGAACAGGTATTTGTACAGATGAAACCAGTTAGAGCCTTTAGCAAAGGGTAGATTTAACCAAGCTTCTCATTTTCCTTCTTTATTTCTAGGCATCTTTTATATTTTTGAAGGACACCCACCCCCACCTTGTTAACAAGGTCACACCCACCGGGGATGGCTTGCCCGCAGAAAAGAAAACCTGACATGCAGCTGAGCCCAGGCAGGTTTTCCCTGGCCAGAAAGGCAATTTAGCAGGGGTATGGAAAGTATCATAAAACCATGCAGAAGTACTCACAGTTTTGGCTTGGCAAGCAGAGGTGGTGGCTCCTTAGTGGGTGAAAGTAGGACAGCTGGTGTTGGAAGAGATTGATTACTGTTAGCTTTGCCATTAATCAGTCCATTTACTCCATGGCCGGGATGGACTCCGTTTGTTTCCCGCTCAGCAGAACTGAACTGCATTTGAAGGGCTGCCACATTGAGCCCTAACTCAGGGCTGTTCACCTGCTGGACCTCAGACGGTTTCTTTGATGCCAACTCAAAGGAGTTCGCCTCCAAGATTGGAGGGGGAGGTGGAAAGTGCTGGAAGTGATCATTGTTGGATTCTCCCACTGAGTCATAGTTACAGTTTCCAGTGTTGGCTAAGGAAGGCGGGGGAGAAGAAAAAATAATAAGATGTTATAGTTCAACTGTTATTTTCATGCTGCCAGAGACTACCTGAGAATCCCTTGTGCCCTCTTCTTGTTAAACACAGTTTAAGTTGTTAAAGAAAAGGGAACTCTTTGCCCTCTCATATGATGCACAAGCAAAGCCAGCTGAAAGGTCTGGTTGTCCCAAACTAGTTTCTACCTGTTTCATTTCCTGATTGGGCCCACAAACAGAGAGACCAGCTACCAATTCATTAAAAAATTTCACATAAGATCTAAACACAGAAGTTGGTTTAAAGAAAAAAAAAAATGACCACACAGTATCAACCAATAATGCTTTATTTGCTCACATTGCATCCCGTGGATCCGAATGAACCTCCCACCTGTGCCTCACTGATCAAAGGATACACGCTTTATGGGGTAGGCAATGGATATTCATTCTATTTAAATCTAAGAAAGAATTCTGAACTTAAGTAAAATGTCTTATGATCTCATCTATAATGTTTTTCCAATTCAGATAACTGTCATGGCTGTAATTCGGTACAAAGGAAACTGACTCGTTAATTCTCAACAAACTGAAAGCATCTTGAGATAAGATCCTGTCTTCCCTGGATTCCTCACCTTGCCCAGAGCCCAACAGAGCTCCTGGAATGTACTAAAAAATGCTTACTGAGGTCAACTGAAAACTCAAAGACTACTTGTTGATTACGCCGGGCCCACAGCAGAGGTACACCAGATGAAAATGGTAAATACTGCATGCCAGTCTTGGCCACATCGATGTTTAGAGCACAGAGTTTTGGCTGCATTGTTGGAGCATCCCACTACCATGATGCCCATTTGACGGGACAGTCTCAAGCCACCTCTGAATTGAACATGGGATCCTTGCTGCCCTTCAGCTCCAGTCATGGCACCAGAGCATCTAATTCATATCAGCAATCCAGGGAACTTTACCTTTCTTTTCTTAATTAAGACGAAAAAGCATTTACAATGTCCATTCTAATGTCCTTAAGCCAGTCTTGTTTGTGCCTCTGCTGCCACCTAGCACCAACTTCTCACTCTCCCAGAGAGATGAAAGTACAGTTCCGTTGTTCTCCCCAAGACTGTCTCATGCAGCCACGGCCCATCCCATGTCTTGATTCCCCACTGTAAGCATTATGTGCCAGGCACATAATGGTCCAAGCACTATTTTAAGAACTATTCTCAAGTAAATAACAGTGATGAGTCAATAAAAGTAAGCTCAAGTAAAGCTAATTAGTAATAGCAGAAAATAGTCAACTAAAGTTAAAAGAAAATAAAGGAAAAAGCTGTTTCAGGTTGTGTTTGCTAGTGGTACATTTCTGAGCTAAAAAAAAAAAAAAAAATTCCAGTGGGGCCTGGGTGGCTCAGTCAGTTAAACGTCTGACTCTTGATTTCAGCTCAGGTCATGATCTCAGGGTCCTGAGAGTAGGCTCCCTGCTCAGCGGGGAGTCTGCTTGAGATTCTCTCCCTCTGCCCACCCCCAAAATTAAGCTCTCTCTCAAGTAAATAAAAAATCTTTAAAAAAAAATCCAAATAGTTATGAATATTGGCTTTAATAGTATAATACATTGCTTATACTGCTTTAGTTTTTCATATCAGAGTTACATCCCATTTTCAATGAAATTTGATTTCTAAGGCTTTTTTGGCTTCTCCAAGTTACATTAGTTTATCTTGTATTACTTTTTCAGAAGTTTCCATCGTGGCTTAAACGAGGACTTATTTGTACAAGTCCCAGTGCTTCAGCTGGCACTGCTGAGAACAGCGACCGCTCCTCTGGTGCAGAGGGGCTCTCTGCTGGCAGCATGATTCTGGGTTAGCATGATGTTAGGAAACCAGATCCATTGTTTCCAAGACCAAGTCACATGCCTTAGAAAATAGCCCCATGTGTGTTCCGCTGCTACACTGTCATTATCTTGCTGTTTTTCATCTCCACTTCCACTCTCCCTCCCCCAAAGCCTTTGTTTCATGAGGAGACGCTGGTTGTTAGGATAACTCCTAGAGGGGCAGCAAGCATTCCTAAAGGCTGAGCTCTACTCTAAGGTAGTTCTGTGTGCTGGGATGAACCACACACTGAGTGCTAGGGAACAGAACCCAGTCCACTTTTATACTCCTCACATACCTGAGGTGACAATCAGCTGGGCGGTGCTGGTTACTGATCCATAGTCATTTCTTGCTGAGCATGTAAAGATCCCCGCATCCTCGGGGAAGGTCTCAGCAATAACTAGGGTACAGATCTCCTCTGGAAGGGAAGAGAACAGAATAACTCATCAGAGTGACACCATGCACGAGGTCACTTTGAAGAGGTCAGAGCCTCTGTCTTTCTAAAACAAGCAAATCAGGTAACAATTACTATACAGTCTCTTTACAAAGTATTCACAATAGACTTTCTTTACACTGAATTAGCAGTTCAGCATAGTGGCCAAAGCTTTGGCGTCAGACCTGTCCTTCGTGCCTGAGGTGAGCTCAACCCTGGCTTCCTCATCTATAGAATGAGGACAATAGGTACCTAATGGGGTATCTATGAAGATGAAAAGAGATGTTTGCCAAGTGTGTATCTTGGGACCTGGCATGGGAAAGTTGCTCAGTAGACACCAGCTCCCTTCTCCTCTGGCCTCATTCAGTTGAGCACATGTGGAAGTTCGTTCAACTACAATGCAGCTGCCTTTTATGTCTGCTCAAGTGAAAAGCAATGAACAGGGAAAAGCAACCTTCTCTGAAATGCTGACAGTGGTGGGGGAAAGAACAAAACACGTCAGTGCTGGGCCTGCAGGCCACTATTGTGGAAGCTACTGTTACAGTGTAGCCGTGGTGTGCTGTAGAGCGTGGAAAGCCCAGACTCCAGAACCAGCTTGAGTAAGGGTCCTGCCACATTGTGCCTCTGTGACTTTAGTCAAGCTCTCCGAACATCAGTGTTCTTATCTGTAAAATGGAGAAAATAACAGAACCTACCTATAGGGTTTGTATTATTCATGCCTCATAAAATTAGCCGTCACAGGGTCACAGTGGGGGACGATGGCCATGACCGTGATAATAGCTGGTTCTTAGAAAGCTGTCATCAGGCACCGAGTACAGTTACCAGCACTGAAAATAGACTGAATCCTTTTGTTAACCTTAAAATTTAGATGTATTATTATTCGCCCATCTCATAGACAGGAAACTGCAGTGCAATAAGGCTAATTGTTTTGCCAAGTGACATAGCTAACAAGTGGTAAGAGCAGAATTTAAGCCAAGTCAGTCTCCCGACTCCACACTCCTAACAACCACCTCTTTTTGTGATAGGTTAGACACTGTTTGGAGACACTGCCCGGCACATAGTAAATGCTTTGTTGCCAGTAAATAGAAACTGTTAGCATTAAAAATCTAGATCTAGAGTGTACTATTTTTACATTGAATAATTATCTATATCTTGCCAGTAAAATAGATTATATTAGCAAATGTTAAGAGAAGTGATGTATATTTTTGATTCCCATAAAGAGAGACTCTATTGATTACTCCCATATTATGTGGACAGCATAAGGATTTTGCATTGTAGACTTTTTGCAAAATGGCATCCACAGAGTAGGGATGTGTGTAATGTGACTTGGCAACTCCTTCCATCAAGTGGCACAATCTATTACCCCATCCCCTGAAGTTTAGCTCATTGGCCTTGTAAGTTGCTTTAACCTAGAATGCAGTAGAAATGAGGCTGGTCAGGGGTCCTCAAAGGACCTTGCTCACTCCTGGTCCATCTCTTGGGATCCTGCTGAGCTCAAAGGTGAATAAGGCTGTGCTGGTCACTGGAGGAAGAGCTACATAGAGCAGAGGTCAACGGTTCCAACAGAGAGCAGCCTAGATTAACTCATTCCCAGCCAACCTCAAGGTTGACCTCAGCCACATTGTTAGTCCAGCTGAGGTTGGCCAAACCTGACACAGACCATAGAACTGCCCAGCTGAGGCCAAACCAAATGGCTGATCCACAGAATAGGAACAAATGGCTACTGCCACTCATTTAGGGGGAGCTGTATTGTGCAGCAAAAACTGATACAAATGGAGAAGAGAAAATGCTTCTCTACCAACCTCCTTCTCTGACAGCTGCTGAGGGCAAACTTTTCAGATTTGTACAATAATGTCTTTTCCTTCAATTCAACTATCAGTAACCAAAATTGTTAAATTTGTCTCAAAGCATATTTTATGGTTTAAACGCTGGAAGAAAATGTACCAGCTGTGGGTTAAAAGTGCTACCTTATAAAAGAAAAAGTTTTTATTAAAAGGATCTTTAAATATCTCATTTTAAAAATGCAAATAAAAGTAATAAACATAAATGCACCATAAAGTATAAAATGAAAAGTCTTCCTCTATACTCCCTTTGTGAATTCCATTCATTGGCACTTATTTAATTACAAGTTACTTTAAGTTCTTAATAATGTTGTCACTTTGTTTCAAATAACATTATTTTCTCTTTTTGAATATATGGGATTCCTGAAGACTTCCTGTGCTGGAAATTGTGAAAAATATTGGCTAATATTTGACTCTAGCTTTTCCACAATTCACTGGAATACTTTTGGGAGTAATATAATGTGACCACACTGGGTTAAACTATAGCAGGTAGCTTTATATATGGTGACATCTGGCCTCATAAGACCCAAGACAAGCTGACTTTGATGGCTCATTTTATGTCTCACCATTGAGTAATATACATTTTTGAAATTTTGCAATCAAAGCAGACCTTTAAAAGACACATTTGGTATACCCAGTGCAAATGTAGATTTATATGGATAACACTACAGAGTTTTCTGGCTTTCTCAGTTTTTACCCAGGTGAAAACAAAAGCCAACTGGGTTCAATATTAGCAGAATATTTACTTCCAATGCTATAGTGTTGATAGTAGCACAAGGAAAAAATTATTTATTCTAATTCCAAACATAGGTTATATACTACGTTTTATCATTTCAATAATGTATTTTAGAAATCATGCTCAAATTATGACTATGTCCTGTAAAATGAGCTGTGGTGTAATGGGGTAGGAAGGTATAAACTCGGGCATGGTCACCTCTGCTCACCCTCATCTCAATCAGTGAAGGTTTGAGAGACACGGATACTTTTTTTTTTTCTTTTCAGCGTAATAGTATTCATTGTTTTTGCACCACACCCAGTGCTCCATGCAATCCATGCCCTCCCTAAATACCCACCACCTGGTTCCCCCAACCTCCCACCCCCCCACCCCTTCAAAACCCTCAGGTTGTTTTCCAGAGTCCATAGTCTCTTATGGTTTACCTCCCCTTCCAATTTCCCTCAACTCCCTTCTCCTCTCCATCTCCCCATGTCCTCCATGCTATTTGTTACGCTCCACAAATAAGTGAAACTGTATGATAATTGACTCTCTATGCTTGACTTATTTCACTCAGCATAATCTCTTCCAGTCCTGTCCATGTTGCTACAAAAGTTGGGTATTGGTCATTCTGAGGGAGGCATAATACTCCATAGTGTATACAGACCACATCTTCCTTATCCATTCATACGTTGAAGGGCATCTTGGTTCTTTCCACAGTTTGGCGACCGTGGCCATTGCTGCTATAAACATTGGGGTACAGATGGCCCTTCTTTTCACTACATCTGTATCTTTGGGGTAAATACCCAGTAGTGCAATCGCAGGGTCATAGGGAAGCTCTATTTTTAATTTCTTGAGGAATCTCCACACTGTTCTCCAAAGTGGCTGCACCAACTTGCATTCCCACCAGCAGTGTAAGAGGGTTCCCCTTTCTCCACATCCTCTCCAACACTTGTTGTTTCCTGTCTTGCTAATTTTGGCCATTCTAACTGGTGTAAGATGGTATCTCAATGTGGTTTTAATTTGAATCTCCCTGATGGCTAGTGATAATGAACATTTTTTCATGTGTCTGATAGCCATTTGTATGTCTTCATTGGAGAAGTGTCTGTTCATATCTTCTGCCCATTTTTTGATATGATTATCTGTTTTGTGTGTGTTGAGTTTGAGAAGTTCTTTATAGATCCTGGATATCAACCTTTTGTCTGTACTGTCATTTGCAAATATCTTCTCCCATTCTGTGGGTTGCCTCTTTGTTTTATTGACTGTTTCCTTTGCTGTGCAGAAACTTTTGATCTTGATGAAGTCCCAAAAGTTCATTTTCACTTTTGTTTCCTTTGCCTTTGGAGACGTATCTTGAAAGAAGTTGCTGTGGCTGATATCAAAGAGGTTACTGCCTATGTTCTCTCTAGGATTTTGATGGATTCCTGCCTCACATTGAGGTCTTTTATCCATTTTGAGTTTATCTTTGTGTACGGTGTAAGAGAATGGTCGAGTTTCATTCTTCTACATATAGCTGTCCAATTTTCCCAGTACCATGTATTGAAGAGACTGTCTTTTTTCCACTGTATATTTTTCCCTGCTTTGTCGAAGATGATTTGACCATAGAGTTGATGGTCCATATCTGGGTTCTCTACTCTGTTCCACTGGTCTATGTGTCTGTTTTTATGCCAGTACCATGCTGTCTTGGTGATCACAACTTTGTAGTAAATCTTGAAATCAGGTAACATGATGTCGCCAGTTTTATTTTTGTTTTTCAACATTTCCTTAGCAATTCAGGGTCTCTTCTGATTCCATACAAATTTTAGGATTATTTGCTCCAGCTCTTTGAAAAATACCGGTGGAATTTTGATCGGAATGGCATTAAAAGTATAGATTGCTCTAGGCAGTATAGACATTTTAACAATGTTTATTCTTCCAAGAGACACGGATACATTTGAAGTACACAATTATTATGTGCTTAAAAAGTTCACTGACCAGAAGGAAAACAATAGGATAAGAGAGAACATGAGGTAATCCTGTGTGTTCTTGACTGTACTGTACACAGCTCTTGGCCTTCCAACTGAAGAGGAAGATAAAAGTGTGGAAATAATTCATGTTGGAGCTTCACGTAAGATTAAACCATTGGAAAGTGAGGAGTATCTGGAAAGGGACAAGGGACTGGGAATTTTTTAATTGAGTACATATGGTTACAGAAGGAGTTAAGTGTATTTAACCAGAGAAGGGCAAAACTTAGAACATCACTACTGTAAGGGATTTTAGAGACTGACTAGCCCAAATCTCACCTTTCTTCAGGTGAGGTCCAAAGTGGTTCTCTCAAGGTCATGAATAATTAATGATAAAGTCAAAATGCTGAAATAGTCATCCTGCCTCTCATGAGCAAGCTTTTCTTCTCCATACCCCCATCCAAAGGACAAAGCCTCTCTAGTTGTTATGTATTTTTTTCTAACTCAAGACACAAGGAACTCAGTGTGAAATGAAGCAAAGAAAGATTTAAGATGACAAACAATGAGTTTCCTGAATCTGAAAATTTTAATTACTCTCACTATCCAAGTAATTTAATAGGAAATACATCTGCAGAAGGAGATGTGCTGTGCATCCTCAGAGATACAAGATATCCTGGAATAGGGCTTGAAATGTGGACATATTGGTATCAGAAGGAATGAACAGCCTAATCTTTTGAGATTTGGGGAAACAGACCCTTATATCCTGGCTGTCCTCTGAGAGATGGGCTCCAGGCAGAGGCTGGTCACCATTGTTCCCTGTAGCAGATGCTGCTGGGAGCCAGGAAGCCTTCCTGGCTTTCAGCAGCACCTAGGTGCTTCCTGTCTGAGTCCCTGCACTCCCTCCCCAACGCCTGGTGCTCTCTCTCAGGAAAGGTCTCCCAACCTTGGATTATTCATACCTGAAAAGATGGAGTTTCTGGAGACACTTGGAGAAATCATCATCACTTCAGTACCTGAGGATGCCCTAACTGTAGACACAGACCGAATTCTGTGCCTTGAAACCTACATTCAGAAAAAGGATAAACCCTTATGTAGCAGGGATGGCGTAAAGCAGTTTTGGAGTGATGATCTTGACAATCTTAAAGTTCCTTCTTATGTTATCTGTGATTTGGGGATTCCTGGTTATGCCATTTTTAAAAACCCTGAGCTTATATATACAGTTGCCCCTTCTAAACCAGAAGGCCCCTTTGAGAATGGAAATTTTTTCATGGCCACATCCTTCCTTGACTCTGAGGACAGATTACAAATCCTCACCATGGTCACAGAACCACAGCCAATGATCAGGTGGCTGCTACTTGCCAGGTTCCTTTTGTGCCTCTCTCCTTCTTTCATTCAGAGCTTTGGGCACTCTGGCTCTTGGGCTGCTCCTTGCAAAGCCATAGACCTTTCTGTCTCTAAGCCTTCCACCTGATATGTCCACCCAAATGTGACTTCCTCAGAGAAGTCTTTTTTGGTTAGACTTGGTCAGATCCACTATCTGTACTGTAATCTTAGGATGGCAGACTTTGCTTGGAGACAGTGCTCACACCTATAAATAATTTATTGTATAATGTCTGTTCAGTTCTGGGCCCTCAACTCTGGCCTCTGTGAAAGCAGGAAGCATTTGTTCTGTTCATGGGTATGCTGTCAGCCTCTTACACCACAGGCTCCCCATAAATACTTTTGAAGAAATGCATGGATGAAATTCAGAATGCAGGGAAAAAGTAAATATTAGCTTTACAAAAAGATTTTTCCAATTTGATTGAGCAAAACTCATTTTATATGAGTTTTCAGGAATACTCTTATTGCATAAAAGCACAGTCACGTACAGAGTCTATGGTTGACGAAACATGTAGGAAAGGCTACAAACTCTCAGAACAACAAAAGAAAAGCAAAGCACTGGGCTGTTCTAGTGGTCCCCATGCACTGCTACATCTCAGGGATTTGTACTAGATAAAATCTGTTCCAGATAGAGTGCCCCAAGTGTTGTTCAGCTTTTCTTCTCTGGGAAAATGTCATCACAAACTGACAGTAGCTTCCACCATGGCTCATATGGTTCTGACATTATAAAAATGAAGACAGCCACGAGGGAAAGAGATGAGCTAGGTTGTAATACTACGTTCTCATCCGGTAGCATCTTATTTGAACAAAGCCCTTTAAGACATCTGTAAAATGCATTTTGGTGAGAAATGGAAACCAAGGGATGACTGCTTATGTCAAATAAAGGCAGTTAGGACTTATCTATATTTAAAAACTGTCCGTTTTAGAAAATGGAAAATATTTAAAGTTATCAATAACTCTATGATACATTTTAATCCACTTTTTTCCTAAGTGAAAAGTTTTGATGGCATGTAATAAGTTAATAAATTATGAACTATTTTTGCTGGTGATAAATTGTTTTTTTAATAGTTACTTAAAAATTACTTAATCATATAAATATATCTCAGAATTCAACCTTGAGTTTCATTCAAAGTTTTTATGTATTTAACACTTGATTAAATATAAATAATTTTGTTTGCCAAACCTCATAAAATGATGAGGCAGCAAGGATAATACTACTAGGTCCTTTGGGTAATAAGGGAACATTTTTATAAATGCTTTTCTTCACAGCCCTTATTTTTTTTTTCCCTCTTTGGGGTCTAGCCTAACTAAAAAGAAATTCAGCTTTTACCTCCCAAACCGCATGGTTTGTCTAACACCACTGATAAAAAAGAATCTGGACTAAAATCAATAAAATGAGGGGTGTCTGGGTGGCTCAGTGGGTTAAAGCCTCTGCCTTTGGCTCAGGTCATGATCTCAGCGTCCTGGGATCGAGACCCGCATCGGGCTCTCTGCTCAGCAGGGAGCCTGCTTCCCCCTCTCTCTTTGCCTCTCTGCCGACTTGTGATCCCTCTCTCTGTCAAATAAATAAATAAAATCTTTAAAAAAAAAAAGATTAAAATCAATAAAATGAGATTCAGTATGGGCAAATATAATGTTTGCATAAATTTTCAGAAGGATTTTTTTTACAGTTGCTAACTATCTTATATAGAAGATATTTTAAATGCACAGTTAAAGGAGTAAAACAAACTACTGTGCAGCCATCAAGTCTAAGAAATAAAATATTACCAAAGCTTTAGAAATGCCCCCAATTTAATCTTTTTTCCTCTTCTCCTTTAGAGATAACCAGTCTTCTGATTTTCATTATGTTTACTACATATGTATTCTTCAAAAAAATGTGTTTAGTTTTAAAAAACTGAGTCATAAGCATAAAGAAAAGACAAACTTGTCACTGTTTGAGAAAGTTCACAGAACTATCTTGGGGTATAAATGGGCTTCAGCTTCCCTGTGAGTTCACAAAAGCCCCCACAGAAGTAATCAGCAGACAGGGTTATGAGCAAGTCCTGGGAAGCCTAGGGCTAACCTCGGTGGGGAGGTCTGGCTGGGCCAAGTGTGGGCAGGAACTGCACAGGCAGCAGGAATAGCTGGTGGAGTAGGTCCCCATGCTTTGTTTAGTTCAGTGTGGCCAGCTTCCAAATCTCAGCACCAGATCAAGTCAGAATGGGGCGGGGGGATGAAATGAAAGTTCTTAGCTGAGTCAGGAGGCAGGGCAGGGAGCAGAGAGCATGAAAGGCCAAGAGAAAAGAGAATGTGGGTCAGGCTTACTACACTGCCATTCCGTCATCAGGGTAAAGGACAAAGCAGTGGCAATGAGCTCTTCGTGATGAAAATGTCCATGTGTCTGTCTCTTGCAACACACTACTCCACCCCGATGCACAGCTGTTACCCTCCTGCGGGCTCCCTTTGGCTCTTGCCTGTACTGGATCTCCCGCTTCTTGTACCTCTTTCTAGGTGAATTCTAGGTGAATGCGGCTCTTCCTAGGTGAATTCTTCGCCAGTGGTCGAGCACATCCTATATAAAGAGTTGTGAAGGAAAACCTCCAAGACCTTGCAAGTCGCCAAACTATTGACTACATCTTCATATAGAATGGAAGGTTTAGCAGGGTATAGGATTCTCATTTTTTTTTTTTTTTAAGATTTTCTTTATTTGACAGAGAGAGATGACAAGCAGGCAGAGAGGCAGGCAGAGAGAGAGAGAGAGAGAGAGAGAGAGGAGGAAGCAGGCTCCCTGACTAGCAGAGAGCCCGACGCGGGACTCGATCCCAGGACCTGGAGATCACGACCTGAGCCTAAGGCAGAGGCCTAATCCACTGAGCCACCCAGGCGCCCAGCAGGGTATAGGATTCTAAGTAATTTCACTTCAGAATTTTGAAGGCTTTGCTTCACCATCTCTTTGTGTCTAGCCTGACTACTGAGAAGTTCTAAGTCATTCTGATATTGGTGGTTTTGTGTGACTTGATGTTTTCTCTCTGGACACTGGCAGAATCATCTCCTTGTCCTGCATATTCTGAATTTCACAACGTACACTGCTGTGAATTTATTTTCACCCACTGTGTATGCAGTGAATCCTTTCAATTTGGAAACTGGGTATCTTTCAGTTTGAAGAATTAAAAATATTATTTCATTGATAATCTCTCCCCCTCCTTTGTTCTCTCTCCTGGAATCCCAATTATACATGTGTAGTCTACTTAAGCAGGTTTTCCAGCATAGTCTAATTTTTTTTTTACCTTTGTTCTCTTATATTCCTTTTTGTCTTTCTGCCCTATTTTGTGGGACAGCTCCTCAGCTTTTATTTCTGCTACCAACTTTTCATTCGAAGAACTTTTTGTTTTCCAAATATTCCTCCCCTCTTCTGAAATCTTTTTAATTTTCACTTCTTGGATGTTCTAATTCTCTTATCTGTGAGGAGTGTTGTTTTGCTTTTACATTTTCTTCTCTCTGCAAGTCTGTTTTATCCAAGTTGCTTTTCAAGGGAGTTGCTTCTTTTCTTCTGGATCACCCATGACAGATGTTTCTTCAGAGGTCTTTTCTCTCTTTTTGTCTGACATGGTTCTGAGTTAACTGGAAGCTCTGAGCAAGACAGAAGAGCTTGCCAACTCTGGCCTTCCCGCTATGGTAATGTGGATGGCCTCTTTATTGAAGAAACTCTCGTATCACATGTATCGATTTTTCTTTCTCCTAGGATGTTCAGATTGCCCAGAAAGGAGTCCTTCAGGCTCTGGCAGGCGAGGAAATGTTCCGAGGCCAGCACTACAAAAGGTCAGTTCAGAAGATGACTGGGAGTAGGAGCACTGAGAATTTGGAATTCTAAGAGTCACTCAATTTTCTTTTTTGTATACTCTCAAATGGGTCTTGAGGCGTCCCCTCTCTCCCCAGAGATCAAACCAAAGTTTCTTAGTTTGCGGGACCCTAAGCATCTCAGTAATAGTTTGTGATGCTCCTCAGTCAAAAGATAGACCCAAGAGCTTCATGTATTTAGTTATTTTGAAAGAATGTGTAAGTTTTTAGATCTTAACAAGTTAGTTACTATTTGCAAAACAAAAATATAAATTAAAGAAAAGTTATTATTTTATTCTTAAATAATAAATAATAATAATATATTTTATATATATATAAATATAAATAATAAAATAAATTAAATAACCACAATTACTAACTAATGAACACACACATCTGTGCTTACTGCAGAACTCGAGATCAGATGGGGCCCAGCCAGCATCATGTCACGTTCCACATTGATTTTCACATGGCACTTGATTTTTATCAACACATACACATCAAAAACTCAATTTCAAAATAAGATGAAATAGAGAAGAATGTAGAGTGCTCTGAAGTCGAAACTCTGAACTGTTCCAAGTTAGTAGTTGTATCCATCAGATGTTGAGTATCACTGTGTTCACATCAAAAACATCAAACACGACAGCACGTCTGTCGATTTGGTGTGCTGCCCCAGGTTCGAGAACCACAGGCTTCACACAACCCACTTTTGTTTAGCCTACCCTCTGAACCTGGACTTGCATTACGCTTTGAGCTACGGACAGTCTATTGGGATCTCAAGCATCCTTACCATCGCTCTCCTACAACTCGGCACCTTACTGCGTTTAACAAGTATAATTAACTTCACGTTCTGAATCAAAGAATCAGAACATTGACTCGGGGATCTAAGATCTAAGATGACGGGCGGCACTGGTTAGCAGAGATGCGTACTGAAAGTACAAGGCACTGTATTTTTATATGTATAATTTCCCGGTCAGCAAGACACAGTATTTTTAATTTTGTATGCCATTAGACAATGCTATAGAAGTAACTCAATACAGTTTGTGGCTGCTTCCAGACAGCTGAGTAAGGGACTGAGTATTACCAGCTGTCAAATGACTGTTCTGTGCCTCCGCACCACCCCCGCCCCAGACTAGTCTTTGAAGGATTCAATCAGTATAAAGTCAGAACGTCAAAGAAAGAGGCCAGAGCAGGTAATATGACAAACGGATGTTGGTCTTAAGTAAGCTGACTAGCTATTAATTCACAAAACAGTCTGAAAAGATTTGTGATGCAAGCTGACTTCTGTCTAGACAGAGAAGGGAGTGTAAAACACATTAGACAGATACAACACAGTAGTGACAAGAAAAACCTGTTTCAGTTTCTCAAATGCATTAGGAGAGAATCTGCTAGGTCCTTCTTTATCTTAATATCTAATCCCTAATGGGGCTACAGCTAGGTACTAGTGAATTTCAACTTTATTTCTAGAGCTTCAACACATCTTACACGTTTTTAAAAAAGGAAGAAGAGTAAAGAGATAAAAAGAAGGAAGGAGGGAAAAGGAGAGATGAAAAGAGAGATTAAGAGAGCGAGGAGGTGGGGAGGGAGAGAGCGACCAAGTGAGCACCAGGCAGTGAGGAGAGAACAAGAGTGAAAGTGTCAGAGGACTAGAAGAGAGTAGGAAGAGAGGGTAATGAAATCCAAATGCTTAAATATGTTCCTGAATTTCAAAAGCTATTTATGTTTTAGCATTTGGAAAACTTCACTTGGCCTAGTCCTATAAAATTTATCTCTTTCCTCCGATGTATTATAGTCATGTCTGTTTTTGTCCTTTCCACTTAACAGTGGCTAAAAACTATCAGGGAAGCTATCAGGGAAGCCAGATCCGTTTTATATGGCTGAATAAGTTCAGTGGCCTAATGGATAAAATAGTCAATCAGGTCACTTAAGGAAAGTACACAGTTCAATATATATCTTGTTTTTTCCCCCAACCATGTCAACAGACAACTTCAAGGTCAATGTAAGGAAAACATTTGGCTACTAATAAAAGAAATCATAATCCTATCTAGTATAATAATAATCAGGCATGCCAAGACATTGTTTTAATACAAATATGTTTTAACATCGGCTTGTTCTGAAATTCCCACTCATAACAGTTCACATAAGCAGTCACTGAAATAGCCATTCATGTGTTTAAACTTTTAAGAAATATGATCTAGAACTTTATTTAACACTACATACCAATTGTAGATTTCCTGAGAGAATTTTGATGCTCCATTATTAAAGACAAAGAACAAATTCTAGTATTATAGTAAATATAATTATAGAGTAATCATCAAAGATCAGAGAAAACTAGCTGTGTTTTGTTTGTAATAGCTCCTGCCCGTATACAAATTTCCCCGCCCCTGCCCCATATTGACAGATTTGGTTGACATAGTTCTGTACCAAGAAATATGTGTTTTCAGCATATTCTACTATTATAGTTGGAAAGGAAGAGTCTGTTTTCTTAAATGCTTTCAGATCGAACTGAAAGGAAAAAAATAAGAAAATTCAGCAAACACTGGGAGGAGAAACTTTCATATTGCTAGGATATGCAGGTGCTTTTATATTGCTACCCTCCTGTGGGCTCATGCAGTAGACTGAAATTTCTGAAGTTCCATGTTATCAGGGAACCAGGATTATACAATTTTATGTGAAGACCTATCACAGACAAAATATGAAATTGTCTATTTCCATATTTTGGAAAGTGACTACAGTATTCAATGTGGTGACTAACACATTAGATGGGACAACATGTTCTAGTTTTAATCATGACAAGAAGGCAGTAGATCAAACCCCATTGTTCTTTGAGGATGCTACTCAGCATCTTTTAAACTTAGGATCCTAAAAGGATCACACCCTACTTTTAATGGCCCAATGCTCAGCTATGAAAGTTCAGGACGAACTATGGTCATCAGACCTGCAGTAGCTCACAGAGAACCTTTAAGTTCCCCAAGAAGGGACAGAGCAGAACCTTGGCTCCTAAGGGATGTAATGGCAGAGCCTGCTCAACCCCGAGGCAGAGGCACAAATCAGTTTTTCTATCTTTTGCTAAGAAGTCTGTGAAACTGGTCATTTTCCTGATGGGAGAAACGCAAAGGAAGTGAGTCTCAAGGAGGATGTCCTATGAAATGCACAGACAAAAATTTTTGTTTCTTTTGCAAACACTGTTGTAGTTTATGGGGAGTCACAAGTATACAAGAAGTCTGGAGCAGGGGACCAGTCAGACCTGGGGCTCCTAGATAACATAGCTCTCTGATGACGCCAAGTGACCTGGTCATTAAGAAAGCTCCTAGGGCAAGACGACTTTCTTCATGCTTGTAGAATAGTCCAAGGTTGCAGCTCAGGGGACATAAATGAGAAACGCCAGTGGTCAGCCTTGCTTACATCTTTGGGCCACTCTCATGTAAGACACATTTCTAAACTGGAGGGTCGAGACATTAGTAGGTTTTGGTCAGCAGAAGTATGTGGCAGATGGTTCTTTTCTACTGGAATTTTAGGAGCATGTTTTTTCATCAAGAGCTTGGTTTGCTTTCTGAACAGAAAAGACTACATTTTAAAAAAGCCTTAAGTCACTGAGGTTGACCTTCTTGTCTGAATGAAACTTAATGTTTTACTAATAAAGAAGCTGGTATAAAATGGAGTGTACAGACCCCATGTTAAGAAGATATTGTCTTTAAGGGGGTTTTGTATTTCCAGAGAACTGCAAGAACATTGTTCTGCTTATGGCTTTAAAATTGAAACAAAGAACTATTGAAACCCAAAAGATACACTACCAAAGGGGGAAAAAAAAGAGTATCTTACCAGGTTCAGCTGTAGATCTAGGTTCTTTTTGCCACATGAGAAAAAAAAAATAAATCAAAACGGAGTATTAGAATGGGGTTCCATTAATAAGAAACCTATCTTTCTCTCTTACTTTGTCCAGGACATGTCTGCAGGATATAGGGAACTCCGTAATACAAAAGATAGAGTGGTAACAGATCCATTTATATTGCTATAAATACAGAAACCCAAATTCCAGTTACAGCTTACACTGGAAAGTGTTTTAAACCATGATTCATAGAAGGGCTTATAGGAGGCTTGTAAACCTCCTAAGATTATTTGGCCAACTTTGAGTTCAAATGTATGTAACATTTCTTCCTGAAGAAGGAACATACAGCTCTTATCAAACTTTCAAAGGGGTTAACAAGTGACCACCATGGCTTTAATTTGCCGGACCCCACTTATCTGCCGATTACCCAGTCTCACCTCTCTTCGAAAATAAAAATCATTTCTGCTAAAGGCCCCTGGGTGACTCAGTCGTTAAGCATCTAGCTTTGGGGCAGGTTATGATCCCAAGGTCCTGGGATCGAGCCCCACGTCAGGCTCCCTGCTCAGTGGGAAGCCTGCTTCTCCCTCTCTCACTCCCTCTGCTTGTGTTCCCTCTCTCACTCTCTGGCAAATAAATAAAAGTCTTTTTTAAAAAATCAATTCATCTTGAAAGACTAAGTCCTTCTTGGTTTTCCTGAAGCTTGAGAGAAGAAAATGGATGGATGTGGGAGAATGGGCACCTCTCCTTACTTTTCTGTAGAATTCTGAAATCTGGAGAGTCTTGAATTTCACTCCCTTGTCGGAACCACTTGACCTGCAAAGGGGGTGCTCCTCGGACCCGGCACTCCAGGACCACCACCTGACCCTCGGATGCTGCTATGTTTTGCAGTTCCTAAAAATTCAAGGAAGACACTCCCCATTAGACTTTGGTTCACTCTTACACAATTTCACAACAGAAAGTAAAGCTTGCAAATCTTAGAGGGAAAAAAAAAAAAAAAAAAAAAAAGCAAAACTTGCATCATAAAATAATTACCACTAACTCAAGTAAAAATAGACACCTTGAAATCCATCAATTGTTAGCTTTCCATAATCTCCCTGTAATGAGATCAGTAAGGGCTACCACTGGGCCTGTGGACCTTTTGGGTCTGTCTGCAAATTTACTGACACTTTCATATTTATGGAATTTTATGGCAATGCCTGTTACCTTTCTCTACACTGAAGAGTTAGCTGGTGGAATGCAGACTTCCTAAAACAATTATATTCCATATGAACGTAGATTCCTGGGAAAACCAGACAGGAAGAGGAAAAAAGGCATAATTTGTTTTTACATGCCCCAACCTTTTCATGTACTCCCTCACCCCCACTTCTGCCAATGAGCTTCCTATGTCAGGTTTATTAAGATAAGAAGCTTGGGGACTTTCTCATTTCGAAGTTCTGAGTAAAATAATAAAACCCACAGTACTTCTCCCTTCGTGACCTTCATTTCCTCTTCCCTTGCAATTACCCTTGTTGCCCCTGACCCTATTCCAAGTCCAGACCAGTAAATTTTTACAGGGCAACAGATTAGAAATTAATTTGTCTGCACAGATGCAAAGAGGTAAAGCTTTAATACTTGTTATTAAATATCAAAAGATTAATAGTCCCCTCACAGTTATCCTCCCCTACCTTCCTCCTCCGGGATTACTTAGCAATGGGGCTGACTTCAACTTTTTGACTTTTTCAACTTCTGACTCGAGAGTATGAGATCTTACCTAGGTGGATGGAGAACTCTTAAAGTAATTCGGATATGACAGAGTCATTCACCTACATGTCAACCAAGAGCAAACAAATCCACATTAAGAAGTGTGTGGTCTTTACTGGTTTTGTTCAATTATTTAAGATTACCTGAAGGGATAACAAACGTGTGCTGGGAAAAAACAAATGTCAGAGCAAATGAGCTGCAGTGAGTGTGGCAGAACACTAAGGAAATTCTCAGTCAGTACTGTTGGCGGAAGAACTATGAAAGGCTAATGTTAAGTCTGAGAAGGCATTTGATAATAAGCTGAATAGTTAACAAAATGCCTTTTTTTTAAGTGAAAAGGTTAAGATTTATTAACTACTTCTGATTACATTGTCTCCTTATTTTTAAATGTAGAAAATCTCTGGTTCTAAATTGACTTTTTTACTTTGTGACTGGGTCCAGAGAAGAGCTAATTTAGTGGATCAGAGCAGGAAAAGTGTCACTCACAGGGCCCAGGTTGTGTAGATTAATTATTAAACACTTCCTAGACAAGCCAGGAAGTTTGATTTATTCTTAGGATTGTGTGTTTTGTTCAAAGGCTGGAAAGTCAGAGAGAAAATGGGTAGATACCAAGGATCTGAAGCAAAACTCCACAGGATTAAAATAGGACTCCACCCAGAGCAAACTTTTTCATCTTGAGAGAAGCCACAGCTAAGTGGAATGAGCCATTAGGAGAATATTCAGGGACACAAGGCGGAACCCTGAAGGAGACTAAGAGCCAACCTACAGAAGTTGCGCTTAGCAATCTACATCATCCACTCAGGGCAGAACTGGGGGACCCTGAGGGTTTTAGGATCCATATATCAAGCCCACCTGATATTGTGATTCCTTTAAGGGGCTGAACTACTTAGAAAGAAAGGCCATATAAGACTAGTTGCTCTCTCGTCTCCCATGTGTCCCTACTGCCCCTAGTCCCATAGTCCCATACCAGCTCTGCTGCTCCAGCTAAACCCAGTGGCCCACAGACAGAGGCACGGGCTCTGCCTCTGACCAGCTGTGAAACCGGGAAATCTTTACAGAGTAGTATGAGGAAACAGGTGAGGGTACCTATTAGACCAGCAATGCCCACCTGACTGACATTCACTGTCACCATCATGCCCGAGAGAAAGACCAAATAAAAGATGCTAAGGGTGACAAAATGAAGGCTACTTTGAGTTACAAAGGAGATGAGCAGATTTATCTTCTAAACCTGCCCTTCCAAAACCAAAGTCCAGGCCCAAAAGGACCCAGCAAAGCAGGGAGGGAAGATGCCCACAAGGACAAAGGGGAAAGCCAAGGCCAGGAAGGAAGGAAGCAATTCTGCGGAGATCAGAGATGATCTACGGTCTAGACACAGAAGGTAGAAAGCACTGGAAATGCCCAGTGAGGTATGCTCTGTGCTGCCCGTCACTCTACAGTTTGTGATTTTTTTTTTTTTAAATCAACCTTTATAAAAATACAGAATTATGTTTCACTTTTCTTTTTACTAAGTTGTGGAGTTTGCACACACTATGTTTCACGGTTTTCTTCTGGGGGAAGGGATATAACGCTAATTGAATATCAATGCCTCAGGAGCTGGGATGCAATGGAGGAAAGAGGTTTTAGGTCTAGTTTTGAGGCTTTCTCTTAGTGCCCAGGAGGAGTTCCGTAATATCACCATCTGCCAGGCCACTGTGGGGAAGCCCTGAGGGGAGGGAAAGCAAAATCTCACGACCTCTAGATTTGCTTAAATCAAGAGGTGTATTGGTACCCCCCAAATCACCTTCACATAGCACAGACTTCCTGGTGATGATCTGGTGAAGCGGTCTTTGAGAAGCTCTAAAACCACACAACAGCTGAATTACCCACACTGTGGGGACATCTGCTGTTCTCAGCAGATTAGAGGAGAACTTCATGGACAACTACAGTGGTATCACATTCTGTCAGGTTTTATTGTTTTTGGGGGGTTTGGTTTTTTTGGTGCTTGAAAGTTGTTCTCAAATGTTATCATTTGTTGCCAGTGTCTTACACTAAATACCCTGCTTACAAAATGACCTTTAATAAAGCGGGATCCAGTCTGGCTTGGAAGGAAAAAAATCATCCCCTACAAGAAGAAAAACAAGATGCTCTTCCCTATTGCCTTGCAAAATTTTATGGATTTGCTTTTTCACATTTGTCTTTCATTTACTTTGCCTAGATTTTTATAAAAAGTGTGAAGTAGGAGTCCAATTTAATTTTTTTTTTTTTTTTAAACCTCTCCTGAAGAACTCATTCTTTACCCAGCAATCTGCAGGTTTCTGGAGATACTGGAGTGTCTGTGGGCTCTATTCTGATCACCTGCCCATTTGTTTGGTCTTGTTCAGCATGATACTATCCTAACTACTCTACAAAGTCTTAACATCTCTGATGACAAATCCCTTGCCTTCCTTACCAGCATTTAATTTTCCTCTTCAGAAGTACCTTGGCTATTTTTAGACCTTTTTTTTCTTAGAATCAAATTTGCTAAGTTCTACGTTAAACAAATAAAACAAGGAACCAATTAGAATTTCATTTGGATCTCCATTAAATTTAGAGATTAATTTGGGGCTCATGACTTCACGATTTTCCAGTCCACACACATGGAATCTCTCTTTACTTACTTGGGCCTTTTTAGATGTATTTCAATCAAGGTTTGTAATTTTCTCAAAAAAAAAAAAAAAAAAAAAAAGATACACCACATGGAGCCATTTCTGAGTTAAGCAGTTGACTATCGAAATGGATGTCATTTATTTTGGCAAGGCAAAACACAAACTTGGAGAACAAATTGAATATTGTCTTTTTTTTTTTTTTTTTTTTTTTTTTTTTATTCTCTAAAACGTGCTGGTTCTCCCAAGCAATTTCCTACACAGCTCTTTGTCTCATTTTTTTCTACCTGTCTTGGCTTTCCCATTCTATAGTAAGCTCTACCAGGTCACTGACCACGCCCACACCATTCAGACCCTTGACCAGATGATACTCACAAAACAGTTGTTGCATAAATACCTATTTAGCCCCAAAGGTAACCATAAGAGTCTGTGGATCTGTTCATTTTAATTTTTAAGGACTGCTGCATGAAGGCCCATGTGAAGGGACCTTAAGGACCAAAGCAAACAGAGAGAAAGAGATGTGAGATGTCAGACCTTGGTAAAAATAGGAGGAAAGTAGGCAGGAGCAGCTCCATCTGGTCGGCAGAGATACGAGGTTGGACTGTGGACCTGAAAATGCAGAGACACAGGGATCAAATTCCAAATATATAAATTGTTGAAAAGATGGGCTAAAGAAATCTTTCATTATTGGGATCGCTCCACTTGAATGCAACGAGGGAACACAAATAGTGCCATCTGTCATTTTGCTGGTCTACGCTCACGTACAGTACAGACATTGTTCCTCATCCTCCTTTCACAGCTGTTCCTCTTCTCTATTCAAAAGGATATTCAAGGTAAAAGTTCCTCAGTTCCTTGGGGATCCATAAGCGTGTAAATGCTCTTACCAAATGGATTTCTGTGTGTGGGACTTCCACAGGGATCTTTTCAAAAGTTCTCACAGACATTATATTT
Organism: Enhydra lutris kenyoni; assembly: GCF_002288905.1. Taxonomy (NCBI): domain Eukaryota; kingdom Metazoa; phylum Chordata; class Mammalia; order Carnivora; family Mustelidae; genus Enhydra; species Enhydra lutris. The sequence goes on along the minus strand of NW_019154087.1, from coordinate 59,917,728 downwards.
TATTTTTAAATACAGTCTGGATTCATGGAATTAAAAGCACAAGTTACTGGCAGTGCAGGGTAAATTATCAACCATCTACCTTATGTTTAACCTGCATTCTTTCTTGATATAAGGGATTACAGGAAACAAAAAGGAATATATTGTTCTTTCTTGATGTGCAAAAAACAAAGATGCTAAAATACTTACTGTATGGCACTCATCTCCGGGGAAATATAAAGATTCCAGAGTAGTGAATGGAAAATACGTCTCTTTCTCCAATCATTTATTTTCCAACACTTTGGATTTATGCCCTTCTATGTAAACAATTGTTAGCTTCTTAACCCCAGATGATGGTGATCTGATATCATGGGTCTAAATATGTCACAAGTTATCATCGAGAAGGTTGGCAGAGTTGCAGAGATGTTAGGATAGTAAAGGGCGTTATTCATTATCCTTGTAAGACTTCTCACTGGTTTGTGATTCAGGACTGGGTTTCACTTTTTGTTGTCTTTATATGTCCAAGACTGGAACACTTACGTAGTGTTTAGTCTGTGCCAGACACGGTTCTAAGTGTTATATGGAGATTCACTTACACACTGAATCCTCAGGATAGTCCGGGGAGATGCATGGTATTATCTTCATTTTACAGATGAAGAAACGTGGCATAGAGAGGTTACATCAAGTGGCAGAGCTGGGATTTGCACCCAGGCAATCTGGCTCCCAGTGTTCAACTTCACATGACGTTGCTTACAGTAATAAAGCAACAGAGTTTCTCTGAGCCCCTCATCCTACCTGTACAACTGGAATGTGTATCCTTCCATTTAGTGTCCCTGGAGAATTTAAACCAATTAAATGTACCATTTACATTATTATGGTGCTTACGTATTTAAATATTTCTTGCTCTTAGGCTTTTGTGTTATACTTTAACATATTCTGCCACATTCATGACATGTTTCACGTTTCCCATGCATAGTTCTATAAAGTGTTACATTCATGACATGTTTCATGTTTCCCATGCATAGTTCTATAAAGTGTTTGGGAATGAGGCTGGTGATGTATTTTTTTTCCCCAATGAAAAGTCTAACATGGTGCTAATAAACACTCACCACTCATCAATATTTAAATATTAAACAAAAAAGATCCACTGATTTAATCAGAAATATTTTTATAAGTACCACTCTAGTTTAGGGATTTAAAGGAAACATCTACGCCACCTTTGAATGAATTATACTGGTTGGTTCTTTTCAAGTTTACAAACTCAAATATCTTTACTGTTTCCCTATTCCACATATCCAAGAGTATATGTCACATACTACAAATACTAAAACACCTGGGTGCTCAGTAGATGGAGGGCTGGTGATGGTCACACAACAAATTTACCAGTTAGGAATTCGTTTACATTTCAAGGGCAGGAGTAGAGAAGCCTTTTGTGAGTGTCCTAGTTAAACGTATGCATCACAGCACAAAGGCAAAGTAACATACATCTGATTAAAACATTTCCGTTCTAATTTTTTTTTTTACTGTTTTTAAAAACATTTCCTGTAGTGTTTGCAAAGTAAACTATTACTTTCCAGTAGTTTGTATTGCTGTTCTTTCTTGGATATGGTAGTCTCATAATGGAAAAAAAAAGCAGGAAAAAAATGCTTGGTTAAGTCAAGGAATTTGTATTTTTTTAATTGTTTATCTCTTGGAAAAACTTTTGTTGGTATGTGGGCTTTTCTTGCTTCTAATTTGTTTTAAATAAGCTAATAAATGTGGTGAAACAGAAGAGGATTTAGAGGTGGAAGAAAAATCAAATAGTCATAGCTAAAAGAGATACCATTTTCTCAGGTTATGAGCTGTTAGGGACATTCCTAATGGAAATGCAAGCACTTACTAATCGGTGATATGTTTTTGATTAAAGATGTTTTTAGTGGCTCGAAAGGGACAGCTTTACCTACCATTTTTTTTCCTCTCTGTTGTGTTTCCACTTAAAAAATCCACTTAAAAAATACTGCAGGGAGTATACCGAGTTGGAATCAAAGCCGTAATCTTTAAACCAAGAAGTTTGCCAATGAGTTTGACTCACTGTGGTCTCTGGTCCAAGGTGCACTTACCTGTTGAACGGGGACAGACAATGGTTGAATCACAGCTGTGGTCACTCCTGTCTTTGGAGAGGATGATCCTATTGTCAAGGAGACAGAAGTTGTTTTCTTTTGAGCTCTAGAAAATAAGGAGACAAGTGTGTTCCATCAATTTGTTTTTAAAGCAGGAATTACTCTTTGAAAGATTTCCCCACAAGAGCTGTTTCTTTTCGTGCGTTCAATCCACTTCTGCTGTAAGTGCTTCAGAAATGGGAAGCCATAACCTACAGTTAGAATAGCTGTGGTCAACATATGCATAGACTAGACCTTATAGATAGCAAAATAAACACACAGGGAAAAGAAAAATAACTATATATAGCTCAGCTAGTATCAGAGAACCTAAAGTATTGAACTTGAAAATCAAGTCTCTGGAGAAGGTCCAATCTTTAGCAATAAGCAGACACTTGAAATCTTTAGGGTTAGGGTTCCATATTTAATTCAAAGTTTTAATGGTCTCTTTTAAGTCTAGCAGGTGTTCTTTGTTCTGGTTTCCAATTTTGTTGAGAATGTCTTGGCCTTTTAGTCTTTTCTTACTGCATAAAAGTTAGTGAGGTGTAGAGGAAGGTTAAGAAGAGTTGGTTTCTAGGCCCCATTTTGCTAAGAGGCTGGCTGTGCAATCTCAAGCGAGTCGAGTAGCTTCTTGAAACTTGAGATCCTTATCTGAAATCAGGAGTGCCAGAGCATATCATCTCATAAGGTTCCTTTAGCATTAATACTCAGGGATTATTTGATACTGAGTAGATAAAATTGTTACATATCTGCTAACAGATCAAAGGAATTTATTAGCACAGTCTCAATACTCATGGAGTTTTTTTACAAAAATCCCAGTAGGTTTGATTTTATTTTTGCAAACAATTAATTATTACCATCAATTTACATAATAATTATTTTGGAAAATAATCCATTTGTCTTTGTAAGAAGAACTAAATTTTACAATTTTCCTGGTAAGATCTAACTAGCAATAGTCTTTATCCAAGTATTTCTGGGCTAATTACACACTTTGCAATTGGTATAATTAGACTGGTCCTCATTCAAATTTTGGTTATGATTTAACTAGCTTCCTCTCGATGCTGATGTTGTTCTCATATATTTATAACCAGTTAGTTGTCCTTGAAACTTAAGATTGTCTATGGTTTGACTTTGGAATCTCGATGATGAAATGCAGACTTCAAAATCTAAATTCCTAAGTTAAAAATTGTGTTCCACATTCAAATGTTTGATCTTTGGCTGACATCAGCTGACCTCTTCCTTCACAGCACAAGGCACTCTGCTTCTCCCCCCAATGATTCTGTCCACATTCTTTGTTGTGCAGAGAACTGATGGGATTGTAGGAACTTACTGCGGCATGATTCCAGGGTCTGATTTGAAAGCTAAATTTTCACTCTCAGAATCTGTTGAACTGGCACCTAAGACAATGAGAAATAATGATAAATTTAAGATTTGAGTAAGCACCTATAACTGCTTCAAAAAGCAAAACTGTTCATTTTTAAATAATAACATACAAAGTCTTATGTTCAATTAGGGAATGGTTTAGACCGTTTTTCCTTGAACTGTTTTTCTGGAAAACCACTTAGAGCAAAGATCTACTGTAAAAAGCTTTCTTGAAAGCCATATGCTTTTAATGCCAGATTTCCTATTAGTTTAATTTTTATCACTTTGGTCCTCACAACCATATTTTAAATGGCTTATAAACTATGAAATAAATGTGTGCATGTGTCTGTGTGTGTGTGTGTGTGTGTGTGTGTGTGTGCGTGCGCGCGCGCGCAAAGCATCATGATTTTAAACTTTAACCCTTTCCCGGGAGATTACACTCTGTGGATTATTAATGTCTTCATTACTCATTAATTAGGAGATGCTTTCTGACTCTGTGATAAATTACAACAAAATAGTGGCTTCACTCATGAGTTAGAAGGTCTCTGATTTTGGATTATGCTTTCCAAATTCATTCGCTTCATTATTGTTTTTGAATTAAGGGTGACTTTATCAGGTTTTTAGTCAAAATGCAAACTGTACTTATGCTTTAATGCTCATGTGTTTTGTTACAGATTTAAGTGATAGATTTAAAATAATTGTAATGATTAGAAGTATACTCTTGACATTTCTTTTATGAGATATATTTAAAGTGAGTTACATTATTTTAAGACACTTTAATATAAAATAATACGTGCTTATAGAAAAGCAACCAAACAGCACAGAATTGTGTGACATAATACTACAGACCAGTGGGTTATCTTCCTTAATGCCATTCTGCACATGTTAATAGTCTGATGTCTATTTGTCAGATAAATTTAATGTATTAACATATACTTATGTACATAGCTCTACAAACAGAATCACACTATATGGACTCTTTGCAATTAGTTATTGTTGCTTATAAATACATTCAGAATATGCGCATTTCCTCAATTTCTTGGATGGCTGCCTAGTGTTCCTTTCCATGACTCCATTTCTCTTATTAATGTTTTAACAGTCAGGTTTAGATAACTCTGCTGGAATGTCTACTGTCCCTTCCTATTTATTTCTCTAAGTACCGCTTAGTATAGGCTTTCTTCAGTTAGTTCCTAGACTCCACAATAGATTCTTATCTTGTCTTCCTCTCTTTGTCAATCTTCAACCTATGTCATTTTTTACTATAGCACACCTTTCCCGTTTAAAAAAAAAAAAACAAAAACGAAAAACAAAAACTAAGATAAGGAGTTTCAACTCAATTAATTTAAAAACCTAAAACCTATTTAGTGACTTTCGTGATTTCCAGCCAGATTTTGTAGCTCTATCAGCCAGAACTTTCATGTCCTATAACCCTGAGCCAGAGAGCTGAACATACTCACTGGTGTCCATTCACTAGGTAAGGGGAATGCAGCAGTGAAGAACTATACACATACAGCCCCCACACGCCTGCCCTCGTGGAGTTTACATTCTTCTGAAGACACAGACCACAGACTAAATAAATAGAAGACATGGATGGCAGTGGGTGAAATGAGAAAGCACATCAGAGCAGGGATCTAGGGAAGGGGGGGACTGGCCTGGGATGCAGTGTTATGTGGGGTGGCAAGGAAGGCTCCATCAAGTTGGGGACTTTGAGTAAAGACCCAAAGGAGGTGGGGGCTTTCCTTTCTTGGTCTTTTCCCATGTTTGTACATTTAGTTATATTATTCACTCTCGCAGGAAAGTCTTAGCTAGTCTTCTCTCGATATTCTTTTAAAATAAGCCAAATAGGGGCGCCTGGGCAGTGGTTAAGTGTCTGCCTTTGGCTCAGGTCATGATTCCAGGGTCCTGGGATCAAGCCCTACATCAGGCTCTGTGTTCAGTGGGAAGCCTGCTTCTCCCTCTCCCACTCCCCCTGCTTGTATTCTCTTGCCATGTCTCTATCAAATAAATGAAGTATTAAAAAAAAAAAAAAAGATAAGCCCAATAGTGTTTTCTGTGCTCTGTTTTCTCTGAACTCCCTGTGTTTTTGCTTATACTACTCAGGTCACTTATAACACCATATCTGCTTGAAAATTTTAAGTTCTTTGGAAAATTGAGGAAGGGTTAGGAAGGGAACTACCAATTTTTGAGTACTTACTATTTTGCCTGGTAATCTGCTAGGTACTGTATAACATTTAATTATTGTAATAACTCACCTCACTAAAAGGTGAAATGTCCAATTACACATTAGAAAATTGAGGAACCAAGAGATTAAGTAATTTGCATAAGGTCACCTAACTAGAAAGCAGCAGTGAGAGGAGTTTTGAACTTGCGGTCTGTGACGTCCCCCCATGCGGTATGACCTTCACATGCTGTGGATGTCTAGTCCTCCCAGGCCTCAGCTTCATGCTTCGCTAATGGCAGGCCTTCAACTGCTGGCAGGATCAATGAATGGAACCTTGGGGACTGCAAATGCTTGTTTGGGGAAAGTGAACTGAGCAACCACAGAAGAGCAGCACGCTGGGGAGGGGGCAGCAGTGGGAGGCAAGTCAAGAAAGGTGTGGGATGAAGAATAAGAGGGCCAAAGTGTTTGGACTTTATGCCCAGGCACTGAGAGTTGTAATTGGGAAAATGAACCATGCAGGATGAACTGGGGGAGTAGCAAAATAAAAGAGCAGCAGAACCAGCAAACCATCAAAAATAGGTGATAGAGAAAATTTTAACCATGAGAGGAGGTATGGGACATGAGCAGAGGAAACAGGAGTAAAACTCAGTAGCCTCGGTTACCAGAAAATCATGGGTAACCTGAGACAGCTCAGTTTTACTGGAATCACAGGAGCATTAAAGAGAAAGGGCGGGGGAACAAAAACCCCACAGAAGTTATCCCAGATGCTCTCAAAGTGGCCAGAAACTGGGGAGACAAATAACCGTTTTTCATGTGATTCCAAACATATTACATCTTAAAAATAAAATCCCCTCTGATTATCTAGTTAGAAAACCTTTCCTTTTTTCAAAAAAAATAAATTTTTTCCCAGTTTTTAAAATATTCTTTAAAATTTTATTTTTTTTTCAGCATTCCAAGATTCATTGTTTATTCACACACCCAGTGCTCCATGCAATACGTGCCCTCCTTAATACCCACCACCAGGCTCACCTACCGCCCCACCCCGCTCCCCTCCAAAACCCTCAGTTTGTTTCTCAGAGTCCACAGTCTCTCCTGGTTCGTCTTCCCCTCCAATTTCCTCCAATTTTTTTTCCAGCTGATTTTCAGAAAAAGGTAAAGGGCCAAAAAGGTGGGTAACCCCTGGATAAGAACACGTTTGCTAGTTTTTGCACACCTGTTCAACCCTTGTGAAATCTCAATGTCACCTTCTGTCTCAGGTGTCAGAGCAGCTCTTGCAGACGAGGGAGCAGATCAAATCTCCTTATCTGTGCCAGCAAGTTCCCTCCCCACTCAAGATGACTCTCCCCTGGGGCGCCTGGGTGGCTCAGTGGGTTAAGCCTCTGCCTTCAGCTCAGGTCATGATCTCGGGGTCCTGGGGTCGAGCCCCACATCGGGCTCTCTGCTGAACGGGGAGTCTGCTTCCCTCTCTCTCTCTGCCTGCCTCTCTGCCTACTTGTGATCTCTCTTTCCAAAAAAAAAAAAAAAAAAAAAAGATGACTCTCCCCTCCCTCTCTCCTTCTGTCTCCTCCCTTTGGTCATATGCCCGGCACCTCCTGGTCAGGAAAGGACATTCCTGTCTCTGGTTAACATTTTTGTATTTATCAAAACATCACAAACCATGAGAGACTCTAATCTCAGCAAACAAACTGAGGGTTGCCAGAGGGGAGGGGGTGGGAGAGATGGGGTGGCTGGGTGATGGACACTGTGCTATGGTGAGTGCTGTGAATTGTGTAAGACTGATGAATCACAGACCTGTACCCTGAAACAAATAATATATGTTAATAAAAAATAAAAATTAAAAAGTTAAAAAAACAAAAACAGCCCATCACTTTTCAGTTTTTGATGGAGGCTCCAGTCTTGCAATTACTATCCAACTACTGTTTATCCAATGTTCACCTGCCTAAATGCTATTTCTATATTGTTCCCCACACACAGTGAAGGAACAAAATGCCATGAACTCTGCTCTATTCTGGAAATGCAGTACCAGTGGAAATGTCACAAAAATGCACCTGCTGTCTTGCCTTTAAAAGGTGTTCCCTTTTCATTTAAAATACATACCCCATTTAATACTTCCTTGTAGGAAAAGACCCAGAAAATGTTACAATAGTAAAAAATTTTTTTAAAAAATCATTTGGGATACCACAACTCTGATAACTTCAGAGCATATCCTTCTGTATTTTATCCCTGTGTACATATATAAATGTTTTAAGAAGATGATATTATGCCTATTGTTAAATTATTGTTTTTCCCTACTCACTCAATACATTGTAAAATGCCTTTCCGTGACATGAGACATGTAGTTTGTAATATTCTAGTGGCTGCTTCAGATACATGTGTGCAACTTTACCGTAATCAGCCATTTAAAATGTATGTATATATTAAATATGTATTTGCGACCTTGAGGGACTTTAGTGAAACTGGTCATGGAGTTCATCCTTTGCACATACGTTGCTTTTCACAATTTAAGGAGTAAACATACTCCGCCCCCATTCGAATTACTCATCCTCTCCCTCCCTTCTCTCTCGGTTGCTATAATCACCAGTGCAGCAAGAATCATTTAAGACTCAGATAAAACTAATGAAGCAATGCCAGCAATTTACAATTTTATAAATGATGAATGACTCTAAGGACATTAAAGTGAGTTTTAAAGAATGTTTTAACGTAGGGCACCTGGGTAGCTCAGCTAGTTGAGCATCCAGCTCTTGGTTTCAGGTCAGGTCATGAACTTGGGGTTGTGGGATCAAGCCCTACATGGGGCTCCACGTTTGGCATGGAGACCGCTTAAGTCTCTCTCTCTCTCTGCCTGTCCCCCTCCCCTGCTTGCTTTCTATTTCTTAAAAAAAAAAAAAAAAAGTTAATGACATGTAGTTGTGACAGTTAAGTCTAAAACAAGGTACTAAAAAAATGTACACACACAGGATAAAGACTGCAAAGATCAAAATATGAAGAGTAACTGTCACAGAGGTATCACATTACACATGGTTTTTATACCTTCCTTCTACCTGTATGTTTTAAGTTTCTAAAAAAAATCCTATTTTTAGAACAGCAATCATAGCTCATAGTATATGCCAGGCACTGCTCTCCATCCTTACAATAATCTAATTTTCTCCATGCAGAGATGGAGAAAATGAAGCACAGAGCCACTGAGTAACTGTTCAAGGTCATGGAGCTAAGAACTAAGCTAGCCAGAAAATATTATAAAAGTTATTTCAAAATAAATGAGGTAAGAAACCCCCAAAGCTGTGTTTTGACTCCTTTAGCTTCTCGTAGTGTATCTTTAAAATCCGTAAAAGAAACCATATACTCAGAGGGGCTCTCCCCTGGTGGGGTTCTCTACAATATCTCTTCATGCTTCCAAATGTCCCTTAAAGGGGCACATATTTTATCTGATGATTCAAAGCACTGAGAACCTACAAATAAATGTCACACAGGGTCTGCCTCCCTGAATTATGCTCAAGGATTCCTGCCCCTTCCCCACGTCTTTCATGCTGCCTTGCCCTCCTCTCCATCCGATTCCTACAAGGTCAGTTTTAATCCCACCTCTTCAGCCCACATTTCAGGATCACCCTGCCCTCTCGGGAGCTCCTAAAGCTGTCATAATCTGTGTAAACCATTTTATAATCAGGAGAAGTTGGCAGTGATGGAAACTTGAGATGTCTGTATTTGTTTCACATGCTTACATTTACCTTTTCTATCATGAATTTAAGATTATTCGCCATCAAGTCCTGGAGAGTAACACCCCCCGCCCCCCATCTAGCAAACGTGTGGGTCAGATTCCATTCCCTTTCTCCTTTTCCAAGACTTTGGTCTCATTCTTACTCTCTTCCCTTCTGCATGGTCCAGAAGGATTATTTGCATTAGCATAGAAACATACTCTAGTAATTCCAGTATAAAAACAAATAAGCAAATAAAGTGCAAAAAACCATCTTTCTTGACCTCACACTCCTTCCTAGATACCCCATATCTCTGCTGGTGGTTGAACAAAACTTTCCTGTCACGATTATTTGTTGCTTCTCCTCCCATATTTTGCAAACTTTTCTCAACTCATCCCATGTCATTGTTGGTGCTCTCCAAATTCCCCAAACCCTTCTTGTTAAAATCACGGGCAACATCCACAGCTGCGGACCCCAGTGGTTTCCTCTTTGTCCTCCTTTGACTGGATTCTGAGGCAGCAGTGGACAGAGCTGGCATCATCATCCTTCCTAAAACACTGTCTTCTGCCCCTTCTTATGCCACTCTGACTGGTTCTCCCCCACCCCAGGGGCTCCTTCTTATTCTCCTCTGCTGGCATCTCCTCCTCTTGGAAATTCAACATGGTGGGAAGGATCATCCCTGGCTCTGACTTGGTCCCCCTTATTCTTTCCCATCACATCTTTCTCCCTCATGAGTCTGACCAGTAATATGCCCAGCCCCATAACTTTCATTACCACCCACATCCTGATGCTCCCTAAAATATCTTTCTCATCCTGTGTGTTAGGCTATATTCCTATGTCTACTTACTGACTTCTCTAAATAGGGATTCCAAACTTGGCATGTTCAAAACAAAGCTCTTACTTTCCTCTGCCCCTAAACCTGTTCCTCACCAGTCCTCCATGTTTCAGAGACTAGCAACACAGTCCACACAAATGGTAAAGCTGAAGTCCACCGAGTTGTCCCTGATCCCTTTCACACACATCTAGTCCACCGCATGACTTCTGGGGTCTACCTCTGAACTCGTAACTCAAGTCGGACTCTCCCCTTCCGTTTAGGACAGTACTCCTGAAGTCCCATTGCTTCTCCTCCCTACTGCTGCAGAAGGCTTCTAGCTGGTGTCTGATGATACACCAGAGCAACAGTTGAAAAATACAGGTCAGATAATGTGACCTTTCAGTTTAAACTCTCCATCATTAGGGATTTTATTTAGCATAAAGGCCAAACTGCTAACAGTAACCACAGGGCTCTAGGTCACACGTGTGCTGACCATGGCCCAACCCTCCAAGCCATCCCCTCCCCAGACCTCCTTCTGCTCCTTGAACACACAAGTTCCCCAATGCCGCCATCATCATGAGTTCATGTGCATTTAGCTCTGTGGTTAAGAGGGCAGACTCCGGAGTCAGACTCCTGGCTTTCAATCCTTGAATCCTAGGTGTGTGTGAGAGAGGTCATGGACATCCTCAGCCTCTGAGTTTCCGCTTCCTCAACCAGAAAACGGAGGTGATTTTTGTCAGGGTTAAATAGGATAATGCATGTGAGAATGAAGAACAGCCCTTGGCTCCTAGTTAAGGCTAAATAAGCGTTGGCTGCTGTTCCCAAGATACAATTTATTTAGTATCCTTCTAAAACTTGATGCATAAGACAGTGAAATCTAGTTTTCAACCAGCAGATTACATTTTTAGCTAAGGTTTTATTGAGATTTTGAAGTTCTATAAAAAACTTCCTACCCTTGATAGACCCCACCGTTGACGGCCTGCTCACACAGTAACAGCAACATGGTTAGGATCCAACTCCATAGAGATTTGTGCGAGTCTAATTCAGTGCTGGAATGAGTAAGTATAAAAATTTCCTGGGGCACCTGGGTGGCTCGCTCAGCTGAGCGCCAGACTCCTGATTTCAGCCAGATCATGGTCTCAGCCTTGTGAGATCCAGCCCTGTGTCAGGCTCTGCACTGAGCATAGATTCTCTTTCTCCCTCTGACTCTGCCACAACCCCCCAAACCCCGCATGCACATACTCTCTAAAAATATAATAACAGAAGTAAAAATAAAAATTTCTTACATGTAATTATTCTTTGGGATAAAAAATACACTAAAATTTGTGGGGTTGTTTTTTAAATTGTGATCTATACTTCATATAATGAGCCAGTTTTCTAAAGCAACTTACTTCAGGCTTAGGAGACTGACTCTCTTCTTTCTTTTTTTTTTTTTAAAGCTTATTTATTTATTTGAGAGAGAGAGAGAGAGAGAGAGCCGAGTGAGCAAGAACATGAGTGCCTGGCGAGGAGAGGCATAAGGGGAGGGAGAAGCAGGCTCCCCGCTGAACAGGGAACCCAAAGTCAGGCTCAGTCCCAGGACCCCGAGCAGAAGGCAGACACTTAACCGACTGAGCCTTCCAGGCACCCCAGGAAACTGACTCTTAATGGCTCTTTATTCTTGTTCTGCCCAGTTCCCTCATCCTCTCTTCACACACAATCTATCTAAACTCACAGACACCCCATTGCTAGTTGGCTACCTAAGTAAATCCAGTGTTGTCATGTGGAAAACTGTACACTGAGAAATATCCATTATCTTTGTTGAAGTTCTGGCATGAAATGTGTATGGTATAAAAAACCAGTAATTAAAAATATATGTTTATAAAAATACATTATATGTTTATTAAAAAAATAGATATATATGTTTACGGATCTATTTATTTTAGAGTGGGAGAGAGCACGAGCTAGGGGAGAGGGAGTGAGAGAATCCCTAAGCAGACTCACCACCGGCGCAGAGCCCAACATGGGGCTGGATCCCAGAACCCCAAGATCATGACCTGAACTTAAATCAAGAGTTGAGCACTTCAGCAACTGAGCCACCCACGCACACCAGGAACCAGTAATTAGTTTTTGCCGGCTGATAACTCATCTGGAGGATTTCAAAGGCAGGAAAGCACTGAGAGTTCAGGAACTTCTATACAGAAGAAGCAAACTCACTGAAATAATTAAAGACCGTGGTCTGAATGTTGCGGCTTTACCAGAGTTAGATACTGAAACTGGTTTCAAGAGGTAGAGAAATATTTTCTTTTATTATGTGAAAAGTAGGTATATCTCATATATATATATTTCAGTTAACCTTTTAAGTTAATTTGTATCTTGTAACACTTTATATATTTCTATTATGTCACTTATAACATCACTTGTATTCTGGTTGTTGTTGTTTTTTTTGTTTTTTGTTTTTTTTTTCCTATGTGTCCATCTCTGCTGTTAGACTGGGAACTCCTGGATACCAGGAATGGCTCTTAATCAGATTTGTGCCTGCATTATCTGGCACGTATTAGGGCCTTAATAAACACAGGCTGAACTCATTTGGTAGGCTATTAAATTGAATGTGATTTCACATAACATCTGTAGTATAAAAGCAATGCATACTAAAACTCACCACATTTCCAGCAAAGCTGAAAGCAAATAAAGCATTTAATTTTAAGAGGCTCTATCTGAATTTGGAATTTGGAGACCTATCTGATCATCATTAGCAAACAGTTTTCTTATGCAAGTTTAAGTTCTTTCATCTTAAGTCCTTTCATTGTATTCTAAAATGCTTTAAGATGTTTGCCACCCAGCCTCCCACCCCATGACTAATACTGCTAACTTACTAAATTTTAAGTCTTTTTAGTCATTCGTTTAGCACTCTAAAATGTATGACACGGCAGTTAAGAATATGGGTCTTGGAGCAAGACCTGGGCTCAAATCCCTGGAGTGACTTTGAAAGAGCTGCTTTAACCTCTGGGCCTCAGTTAACCCACATATAGAAGGAGACACTATTAACACCTCACAGCCATACGGGGAAGTTTAAATCATTATGCATAAGTATGCATACACTTATAAGTGCCATGTAAGTATTACTTATTGTTCTATAAAAAATATTTGCTTTCATTAACAGGACAAGGTCCCTTGAGGAGCTCAGAGGTTTACATTCAAAGACAACTTAGAAGATCCTTTTATTAAAAGTAAAGGTACATACTTTCAGTCAGTGATAGTAATTGCTCTGAAACTACGTTTTTTGTCAATTCTTAAAGAGCTATGAATTATGATTCATACCTTGCTTTCTTCTACCTTAAATAATAAAGAAATTTGTTAGAATTAAATGGTTAAAAAAAAACATAAAAAGATGAAGAGTAAGGTAGTGGAGACCTCAAGGATTTGAATTTTTTTGTATTTTAACTACTATTTTGAAAAGCAAGCAATTAATAGAGTATTCACCAATTTATGGATTTAGAAATAGTATGTGCACTGTGGCGCTTAAAGCATTTCCAACTCAAATTATTGGTATTGATAAAAAATGCAATAATAATTTAAAACTGGATATTTTCACATCAAGTTTCCTACTAATTTCCCACAGGCTGAGTCTTGTCAAGAACCAAAGAAATATTCCACTCTCTATCTAACCCTTTTCAATACAATAATGATTCTTGAGGTTTTTTCCACCTAGTGATTCCAAGTTCATAGTACATTTAGGAGGAAAAACACAATCTTAATAAAGAGGAAAATTCTAGAATACAAATGAGAACATTTACAAATATTCAATCATTTAGCACTTCCATGAATGATTTCCTAAATCATTTATAATTAGACTCTCTCTGGCTGATAGACATCGTATTTCAATATGTTCCCCTTTCTTTCATCACTAAAGAAACCAAAATAAGAGACTTTATATTTTCAATAAATTCAAGTTCATAGTTCATGTAGCTGAAATGTTTTCAATTAAAAGGAACAAATATTGACATTAGACATAGTTGATGTATGCCCAAGTGTCAGAACTGTTCGATTCATATAAAATTTTCAGGAGAAAAGAGGTTGGAGTCACAACGCCATTATGTTGCTTGTATTGGAAAAGCACATTCCCAGTGAAGCCTGACTCAAGCTCTCAGGCCCCATCTACCCCTTTAAATCACTCACCCCGACCCCCGTTACCTTCAATGAACACCTCCGCAGATGTGGTGTCTGAGCCACCGGGGTTTGTAGCCAGACAAGTATAGCGACCTGTGTCGTCCTCGAAGGCCTCCGCTATGATCAGAGTGTGGAGGTCCCCACCCTCACTGCGGATCTGAATATCAGGAGTGTTGTGTAGCTCCTTCCCCTCACAGAACCATCTGCAGGCCAAATGGAGGTCAAAGGACAGGAGAGAAAGAAAGAAAATGGTGATGTTTAAAATAATAAAGCAGAAGCAAGAGGCTAATGCCCTGTAATAAGATGCTCATTTGATTTAAAAAAAAAAAAAAAAAAAAAAAAAAAGATATGTGTCAATGTTACTGAAGGAAATGCTACATTTTAGACCGTGAAATTAATGACTAGACAATTCCCCCAGGTTTTCTTTGTAAAGCATCTTGTACACTTCATCAACCTTGAAATAAGGGATATCGTGAAATGTGGTAAAACCTTTTTAGTTACAAAACAAAAGGAACAGAAATTTAAAGTGTCTTATAAAATGTTTTATCGCAGATGCCCCTTACAACTTGATCATTCGGACCTTAAGAAAAATAGGAAATATAAACATTATGGTCAAAATACCTCACGTATCAAGGGGAACAAGTCATTATGTTAAAAAATCATAGGCAGCAATATTTTTGTTGACCCTGAGACTTTTGATCAGCTGAGCAGTAACAGATGTAATGATTTCCACATTTCTGATATTTACAATACTTTGTAGCAGCCCGCCCGGCCTCCGTGAGGTAGGGAGATGGAGGCTGCACTGTAATTCATTCTTGCTGGTCAGCACTTTTCCTTTCCCAAACAACCAGGACGGCGGTGTAGGAGGCTGCCAGCTGCCAGACAGTTTTAGCGCGCGCTTTCTCTCATGCTTTCCTTATTCCCCGAGCCCCTCAGACTCTCAACAGGATTTTCACAAAAAAACATGAAGCTGCCCTAAAACCTCCCCTGAATGTGATTTATTTTTAAAGAAATATGTAGGAATGTGCCACTTACAACTAAAGCACTGAGGTCTCTGGGATGGTATTGTCTATTTACCTCTTAATCGGCACTCGGATTTCCTGAGTCTCCTATTCTATAAAATTCTCTGGACTTTGCATCCTTTTGTAAAAATATGGCATCGGAGGCTAACTTTTTTCTGTACTTATATAGCATAGTTTAAATATATATTCATATTTAACCTGAAAATAAAACTAGTTTGCTAACACTCCGAGTATTAACTTGAGAAACTGTATTAAAAATTAAATATGGGTTACTCATCAGAGAACAGGTAAGACTTTGGGAATTAAAAGATAATTACCACCACCGCCTGGCCAACAGAGCAGCCTCTGCAACACACACATATTACTTCTGAGATGGAAGAAAAGGGCAGTATTTCTTAACTCTGGGGAATTTTGTAATTTCCTTTGTCTTTTTTAAGATTTTATTTATTTGAGAGAGAGTTAGGGAGAGCGAGAGAGTGAGAGAGGGAAAGAGCAAGAGAGAGGAGAAGGAGCAGGGGGAGAAGCAGAGGGAAAAGAAGAAACCAACTCTCCACTGAGCAGGGTGCCCGATGCGGGGCTCGATCCCAGGACCCTGGGATCACGACCTGAGCGGAAGGCAGATGCTTAACTGACTGAGTCACCCAGGCGCCCTTTTTATCACTTTTTTTTCATTCATCTTCATAAAGTTGCACAGAACATTTCAGCCTAGAATCATCTTCCAGTTCCTTCTTTACTGTTCTCTTTCCATAGTCATAGACCAGATCTTCACCCACGAGAACCGACTGTGGATTAAGTTAATGGATGTTGCCGTCGCTGGTGAACTATAGATTCCTTCTTGATTCTGTATCAGATTAAAGCTCTTCCCTACATACATCAGTCTCTAAACTTCAGATCTGTCATTGAAGCCATTTATATACCTGGCCCTGATTCTATTTATCATTTTCCTATATGAATCCTCTGTTTCTATTAAATATTTGCATGGATTTATTATTTCCAACATAGTCCCGATGTAGCCCTTGCTGACCTTCCTTTGCCTATCCTTTCTCTTCCTTGGTATTCTCTCCCGCCCTCTTCATTAAAGCCACTTAGGAACCGCTCTTCCTTATAGCCAAGCTAAAGGCTCCTTCAACAGATTAAATCCAACTGAACATATGCTTGCTGGGCACCTTCTATGTAGAAGGTATGATTACATATTACAGGTAATAGAATAAAGCCTGGTAAACTGGGCAACTACTTAAGGATGGTCTTTATCTTCCATGGAAAAGATACAAAGTAACATTTGGTGGGAAAATAAAGCATGACAAATACAAGAAAGGTTTCAAAGAGGGCAAGAGTAATTGCTTTGCTTAGATGTGCTTCATAAGGAAACCACTGCCAGCCACCCAAGGGAGTATGGTGTCCTGTCCTCTAACTCCCAGGCCAGCAAACCTACAGCCTGTAGCCCCATCACCTGTTTTCATATGGCCTGTGAGCCAAGCAAGAAAGGTGTTCATATTTTTTTTGGCAAAAAAAAATCAAAAAAGAATTCGTGACATATGAAAGTTACATAAAGTTCAAATATCAGAGTCTATCAAGGTTTTTTTTTGGAACCCTGCCATGCTCATTCATTGACATATTGTTTCTGGCTCCTTTTGCATTATAGTGACAGAGGTGAGCAGCTGCGTCACAGTATAGGGCCCACAAATCCTAAAATATTTTCTATCTGGACTTCAGAGAAAAAGTTTGCCAACCCCTGCTCTAACTTCTTGCTCCTCAAAGTGGGATCCTTGGACCAGCAGCATCAGCATCACTGGGGAGTTTACCAGAAATGCAGATTTTTTTTTTAAATTTTTAATTGTTTAAGTTTCTTTTCAGTGTTTCAGTGTACCAGAAGTCATTGTTTATGCACCACACCCAGTGCTCCACGCAATACATGCCCTCCTTAATACCCTCCACCAGGCTCACCCAACTTCCCACCC
The DNA here is from genome assembly GCF_002288905.1 of Enhydra lutris kenyoni. NCBI lineage: Eukaryota > Metazoa > Chordata > Mammalia > Carnivora > Mustelidae > Enhydra > Enhydra lutris. The sequence goes on along the minus strand of NW_019154087.1, from coordinate 59,900,459 downwards.
CCCGCCCCTTCAAAACCCTCAGATTGTTTTGCAGATTCTTGATCCTCATCCCAAATCTGCTCAATCAGTTCAGATCCTCCAGGAGACTCACGGGCACACAAAGGGTAAGCAGTCTGGCTGGGTCTGTGAGGCGTGGACCATACCATCCCGTGTCACTGAGGCCTGGCTTTCCCTCTAAGCTACTCACTTCTTTAGCATGGCAACCAGATCTTATGCATTGTACCTCTGGTCCCTTGCACCTAACTGCATGTAAAATTATGTTCTGTTTCTCTTACCTCTGTCCTGAACAAATTTTAACATCTTTCATTTGACCATTGATCACATAGCCCTTTGTGACAGCTTCTGTATTATTTCCTCACACCATTATTTGAGGCCTACTGTATTTACACCTTATTTTCCCACCTAGGAAACAGACTTCTTAATTGCAGAAAAAACTTCTAAACTTTTTTTTTTTAATTGAACCCCAGTGTATTGTATATTCGATACTCTAAAAATGTGATCTGCGGGCTGCCTGGGTGGTTCAGCGGGTTAAGCCTCTGCCTTCGGCTCAGGTCATGATCAGGCCCTGGGATCGAGCCCCGCATCGGGCTCTCTGCTCAGCAGGGAGCCTGCTTCCCTCTCTCTCTCTGCCTGCCTCTGCCTACTTGTGATCTCTGTCAAATAAATAAAATCTTAAAAAAAATAAAAATGTGATCTGCTCCTTGTTACTTCAGAATATGCTTCCCATGAAAAACCAAATAGTGAAGGATCTGTAGACAAACAGATTTGGAAGATGCTATAGGTCTTACTTCTTGATGTTTGCAATTCACATTTTCTTATTAAAGGCCCTGAAAGTCCTGCAGAGAAGAAATTAAACACTGTCTAGTCTAGTATTTACTCAATTTATTTGACCATGAGATTCTAATTGAGCACCTACTGACATTTTGTTCAGTCATGTGAATGTTGTAGAATGCTTTTTTTTTTTTTTTTAAAGATTTTATTTATTTATTTGACAGAGAGATCACAAGCAGGCAGAGAGGCAGGCAGAGAGAGAGGAGGAAGCAGGCTCCCCTAGAGAGCAGAGAGCCCGATGCGGGGCTCGATCCCAGGACTCTGAGATCATGACCTGAGCCGAAGGCAGCGGCTTCACCCACTGAGCCACCCAGGCGCCCCTGTAGAATGCTTTTCTAAGCAGACTCTTCCCACAGAACCTGCAGTTTTCTAAAAAATGAATTAAGACCAAATATAATCTAAGCAATGATGATACACGAAAGGTTGAAGAAACTAATCAGTAAGTGCAATAAAATACTTGAAATAGACTTTTAAAATGTCAGAAACACTAAGGCAACAACTGCATTTTCTGAGACAGTCTAATACCTATTTTGTCTTCCGATGTGGTTCATCCAGTCTTCCACAACTGCACATGGTGGAACAGGTTGGTGCTTACAGACCATGAGACTGATGTGGTGTTTGCTTTCTAAGTACTCATGCTATTTGTTCTCCAGCTCCATGAATAATATTTAAAAAGCCTCTCAGATTGTAACATACAGAAAACATAGTGCAGAGAAAAGATGAAATTTGTCCATATTCAGCAATACATCAAACAATTACTATGAGTCATTTCTATTGCACTGACACTCTTAGGGAAAATCAGATTGTTCCTGATAGAAGTACCTGTCAAGTGACCATTTCTATGTTGTTAAAATGTTGTAAGACAGGGTGTGACTCGAGACGGGGAAAAACCGCAAATATTTAGATGGCAGACTCCCCGTAGCAACCAAAAGGGCAGCATGGTTCCTGGCCAATATTTAGATAAGTGTGCATGTAATTTATGATTGGAACCATTTGCACGTTGGAGCTAGCAGTGGCTGAGCAACGAGGCTCAACTGTGAGTGACTTCAGGAAAGTCGGCTATCTTTCCTGGTTCAGGTCCCTCACATACATGAGGACACGAGATACTATAGCCATCAAAATTGCATGATTCTAAGGTTCTTGGTGAAATGGAAGGGTTTTATATTCAGGACTGCACTTAAAGCATTTCTAGAAATGATAGAGAAACTTCTTTGATGAAAGATCCAAGTAATTAATGACCTCTCTTGTATGAAATATACTAAATATGATAGAGCTTCTAAGATTGTAAGGACCCCATGTTGGGTCCCTAAGTGCATCAGTGGACTTAGCCCCTTGTCTTTATCACTACACAATGCTACTTCGCTTTCCACCTTCTGTTGAAATCCGTTCTTCATCTGCCTCTCTATCTTGTAACTTTTTCCAGGGTAGAGACCTGGTGTTTTTTACTTAATTCACTAACTTAATAAGTGTGCTATATGTTCCAGCACAATGTTTGGTACATAGAATATATTAACCATGCTTTTTTATCTTCTGTATTTCTGAGGCTTTAGACATCTGAGCCTTGCTGATCCCAGAAAGTCTGCCTCTCCCAGGGCTAGGCAGTTCTTGGATATAGTAAATAGCTCCTCTGGGCATACCTTTCAAATGAAAGCTGGACTCTGGAGCCACATTCCCACTACCTCTTGTATTGGGCTCTCCACTCAGGGCCACTCCTGTCCTGCTCTAATCACCCCAGAACCAGAGGCAAAACACCAAGGGACAGCAGCCCCTAGGCGGCAGAGTTTACTACAATTATTCAAACCAGCGGATCTTAAATGTGCTTACCCTGCTTCACCCATTCCTTCCTATGGAAACTACATAAAGCTCTTGCCCATGCCCACTCCTCCCACCTCCCCCACCCTTTGCAGGAGGCCCCTGGAGGTCCCCCTTGGGGTCCCACCTGGCATAGCATGCTCTTTACACTTGGAACCGTGAATAACAAACTACCTTTCAATGGCAGTCCAGTCCTAATCTGTTGGCCTCACCATACCTGAATAATAATAAAACCTACATTATAAAGCACTGAACTAATCAAGAAGAATTAGCTTATGAATGAAGAAAAAAGGATAGAACAGATAGTTGAAATAGTACCTATTACAGTTTTTGCCTTGAGGCATATACAGAGAGAAATGTATCTACTCGCCTACTCATACTGAAGTGCATTTAAAAAGCATAAAATTAAACTCAAAATAATCTACTTCAAAAGACGAAATCAGCTTTGTCCATTCTTTCTTGTCTAACCTAAGATTTAAAGTCTAATAGGAGATTTAAAGTTTTTTTTTTTAAAGATTTTAATTATTTGTCAGAGAGAGAGAGGGAGAGAGAGCAAGCACAGGCAGACAGAATGGCAGGCAGAGGCAGAGGGAGAAGCAGGCTCCCTGATGAGCAAGGAGCCGGATGTGGGACTCGATCCCAGGACGCTGGGATCATGACCTGAGCCGAAGGCAGCTGCTTAACCAACTGAGCCACCCAGGCGTCCCAGATTTAAAGTTTTGATGCAGCAAAGTAGATGGATGAGATGTACTCAGGGCATGTTTGTTTTGCTAGATTTCTTTAAGGTCGTATTTCCAGCAGTTTCCTGGAAAGGATTCAAAACTTTCAGTATTCTTCAAAGAAAAGGTAAACCTCAGGTTTGTTGATTACATTTTGATCTGAAGTTTTTCCTGTATTAAATTCTGGTTGATAAAGATATGATACACACACACACACACACACACACACACATACACGAATATTACCTGGCCATCAAAAAAGAGAAATCTTGCCATTTGCAACAATGTGGATGGAATTAGTGTTTTAAGCTAAGTGAAGTAAGTCAGAGGAAGACAATACCGTTATGATCTTACTCACGTGGAATTTAAGAAAGAAACATGAACATACGGGAAGAGGGAAAAGAAAAAAAGGAGAGAGGGAAACAAGCCACAAGGGATGCTTAACAATAGGAACAAAATGAGGGTTGGTGGAGGAGAGGTGGTTGGCCGATGTTCTAGATGAGTGGTGGGTATTCAGAGTGCACTTGTTGTAATGAGCACTGGGTGTTGTCTGTAAGTGACACATCACTGAATTCTATTCCTGAAACTAATATTGCACTGTTAACTAAAAATTTAAATTAAATAAATAAATAACAAATTCTGGTTGCCAGCACTGCTTAGGAAAAGCAATACTGGTGTGACAAGCTACAATGTTAGGTCTATAAAAATAGGACAAAACACAGGTTTGGTTAAATGCACAGAACAGGTAATGACATTGTCCCCTTTGCATATCCTGTGACAGATATCACTAGTTGATCTGAATAGTCTTTGTTAATGAAACCGGATGTCTCAGAATTCTCAGTATGGCTGTTTGGGAAGGGTACAAAGCAAATGAAGTTGAAGTCTAATGAAATAAATTTGCCATGCTCAATGTGGTCTCTTCTTGGAAGATACGTTCTCCCTTTCCTCCAGATCCTGAAAGCTATTTCTAGTATAGGAGTGGGAAGAGAATTTGGTTGAGAGAGAACATGTGTAAAAGTACATAATATAACTGAGAAAGGCTACATAGGTAAGATTCCACTCGAGGACATCCCTGAACTTTTTTCATTTCATTTATTATACCTAGAAGCCATCGATCTAGTGGGTAAAACACCAGCCAGTGTATTGGAAAGTCAAAATCCAATTAACTACATTCCCATTTTGTACTTCTAATGAACTTCAAGGAGACATTGACCATACTTCATTTTAACAATAAAAATGGTTAAAATATATAACTACAATCTCATAGTTAAGACGAGGACATAGTATTTGGGAACTATGATAACCATAAGGACTTACATAAATTTAAATCAAGAGAGTGAATATATATATTCAATGCCCATTATATGCCTTGTACTTTGCAAATATGGCATTATTTCCCAAAACCTTATGAAATAGTTTTCATTTTACCTTTAGATATAGGCTGTTCTCATTTATGTACAAATAAAAAAAAAGCGTGAACAATTAAATCCAGATAACTTTCACAATTTCATTTCCTTTAATACATTTAGCTTCATCTTCCATCAAATGTTTTATTATGGGTATAAACAGATTTTAATAAGGTTTACTGATTCTTCCTCTCTAATCTGGTGGAGCTGGTAAGCAACTATGAGATTTCCATGCAATGGAAAATAAAACACTGAAAAATTACCGGAGCAAACCCTCCTCATTCAAAAGAACTTAAGAGCTGCTCATATAGGAGTAAGCCAGTTGAGACTGGTTGTCAGATTACAAGGTCATAAACAGGGCATGAAAATAATCTTGTATTAATTATAAATAAAATGTAAAAGGGTTAGGAGATATAGTCATATTCATCAATCAACCACTTAATTCATTCTTCAAGGTGCTTATTGTACTTTGACTTGAATTTAGAAACTGACTGGTGGTACAGATGTCAGCTCAACTGGGTTTATTTCATGAAACGAGTAGTGGGGCAAAGTAGAGAGGAAAACCCAACTACAGACCTAGGAAATGCTGAATACACTTCATTTAATGAACGGAAGCTCTTCGTTCACATGGAAGGATGTAGTGTTTTCAAAAATCTTTTGAGGGGTGCCTGGGTGGCTCAGTGGGTTAAGCCTCTGCCTTGAGCTCAGGTCATGATCTCAGGATCCTGGGATTGAGCCCCACATTGGGCTCTCTGTTCAGTGGGGAGCCTGCTTCCCCACCTCTCTCTCTGTCTACCTCTCTGTCTACTTGTGATCTCTATCAAATAAATAAATAAATAATCTTAAAAAAAATCTTTTGAGTTAGTTGGTTATGCCTTTATCCTTACAGATTAAGCTTGCTTTGGATAGAATACTTAGGTTGAACTTAATTTGTTGGAGAGGGGATAATGTTGATGACCTTCACAAGCCTTGAAACTTTTTTTGTTCATAGAAGATAACAGGGAAAAAAGAGGACTGTCATATTTAAAGCTCTGTAAGATGGCCCATTTCTTTGTATTACCCTGTGCTGGGATTTTGAAATCCACATTGTTTTAATGTACGTATTTCTTCCTGTTGCAAATGTCTTTTTCTCAGGATCTTTCAAACACCCTAGCCTAAAAATGAGATGATGCCAAAAATTCAAGGATCATATTATGGCACCAGCAGGATACGGTAGGATTGAAATTCAAGAAGGTGTTTTACATAGAAAAGTTCAATATTTAATTGTTCACTTTCTACATTTCAAGGTGAGGTTAAATGTAACCTCTGATGTGGTCAGAGCTCCCCTGCTGGAGGAGAGCGGCTCCATCTGACTGCAGTCACACCAACAGCTGAGTTGCGGATCAAAAGGGGTCACAAGGGTAACTAAAATCAGGGGGATCGCAGCTGCTTTTGAACAAGTGGCTGCCTTTGAAAACTAACAATCGTTTCCATTCTTGGGCAGTGTAAGAGAATTTTAAAATTGACCTCCCTGATATGACCTTACTCTTTTCCTTCTCTTATGGCCCTGGCAACTGGCCGTGGGGCTCAGTAACTGTATTTTGGAGGGGGATGTACATCTGGGAAAGCTCAGAACACTCTGGTTCTCCAAGACAGGGCAAGATTGTTGATTTTTAGGACAATAAATTCAACTGCGAAATGAAAGGAGCTAACACAGCCACTGACAAAGCAGAATATACACTACCCACCATGGTGTACAAATACTTTAAAAGTTTTTAAAAAATCACATATGGCATTGCTTGGTTTAAAGTTTGACTGGTACTATCTACTTGAATACTGTCATGTAAACAGAAATACAGATTTTACAACTGATGGTTTCAGTATCTTTCTCTTTTTGAATCACAACTATGTATCATAGAAATTTTCTGTGCCCTGTATTTTAAACATGAACAAAATTTTAAAATGAAAAAAATCAATTTATCAAATTTATAAAGCTTCATCAATAAATCTTGGCTGATATTTTCCCACTCTAAGGAAAACGGTAAATCTTGGGAGTCCATTAATACACAATGAGGTGCTTATTAAATAAAACTTTAAAGAACAGCTGAGTTTCTATTTTCCCCTACACCTCACTTTCCTTATCCTAGTAGAGAAACAAAGTTACACTGAAAGATGAAGCTCTATGTTTGCTGCCCAACTCCACTGATTTGTACTTCCTAGAAAAATTATCTTCAAAGGGATATCAATGATTACAGGAAGGCAAACTTAGCCAGCAGCTGCCCCCTTCCTAAGTGCAAGCAGCCATCTGACTTTACAGAAGCACAAGATCGAAGAAAACTGAGGGAACTAGTTTTAACTGCTGTTGTAATGGAAATCAAGGGGGTAGAGGAAAAAACAAAAAAACCCAGAGACATCAGTGGTTCAGCAAGGGTTATATTTTCCAGGTGTTCCTTTCTTCCAAAGGAATAGCAGTGCTCTGCCATGAAACGGAGAATCACCAAAATTGGGAACTTATCCCCAAGGTGAATTTTATTTATGCCTAAGCTTGAAGTCAGGCCATCTGTAAATATTGCATTTCATACATCCTCAATTAAACACCAATTAATTTTTATGGAGTATTTTTTGTCTTGTCACCAAGTATGTCTTAATTTTTTACATGTGTTCACATTAACCACAAGATACACCATGTTTATTCTGTCATGTGGATTTATAGGCAGACCAAAGTGAAATTAGTCCTCGTCTAAATTTACTATGGCTATAATTTTATGACTGCTTAGCTCGAAGGCCAATAGCTAAATTTGTGAGGACAGCAGATGTACTTTAACCTTCTAGTCAAAAAGAGACCAATAAATAGATTGACTTTTTGAAATTCAAAGCCCAGGAAATGATAAAATAGCCTTGAACCAAAACCAGACTCATGTCTACCAATTCTTTCTTCTCATAATCATTTTATCTCCCAAGAAAGAAAGATAAAACAGGGTGAGAGGAGAGAAAAAGCAGCCCAAATAAAATGGAACTTCCAAAATGACTATCTTGTTTTGGCCATAAGAGGTAGCTTCATATTTGGACATTAAGAGCACGTAGTGTTTAATCAGTATGCCTAAAAAACAACTATAAAAGTAGACAAGTCGAGTCTACAACCAAGTATTTGTGCTGCGGATCTGTTAAAATCTTAGATTGCTTTCAGTAGTGTCCACAATGGTGATGTAGTAGAAAGGACCTTGGGTCTGGGAATCAGTATCCAGGGTTCTGGTTTTACCTGGTCAACAGAGCAGCTAAACTGAATGTAATCCAGTTGTTCTCTCTTTCAGGGCTTGAGTTTATTTGTGAAATGTGAGGAAAGAACTAGACTAGTGTTTCCTCAAATGTGTCCCAAAAAACTAGTTTCACTGCAACTTGACAGATAACACAGATAAAGGGTTTTGTTGTCCAAGAGGTTTATGGAGCAACGGGTTAAACAAAGTTAGATATCTGCCTTTACTACAGAACTTTCTAGAACTTTGACCATGCTGATATACACTAAATTTCCAAGAGAGAAAAATGGCAGACATCATTCTCAATCTTATTTGACTATGGAACACATGTTTTGAGAACCATGTTGAAGGGTTAATGTTGCATGGAACACATTTTGAGAAAAACTGGGTTGAATTATCACTAGGATTCCATTTAACTCTACAATAGTGAAATTTAATACCTGGTCTACATTTTACACCTACCTCTTCCAGCGTTCATGACAGACATCAGTAATAAGGCAAAACCTTCTTTCCCACTGGCTCCAGACTTAATTTCAGAGTCCTTCTCAATGGTGTTCTGGGAAACCACTCCCCATTGTTTAGATAAACTGGCCCTTGAGTTGAAACATATTCGCCAAGCTTGATTTAATTATCTATGTTTATGAACTATTTTCTTAGACAGCAATCAATGTAAAATACTGACTGCTAACCTCCCATCTATCTTTGGCTGTTAACTCTGAGAATTTTCTCTTTGTCTTTCTTTTTTGGACAAGCAGCCATGGCACATGGAATTACTGGGATTCCCCCCCCCCCACCTTTTGGAGAATGCTCAGTGTCAATGTTTAAGATGACGTTCAAGTCAGGTCACTGCTGAGAAAGAAACAGGCTACCATAATTACAGGAACCCACGGGACTGTGCCAGGTTAAGCCAGAATGTATGGTTGTCCTACTTAAACTTAACTGTAAGAGTGCCTTAAAAACCTGATTTTTGGCCTTAGTGGGTATTTTGACTCTCTGCAGTGTGATTCATTCCCAGGAGCAGACAAAAGTAAATTCCACTAGAGGGGAAAAAGAGGTTCCCAACTTTCCTGTCACTCATTCACAGATTCTCGTTACACCTGTTAAAAAAAATAGATTCATCCTTACCAACCCTCTATGCAGGCACACAACTAAGTCAGCATGACCTGACAAGTCACACTTCAAAGTTACCTATACTGTGAAAATTTGTACTGCATGTTTCCAAGCCTTCAAAGCGTTGAGGGAAAGAACGGATTAGAGAAAGAGCCTGAGAAGGAGAAACTGCACACATAAAACAGCGAGACGTGCGTATTCAGCTACTTTGTTGTTACAGTTATGGCATGTAATTACTAGCTATTGTTGTAACTTGGAGTGCATTCCAAAGGAAATAAAATGGGAGATGTTTTATTAGACAATGCTGTCAGTCTCCTAGGCTTTTGGAACTTATCCATTGAGATACAATGATTACCTCAGAATTACAAAACCAAAGAGGACTAAAGAGGACTAAAACCAAAGTAGGGACAGGGAACAAAGTCCTCTTGGTGTCTTCAACTCTACATAAATACAGAAACCCATGTGAAACAGGTCATGTACAGACCACTAGCAAGGCTGGTAGTGATTTCCTCGCACTTGACAAATAACTTCATTGAATGCCATTTTTTCCTCAATTGTGGAACATCTTTCCCCCAAATCAAAGTACAGAGGGTTTCACCTACAATTTTTCTTAGTTCATTAGAACCTTAATTTCTTGCCTTAGTTTTGCTACCAGCTAATCACAATGAGGGGTAGTGGAGGAGAAAAGCAGATGAAAGTGGGGATAGAAGATGAAGGGAGAGTATTCCCCTTTCTGAAAAAGTAGCAACTTCAGAATGCAATGGGCTTTGCTTCTCTCTCTCTTTCTTTCTTTCTCTCTCCTCTCTCTCCTCTCCAAAGGAGCCTTTCAGCTAACACTACGCTGGTTGACGAGGCCCCATCAGCTGAACCAAGCTCAGCAGGCAAGGGTGACTGCTTCAGCCTCCCATCAGATTTGCTGGAGCATCTGACTGAGGCGTAGGGGAGCTTGGTGGCTCCTCACACCATGTTCTGGCCCCAGCCTAGTCTAACGATGTTCAAGCATGGCTAGTGTGGTCCCCTAGGAACCGCAGAACAAACATGAAAAACAGAGTGTGAGTGCAAGCCAAGTTCAACTATCCATAGGCCTTGTCAGTCAGTAACAACATTCAGAAACTTGTTTCCTTTCTTTTTCCAAGATTTTCCCAGCTAACTCAGGTCAAAGCCACCCCCTGTTCTCAGTGCTTTTCCCTCGTTCTCATGCTGTGTTCCTTCTAGATGACCATGCTTAGAGGCCAGCTTTCCAAGAAGAGCTATAATAAATGAAAGACCCAGTAAGGAAGGAAGGAAGGAACTCTTCATGTTAGACGACGAAAAATTAGGTCGAACCCTCCTGCAAGCAGGCAGGGCTGTGTGCCCCATGCCAACTATCCTATCAACTAAAAAGTCAATGTTTCCATCAAAATGTTGAGTCACATTTTACACACAACACACACACACCACCTACGATTCACCCACACACACGAAGCTGAATTAAACATCTGACCTGCTCCTTGAATCAACTTCCTGAGAGAGTCTCAAACACCCTGCAAATGTTGCTTTGCAAACCGCCTTCCTGATTCTGATTCACACAGGTTAATTCTCTAAACAGCATCCATCTTCCTCTCCACAAGGTGGATCAAATACATACTTGCAAGTCTGTAGAACAGTGAGGCATTTCCCCAGAAAGCGGTCTCCACTGCTTCCCCTGAGATCCTGGGTGTGTGGAGCCGGAGCTGGAGCAGGGAGGGGCCTCAGGTGTATGAGCAAGAACAGGAAGTCTGGGCTAATTATATCTTGTTTTATTTGGCTATTTGAATAACAAATAAACAGGCATGTTTCATTTCGGTTGGTTTTTCAGAGCAAATCACCTCAGGCTGGCATTGCATTCTAATTAGACTCGATTTTTTAAAGCATTAAAATTAATGTTATGATTGCATACAGATGTAAATATTTTTCTTTGAAAAATAGGGATTTGTTGTGATGAAAAAAATCTCTCTTTTCTGATTAGAATCCGAGCACCCAGCACCTGCCCACATTTCATCAGTTAGTGTTTATACCCTACATTCCCCAAAGTTCCCTTGATGGCACAACACAAAACTTCCAGAAATTGGCTTCAGAGGCACTTAGAGACTCGGCAAAAGACAAAACCAAACAAAGCTCTAAAACTATTATGTGGTAGGGAAAGGGGGTGGGGAGGCTTTAGCATAGGATATTCACTAGTTAGAGGAACTTACAATAGTTCCTTTATACTTGCACAGCAAATAAAAATGCATCTTTTTGTCATTTTAGTATGTCATCCGTAATAATGGCTACGTGAGTTTGCTGTGCCTGAAAAGAACAGTATGTCCAAAATGTGTCTTGTGGAGCAGGATTTTCATTCTCAGAGCTCAGCCCATGTATATCAGGACACCTAGAGAACATGATCTCCTCCTCAGCCACTTCTCTCTTGGGGCTCCTCAAGAATTGCTTGTGACAAGGAAAAGTGACGCTTCCTTTCAGCCCGGGTACACTGGGAGAAAGCCCTTCTGTACTGCCTTATCACTCTGGCAATTTGTAGATGTTGGGAAAATAAACAATCACTGTGCTAGAAAGAGGTGGAGGGAGTTCATGCTACACATAAACACTGTTCCACACTTAATGCCTTTCTCAATTGTTTTGGGCAAGAATATCCTAGTGTCCCTTCAGATTTTAATGTTCCACTGGTCCATAGTTTCTCCAGGTTATTTGAAGGTAGGCTTAAAAATACTTGTCCAGGTACTGTGTTAAGTCAATTTTGAAGGATCTAAAAAAAAATCCCCTGTGGATTCTTATGGCTAAAATTATTCCCTATGTCCAAAGGTGGAATAGATTGGAATGAGTGAGTTCCCTGTCACTAGTTATATTAAAGATGGAGGAAAATAGGCAGGAACCTTGTAGGGAGAATTCAAGAACTGGATGGATAAGTGATTCAGAGTCTATGAGGGCTGGTGCCATGATCTTTCTTTTAGCAAGCAACTGACAGCGGATACTTGAAAGTGGGACAAAACATCTAATGCCTGGTGTGCTGAAAGCTAAAGCATGGCATAATCCTCTTAATTATGATGCATTTACTAGATTAGCCTAATTTAATCAATATAACTCTCCAGGCTTCCAAGGGCTTTTTAATTAGGATAGTTTACTGGGGATATATTAGCTTTTAATGGAACTTATGTCCACACAAAATGCTACATTTTCATGTTTGCAAATGGTCATAAGATATACGTATATTTTAAAAAATATTTATCTGTTTTAGAGAGAGAGAGAGAGAGAGAGAGAGAGAGTGCATGAGCACAGCGGGTAGATGGAGAGAATCCCAAGCAGACTCCACACTCAGCATGGAGCCCGATGCAAGGCTCGATCCCTTGACCCTGAGATCACGACCTGAGTCAAACTAGGAGTTGGACACTTAGCCAACTGTGTCAGCCAGGCACCCCACAAAATACGTTTTTAAAAACTGATTCATACCTTGTACAAAAATCTGGGTCAACAGATGACATTAGAGTATTTCCTCTAAAAGAAAGACTCTCTAAAATTAATCATCTTCATCACTCACTTGCTTTGTAGTAAAGTTTCTACTTCTTCTTTGCTCAAGTTCACATTTTAGTCTTATTTTATTGATTGTAGAACCTCTAAAAATGTCTAAAATTCTAATCCAATGAGCCATAAGGTTTCCAAAAGCACATTTGAGAACTTTCAAAGAAACTTTTTAAATTCTGCCATTTAACTGAAGAATGATTTTCATGAAATTTTGCAAATACATTTTGACAGTTTTCTGAACATCCTCCCCTTACCCCCATGTTTTAATATCCTTTTGTAATTTTCAACATTCTTCTTGAGGAAGAATCACATACCACCCAAAGAGGGCAGAAAAAACATGACTTCTGTGTGGGGCTGGCACATGTAAAAGTATGTGTTGGGAGAGAAAACTGTTCTCTGCACAAGGAGCTCCCTGCCATGCTCATGCCGTATAGGAGACTTCACAAGCTCCACCAGCTTCGTCAACATTCCCACCCTCAGACCCAAGCCTCTGGAAGGGGTGCTGGCCTTCCAGCCTCTGTGCGGTGTTTCATCTGCCTCTGTCCCATCACATATTGTCTATTCTTGGTGTTGAGAAAGAACAACAAAACCAGACACTGAGAGAAAACCAGCCCTTGAACTGGTTGTGCAGAATCACTGTTTTAACTCTTTACGTTTGTTCAAAAGCAACTCTCCTGAATAAGATGTCAATATACATAATATGTAGATACTTGATAATCATGACCTCCCATTTTCTAATTTACCCTCCTGTCCCTGAGGAGGAGGAGAAGTTCCTCCCACTCCCCCCACCTCTTCTTCTTGTAGAGAAAGTATCACTAGGATTTCTAAGTAACTAAGAACTGAAATATTAAATAGCCATAAGATTCTGGTGAAATTAGAGATTTTCTCACCAGTAACTAGAGAGTTAATTGTGGACATTACAAAGAAAATCTTAAATCTGTTGCCAGGTCATTTACTGCAACGTTAAAAGCTACAAGAATCAGTTTGCCCAGTACCCTGGGGTCTAATAATGTAACTGGAACTAGTATACTGAGGAGAAGGAACGGTCTTCTAACACTGCTTTAGAAGTGATTTATTGATCCCTGCACAATAATTCTTCAGCAATTCACAGAACCAGAATTTATAGATTTATTCCTAACTTCAGGAAAAATTGACTTCACTCTTGAACCCTTTGCCTTCTTGCATCAACCTTTGAATTGCAATTAGCTAAGTTAAATAGCGATCCTGAAAAGGCCTTCCGCCACCACTCACCCCCAACAAAATGCATATACTTTACATAAAGGAGGAAAGAAAAGGATACTCAGACAGCATTGTTCTACACATATGATTATGCAGAGTTTGTAGGCTTCTTAGTGGAGGTGGGGGAAGGAGTTTTCCAAGTGCGAGCTATATGAACATCTAAAAGGAAAATGAATACATTTTAAAACACAAGCTAAGACTCCTATATATTGAAAACTGTTGAAATTAATAAGGGAATATGAACTGTTATGATCTTTTAAGAAGAGGATCTGGCACCACTAACATTTAGAATACACATGCATTTGACCCAGCAGTTTCCCACTGGAAAGTTATGCTTTTCTATGTCCATACGAGGGCACAAAATACACGAAACATGCAAAAATAGGGATTTCATTTCTGCACTTTTTAAGTAATAGAAAAACACTCATCTTGCCCTAAATATCCATCAAGGAGGATAAAAACAGCAATTCCATTCCAGTACTCCACAAAAGGAAATACTACGCAGCCGTTAAAACGAACATTGGGTGAGGATGTCAAAAATTATGTTGTCCAGTAACACCACCACAGTGTTTGATGAACAGTAAACCTCTGGAGAGTTACTTATTTAAGGAACTTACAACTTTGAAGTTATACTAAGAGGAGGGACAGTAGCTGAGGGAAGATAAAGAAGTTTCACTTTTCATATTGGAGCTTCTTGTAGATTCTTTTTAAAACCACAAGCAAATATTACTCTACAAATATTACTCTATAGATGTTAAATTTATTATAATGTACAAAAAATAAACCTAGAGAAATGCATGATATTTGAGTACCCAATCTAGGCAGCATTTTAAAAGCTGAAAAAAAAAAAGATATGCCTTTTAGGACAATTATGCTCTATTAAAAGATGCTTGCATTATTATTTTATCATTTGTCAACTACTGGGGTCTTTTTACCCCTATTTTATTTGTACCACTGCATAAAGTTGTTAGGAGGATTAAACACAGTGACGCATGGCTAACATTTGGCTCAAGGCTTGATTCATTTTACTCAAAAAGGTTAGCCAGCTGTTATTTCTCACAAAAGCTAAGGGAAATGTACATTGTGAGGGCACAGAAAGCAAATTAAGAGAGGTCTCTGCATGGGGGCACCTGGATCGCACAGTCGGTTAAGCCTCTGACTCTTGGTTTTTGGCTCAGGTCCTCATCTCAGGGTCCAGAGATTGAGCCTGGCTCTGCACTCAGTGTGGAGTCTGCTTGTCCCCCCTCCTCCCCCTACACCCCTCTCCCCAATGCTTTCTCTCAAATAAAAAGTCTCTGGATGTATGCAACTGCTATCAGTGTACTTTTGTTCCTTTTGTTCTTATTTGAGAGCACTTCCACTCGATCTGGATTAGAAATATGTTTGTAACATCTGCCTTTATTCTTCAATCTATCTATAAAGCTTCCCACAGCTGAGAGCCACTGTGCACTTTCTAAAATCATAGTCATACTAAGAATTAAACGGACTTGATTAAAGAACAGAAATGTTAGCATGTTGTCCTCTACACTTAAGTATTTAATCCTAAAGCTCAATCTATTAATGCAAAAAGATGCCAAAAAAACCAAATTCACACCTGCCAGGGATTATCTCATCTTGCTTCAGACAGTGGGTGTAAAATGCCACAGTGTATCATAAACAAGGATCTGTAGAAAGTGACATGTTAGGGTTGTATTCTGTTGTGTTTCCTTAACGACCAAGCAATAGCTTATAGGAAAGTTCTTGGCTCTGCTGAGTCAGTGTCCCAATAACAAAGTGTCTTTTAAAGATGAAGTGATGCTTGCAGAGGTCAAATGAACCTAAGTTCATCTCCCTAGCATCCTCTGAGTTGGATCTTGAAAAATCTTGGCCTTATGAAGCAAAATGAAGATGTGGCTATGGAGGAGAAAACAGTGTGCCTACACACATGCAGGGTTTACTCCACTGGGGAGAGGGACAATAATCACTTAAACTACTACAGAAATAAGATAATTTCAGAGAGGGTGGCACCATGAAGACAGCAGAACACAGCCAGAGCGATCTGAACTACGTTAGGTAGGGTAGCTCCAGAAGAGAGTGAGGTCATTTCATGCTACGACAGTCCAGCGTTCTTCACCAAGATTGTGCAAGAAAAAAGATAGCACATAAAAAGAACATTCACGAAGAGACCTCGAAAGCAGATCCTTGATGCAAAAGTGTTCATGCCAAGACATTCACTAATAATGGGCACTGCGTCACCTAGCTCTAAAGGGGCTCCTTCCCCATGCTGGATTTATTAGGACTAACTGACAAATCTCTCACCTTCTGGACAAATAGAATTTATACTTTCTTTCCTGAAACATTCTCTCAGATTAACTTAATACCCATAAAGAGCCCCCCCCCCTAAAAAATGTTCACTTATGACTTACTTTAGAATTCAAGTCTCTCTCTACAGTGAAATAGCCCATTTTCTCCCACCATTATGCCACAGAGTTCTAATTTTTCTCTCTCCGGTTGTAAAGCAGCTGTTTCTAATGCCTATGGACAGATTTCAAGTTTAAGCGGCTATTACATTGCGAGCATTTCTGGAGTAGTTTTTACAAACTGTTGAGCATTCACCTTCATCTGAAATGTCAGGGGGGGGCTCTGGTGAATAGGAAAAGCAGAAGAGAAGTAGCTTATAGGATTGTTGGTTAAGAATAGCCTCTGGTACTCTCTGGAGCATATGAGCTCTTTATAAGAAGCAGACAAACCAAAAAACAGGAGAGCATTCACATTCAGTCACCTTCAGAAGCTGTCAACAACTGCAGAGAAGGACCTGAAGGGACAGAAAGGGAGATGAGCAAAAGGGGGAATGATACACCTTGTTCTAAGTGTACAATCTCAATAAATAATACATCATTTTTTAAAATAAGTGCTAAATGCATGGAAATTCCTTTATCTGAGGAGTACACGGGAATAGAGTGATTACATGGAGTGGGGGAAGGGACTCAAAAACCTGCCTGAGCTTTTTTCCCCCAGCTAATTCTGAGGCCGTGTGTCCCCCTCCCCTGTTCCCTGTTCAAGAGGTCAGTTCACACACAGGTTTATTATTATTGGGATCTGCTGTTATGATTTGCCTCACAGCAGCCTTAGGAACATCTTTTTTAAAAATATTTTAATAAGTAATACTGATCTGAAGAAAAAAAGAGAAAAAAATATTCCACCGTAGTAACTGAGCCAGAGTACCTTTTCCATTATCTTCTGCATTGCAGCCAACACAGTCTGTCAAACTTATCTGAGGAACTTCGCTCAGTGATCCAGATCCTTCTAAAATCTTAAATGTCAGAGAAAATAACTCTGATCTTTACTTTTCAAGACTTCTAGGTTTAAAAGGCTACGGAGTGCAATTCTTTTCATATTGGATGATCAGTGAGGCACCTTTGAAGCTGGTTGAAGGAATACACGATAGAATGGATACTGTTTCTTTGAGTGGTGGGCCTTTCCATTCTGTTTTTCCTTTCTCAAGCTATTCTTGCTCTGCAAATAGAGGGCAGGCTATGTTTTCACAATATTTTATGCGTAAGTATTCTTTTATGTGTTATTACCATAAATACCTTGATTTAGTAGCATTAAGGACCGAGACTCCAGCATATTTATATCATTAGGTGGAGAAGTTCCCTATATTTTTAAATGGTATTGTTATCAGAAAAGTATAAATAAAAGTTATGTGTTGTTCAGTGCTCTGAATTCTTGAATGATGAGACTTACATAGGTATCCCGATGTTCTGAGACTTCCTAACGGTAAGACATCATGGCTGCCATACTATTTATTTTGTGGCAAAAGGAAATGGGCTGTTTCTATAATCTTCGCTTGGAGCCATGGAAATTAATCTTATGCCACTTCTATCAAGGGGAAAGCAGAGGCCTTAAGCTATGTAGTGGCGGTGGGCCAGATCTTGATTCATTCTTGGAAGCCTCATATATACCATTTCACAAGTGATACCTGGAGACCACTTTAAGTATATTTCATTTTGGTGTTAGCATTGGTTCTGCAGAGAATAATGTGTCAGGGGTGGGTGGTAAAGTCGTAAATAGGGACTGATGGACTGCTATCTCCAAAATTAGAGCTGTGTGCTCTCCACACACTTGTCAAAGCTTGGCAACAGAGCCCTGGGCTTGGCCCAGACTGGCACTGGAGTCCTGCTGTGGAAGCAGATTGCTGGTGGCCCCGGAGTCATGTGCTTCGGTACCAAAAGGAATTGAGCACCAGTACTCCAGTCTGTGGGTCCTACCTTAGAGTATCACCTCCCAGCTCTCCGCAAGGAAGCCCCAGGGCAACTAGGAGGTCGAGTGGGTGCAGGAGGGGTGCAGGCATAACATCTGGCCCGGGACCCTGGCCCTTTTCCTTCTTCCTAAGTATGTGTAAAAGGCTGTGGTGCCTACCATCAGGGAGATGTTGTGCAGGACCTAGGGTCTGCTTAGGTGAAGCTACATGCTGCCATCCCTTGAACAGCGGCCAGGAGACTACTCTGTCACTTGGTGATGAAGTTGGCTTGCTGCCCCAGTTTCTTCTTAGAATAGCAAATAACATACAAGGCTCAGCATTCCTGTGAGGTCGTCTCCTAGTTTTTAATAATTCCTTGTATTTATTTAGTGCCTTTTCCTCTCCCCAGAGCTAACTCTAAGAGTTTTCCATATGTTACTTCAATAATCCTCATTATAGCCCCGTGCCTGAGTTGGTTAGAAAATGGTGCTAATGGGGCCAAGGTCAGCACTCAGTCTCTCACGAGCCCCCTGTGAGCAGCCCCATTTGCACAGAGAAAATCTGTTTCATGGTCTCGCACTGCACAACTAACCATAACCAATTATTTTAAAAAGCTTACAAGAGGCCACAAAGATAACAAGTAACAGTAATAACAACATTGAAGGAGTGCTCACTCTGTGCCAGTGATTTTCTATGTGATATGTGCTTGTTATATATTAACTAATTCAGCTCTCCCAAAAACCCCTAGAGGAAAGTACCCATTGGTAGACCCATTTTAAAGAAGAGGAAACAGGGGGCGCCTGGGTGGCTCAGTGGGTTAAAGCCTCTGCCTTCGGCTCAGGTCATGATCCCAGGGTTCTGAGATCGAGCCCCACATCGGGCTCTCTGCTCAGCAGGGAGCCTGCTTCCTCCTCTCTCTCTGCCTGCCTCTCTGCCTACTTGTGATCTCTCTCTGTTAAATAAATAAATAAAATCTTAAAAAAAAAAAAAAAAAAAGAAGAGGAAATGGAGGCCTGGGGAAGATCAGTAACTTGCTCAAGGTCACACAGGAAATGGCAGGATAGGGATTTTAACTTCATCCGTCTGCTTACAGGGATCATACTCTTAACCACATTCCTCCATACTGCCTCTATAGAAGCGACACTGTGGATGGCACAACTCAGAGCACAAATTCCTCATCATATCAGTATATCAAGCACAACTGAGTAATACAGAGGACCAGGTGGGGAGCTGAGGAAAGGGACACAGCGAACATCTATAGGGTAGTACTAACACTACGCCTTGGGTGCTGTGCTATGCACACCACAGGCGTGGGTCTCATTTAATCTTTATAGAAACAGTTAGAGATGGGTACAACTGCCTCCGTTTTACAGACCAGGACACTGAGGGTCAGAGAGACATAAATAATTTGAATAGTGATATTCAGCTGGAAGAGCCAGTATTAGAAAAGAAATAGGTCTGCTTCTTTAAAAAAAAAAAAAAAGAGATTATTTATTTGAGAGAGAGAGAGAGGCAGAGTGCATGCCCATGCATGTGAGCAGGAGTAGCGATAGGGGCAGAGGAAGAGAGAGAAGCAGGCTTCCTGCTGGGCAGGGAGGCTGACATGGGACTTAATCCCAGGACCCTGGTATCATGACCTGAGCCGAAAGCAGATGCTTAACTGACTGAGCCACCCAGGCGCCCCAAAATAGGTCTGCTTCTAATGCATATGCTATTTGCATGGAACTTCAGGTGGCATTCCCAACTTAATTAAAGGAAATAACTCAGTAGGTGAATAAGAAAAGAAGGTCTAGATCTGGAGAGAGCTACCATGAGTGATGGGATCCGGGATTAGAGCCCCACTTTTGGACTTCTGCTGCTGCATCCCCTTTCCTCAAATATCAAATGGCCATCTCTTGTGGTCCTACTCATACACCACAGTCAAACTGAAAATGTCAACTCCTGTGGCCACAGAGGCAATGCTGGGCAACAGGAGAGAAAAAGAGGTTTTGTGCCAGAAAAACAGGGCAACCAGATCCTACCATGTTTGTTTTTTAGGGGTATTCAATGATATAGCCCATGTAACCGTTGGGACAGAGTCAATGCTCAACAGATGTCTAAAAGATATCAATACCCAAAGAGCTCCTGTCTGGCATTTAAAGCCAATAGGAGTGACTACCTAACTTTTCCTTCTCTGGAAGCACCAAATGGTTTTGAAAGAAAAATGGCCTCCAGATAGCACGGGCTCTGGCCTCAGTCATACCTAGGTTAGAACCATGGCTCTGTCATTCCTCCTTGAATTTCTGTGAACTACTTTGCTTTTCTGAACTTGTTTCCTAATCTGGAAGATGGGGCAATAATGGTACCTACGACATGGGACTGTTAGACTAAAGGAGAGAATAAATGTAGAGTCTCCCAAGCAGACCTTAGTAAAGGCTAACTCCCATTACTGTTAAAGTGAAGATCTTCATGAGAAATTACAATGTAAAACTCTGCTTTTTCCTCCCAGGTTTTGTGAGATCACCCACAATCTAGGAATGGGAGTTCACTTATGTTGTCATCCTGTTGCTTCAGACACTTGTAACCAGCCTGCTTTCCTAAAAGTGTTCATTAGTGGAGGGCAATTTTGCTTTTTCAGCAGATCAGGTTTCAGAGCGCACTGGCAGGATGTGCTGGTCCCTCGATCGATAGCTCAGCAGATATTCATGTTGATCCATATCGGTAGTAGTAACGAGCATGGGTGTATTGGAAATCAGATGTGGCATACTGTACACTCACAATACAATAAACAGCAGTGAGATCTTAAACAGGGACATTCTGCATAGTGTGCTGTGATAACCATTAATGCTACAAATAACAGTTTCTGGATTACAAGTTCCTTGTAGCTTAAATATCAAAACCAAAAGAAACAAAAATCCCCAATTGTTTCCTGTGCATTATCCTCGAGTCAGACAACACAATCTGGATATGAATTCTACCTGAAAGCAATACTTCCACTGTGGTTAGCAAACCAGACTGCTTTTCTTTTTGAGTTTAACTTGACCTAATTAAGGATGGGGGTAGAATTTTCCCCATAATATGCTGAGATCCTTTAACAAGTCATTTAACATCAGTGTTATCTGTAACTTGCCTGGTTATGACATAAAAGTAACGGTTTATTTCAGGAAAACTTCAGCATTCATGGAGGGTCAATATTCTAGCGCTCTAAGCCTGGGCTCCAACAAGGCTCCAAGCAACCCTTTCCCCAAATATTTTGCTACGTTCTCACATCTGCTAAAGATAAGGCAAGGAATACATCTGACAATCACTCAGGAGGCTTATGTTTGGAAATTTCTCTTCAGGGTGTCACAAGATAGCAGAGACCAAGGTGGAGGAAAAACACATTTCTTCTCACTGTGTTATTTGCTGTCACGCAGTAGGTTATTTTTTCCTGTCCCACTATCACAATCTGGATACATTTCTTAAGAAGGGTGGTGAGAGTAAAGCCTATTGTGTTGGAGATGCCTGCACTTGAGAAAGGGAATACAGAAGAGGCAGTGGGTGGAACTTATCTACCATGAGTAGGAGTCCAGTTGGGTTCCACCTAAATTTTCAACCACTATTAGTCTGCTTTGACCCCAGAAACTTTTTTCTTCAGGACTGTACTTCTTCCTCAATAAAACATGCATTAAAGAATCTACCAGGGATCTCTCATACGTTTGGTGAGCCTCAAAGACTCGAGGGACTTGTACATAGTAGGGCTCAGTATTGGTAATTCAGCGAACACATAATCCCCTGAGACTGGAGATGGCACCATGTACAACCATCCTGGATGTGCTCATCAGTGAAAGGTAGTAAGATACAACTCATGAAAAGGGGCCAACGGGGCACCTGGGTGGCTCAGTCAGTTACGAGGCTGCCTTCTGCTCAGGTCATGATCCTGGGGTCCTGGGATTGAGCCCCACATCAGGCTCTCTGCTTAGTGGGGTGTCTGCTTCTCCCTCTCCCTCTGTCTTTTGCTCCTCCTGTCCCTGCTTGCTCTTGCTCTATCTCTGCTAAATAAATAAATAAAAACTAAAAAAAAAAAAAAAAGAAAGAAAAGGGGCAACACTGTGCCTGGTGTGATGGGGGTGATCAACAAACAAAGATAGCCACCCATTCCCTCATCACCTATTAACCCACTGGAGTGTCTGGGTTTTCAAGTAACAAAGAACTGTGAGCTTTATTGAGTGGTAAGTCTTCAAGAACCACAATGTTTCTCTTTGAGAGAATTGGCTGTGAATCTTTCTCCTAGAAAAGTTTGTAAGTGATGCCCAGTTGGGGTGCATGTGATTAGAAGGTTCCCCAGATAAAGACCTCCTGGAGAGTTACCAGACTCCCTCTTGTGATTCAGGGCTCAGGTCCTTCATATTGTTGCATCTGGAAAGACCTCAGGGAGATAGGTTTTCTGATCTGGAGCTGCAGAGACGGACAAAATCAGGGGCCAGAAATTACAGAAAACTGAATGGGGAGCCAAGGCAGATTACTCAGAAGAGGGGAGGTAAAGAGGTTGGCAAGATAAAGGGGTCAAAAGCAGGACTGAACCAGGGCTGCAGGCAGGTTCTGAGAGCCATAGCCATGGGTTCAGGGTAAACAGGGTGGCTTCTTGAGGCACTATGTAGAGTAGGAGAGGTCTGTGGTTGGTTTTCATGCACCAGCTTTGTCACAGAACAAAGGCAGATCTGATGCATTTAGAGAGTCTATTCTGGGGTGCCTGGGTAGTTCACTTGGTTAAGTGTCTGCCCTTGGCTCAGTTCATGACCCCAGGGTCCTGGGATTCAGCCCTGCACCAGGCTCCTGCCTCAGTGGAGAGCCTGCGTCTCCCTCTCCTGCCACTCCCTGTTTTGTGCTCTTTGTCAAAGAAATAAATAAAATCTTTTAAAAAAGTCTATTCGAGAAAGTACAGTTTAAGAGAGGGGTTTATTCAAATATATTGTACTGACAACTCAGAACCCTGTGAGGTGCTGGTTAAAATGTAGATTCCAAGGCCCCACTCAGGCTTCACAAACCGAAAAGACTTGGAGCCAGGGCCCCAGAATCTGCATTTTTATAAGCATTCCTCCACCCTACACACTCATAGGATTTTTAAGAATTCTAAGGTTTTAAAAACACTAAAATATGGTAAAGTATAAAGAATTTAAAGACCGGAAACTTAAGTTCCAATTTTGGCTGTATGATCTTGGGAGTCACTTGACTCTATTGAGACTTTGTCTCTTCATCTGTAAAATGCAGATAATGTATTTCTCCAGAGTTGTTTAAGCTAATGAGAAGAAAGTGGTCTGTAAATGCAAATGTTTGTAATTATCACATTTCTGAGCCAAAGTGAAATCTTGGAGATCCCCACCATTGTACACAAGACAGATCTGGGCTTGGTTAGTTATCTGTGAATTGGCCAGTGTTTTGGCCTTAGCTGTGTGTCTCCTGGAAGGCTCTCCAATGATCTCTTACTATAGCCAGCACTTATAACACCGTCTGATGGTTAGTTTAGGGTCTGGTGTCAAGAGGTAGACCGTTTGCTTTTCAGATCCTGGAGTCATGAGGGAGAAGAGCTTTGAGGAGCCAGATGTCTCAGGGGTCTACTTCTATATGGGTGAATTCCAGGGACATTTAATGTGCTAAGCTACTTGGGACAGTAGCTGGGTTAAGAATTAAGGGTAGAAGAATAGGATTAGAGTCCCAAATGAGTTGATGAATTGGAGAAATAGTCAAGAACAAAGGAAAAAAACATTCAATAGGAAAAGTTCCGAATGATACTTGGAGGAAATGATTATCATCACAAACACAGGCTAGCTAAGCAATGTCCAGCCAAATGAGGATAATAAGCTGAAAACAATCCAGCGAGGGCCGGCTGTCACTTAAAACAAGAGCGTGAAAGTTGGCCACACTAACGGAAGCACAGTTTGAAGGAACCGTGAGGTAATCATCACCTTATACCTTTATGAGGCGTCTTTGTCCAGTTCTGGACTTCACAGTTTGAGAGGCAAGGAGTCCTTGGACATAGTTCAACAGATAGAAATAAAGATGATGAAATTGTTGGAGAACAAGAACTATGAGAAAAAGCAAAAAGATCTGGTATTATTTAACCTAGGGAAGGAAAGCTAAGGGGAGACTTAACTCTTCCCATCCATGAATTATGGCTGAGAGTGACCAATTGTTCTTTGCATCCTGTTGAGGAGTAAACAGGCTTCAGTTCAGCGGAAGAGATGTTTGTTAAGTAAAGGAAAACCTTCCTTGTGATGAATGTTGAGGGTCTGGACAGGCTGTTGCAGAAAGACAAAGACTCATTTCCAAACACTGATCAAGGGACCCCAGCAGACTAAGGTATGTGGAGGTGGCAAATGCTAATTTATACTATTTTTAATTTTTTTATTTTTATTTATTATTTATTTGAAAGAGAAAGATCACAAGTAGGCAGAGAGGCAGGCCGAGGGGGGTAGGGGGAAGCAGGCTTCCCGCTGATCAGATAGCCCAATGCAGGGCTCGATTCCAGGACCCTGGGATCATGACCTGAGCCAAAGGCAGAGGCCTAACCCACTGAGCCACTCAGGTGCCCCTAATTTATACTATTTTTATAAAGTTGGAAGGAAAGATAATACTGACTAGATTTGGCATCAGCCCTGGTTCTGGCCCAGAGCTGTGATTTGAGGGATGCAATTCTCCAGACCTCGGTTTCTGCATTTATAAAGCAATCTCAGTTGCTTTCTTTCTCAATGGTCACAATTCACATTCTGTGATGTTCTAGAGTAATGTGGTAGGTGTATTTAACAGGTTAAAGGTTTCCTTCCAGTGAAGTGAAAACAATAAATGTGCTAAGGAGTTGAGCATTTGATCTGGGCTCATGTCACAGGCTGGGATGGGGCAAAGTGTGGAGAGCTATAGGGTCCTTATGGGGTACTCTGGTTCTGAAGGAAAGCTGAAGAGAATGCAGGATACTCCTGAGGAAGAACATGCCTGAAGCAGGAGAGCATGAGAGATACCTATAAGCCACCTAGGAATAAGAACATGAAAAGGACAGAAGACTGGGGTGCAAATCAGGACAAGCTAATGAAGAGGAAGCCTTAGCTTTCAGGCCCAGCCAAGCCCGAGGACCTGGTCTGGAGTCAACTACTGAGGAGGCCAATCAAGCAACTGCCAGATCAATGCAACCTGAAACCAAGAACACTGGGTCTGTATTGGGTAAGAAAAGCCCCAGTTCTAAAGGTCTGAAAGCACATAGGCTTTGGAGACAAACAAACATGGCTTCCATTTTACCTCTGCTACTTATTAGCCATGTGATCCTGGGCAAGATGCTTATTCTTGTTAGAACATAATTTGCCAGATAATAAAACAGGAATAAGAGATCTACTTTATAATATTTTGTGAAGATTCAGTACACGATTATATGCCTGACACATAGCAGGTAGGGAGGAAATTCTATAATTTGGACTTGGGCCTGGGAATGGAATCAAGGCAGAATAAAAAGAAATCTCAGTGACCTCATGATTTACAGAAAGGGGCTGCCGGCTACGAATGATCCAGACTAACTTTCATAGCATGTTCACCTATGTTCCTCCATCAAACATAGGAATCATTAACTTTAAATTAAGTATTATTATTACTACCCCATTTCAAAGATAAGAAATTGAGGCTTAGAGTAGATCATGCCTGTCTAAGCTCAATTAGTAAACTGTAGACTTGTGGTAGTGACTTAGGTCTTTTGGCTCCAGAGTCATTCCTCTTTTTCCTAACACCTAATTTCATGAGAAAGAAACAGGAAGAACACTGAGAAATTGACGAGTGTTTTAATATCATGATCAGGTTAGCTGAGTAACGTGAGCCCGGACTTACCATCTGGTCTAATTGCTGGTCATTGTCCATTGACAGTCCTTTGTCTTTGGAAGGCTGTCAGACCCTCCCTGGTGCTCCAGCCTGCAGAGAGCAGTGCTGTGAGGAAAGGGGGTACCTGAGGGTCAGTTCTGGACTCACAGGCTCAAGGGCACCAACCTTCCAGAGAAGCCTCCCACCCCCGTTCTGCTGCCAACCCTGCCAATACAAGCTAGTCAGAACTAGATCAACACAGCTTTCCGTTTGTCACACTTAGTGAATGAAGAGGATTCTTCTGTTTGTATCTTTAAATAGAACCATGACCATTGATCTGCAGTCACTCTCTCCAGGAGCTTTTAATAAACTTTAAGATCATTACTGAGTCACTTAGCTCTTTTTTCCTTGTAGTAGAGTAACCATCTCTCTGATCTCTCCTTACAGAATTCCCTTCCAACCAGCAAAGCACGCCTGTGACTCTCATCTATTCTTTAGACATTGATCCCAGGACTAGACATTCACTTCTAGTGAGGCAAGGAGTCAGAGAGAAGGGCACTCCCCACCAGGTATTGATGCTGTAGCTCTTCTTTCCTTTCTTACCCCAGAATACATTCAGACACCTTCCAGGGCCTGTTCCTGGTCTAAGACACACAGACATACCACCACCAACAGCAACAAAACAATAACAAACAAAAACAAACCAAAGTTCTGATATTTTCTTCTCAAAATCGTTTATACAGTGTCCTCCTGGAAGCAAGGAGTATGACTAAGTAATTTCTTCAAGTCCCTTCCAGCCAGTGATTCATCAGACCCAGAATTTTAAGCTGGACTAGACCATTATATCCTGGGCCAAGGCCTCATTTTTGCAAATAAGGAGAGGTCCATAGAGGTTAAGAGTTGTGGAGGCTGCTTGCTGTGGTGGAAAAAGCACGCATTTGAAGTTAGAAGTTTGGATAGGAGGCCAGACTTTACATAGTCTTTACACAGTCACATACTGTGTGACCTTGAGCAAGTCATTAACCTCTAGAGATTCAGTTCCCACAGTTGAAAACAGAAAGAACACTACCGGGGCGCCTGGGTGGCTCAGTGGGTTAAAGCCTCTGCCTTCGGCTCAGGTCGTGATCCCAGGGTCCTGGGATCGAGCCCCGCATCGGGCTCTCTGCTCGGCGAGGAGCCTGCTTCCTCCTCTCTCTCTGCCTGTCTCTCTACCTAATTGTGATCTCTATCTGTCAAATGAATAAATAAAAAAATCTTTAAAAAAAAAAAAAAAAAGAAAGAACACTACCTACTCTACCTGCTCCCAAGTGTCATTCTGAGCCCCCTATGGCATCACACTTATGAAGGACATGATAAACGTAGCCAACTGCTGTATCGATATATTGCACTATTAAGTAGCTTGTTCAAGGTCACAAGGTGGCAAAACCAGGATCTTCGATTCCAATGTAGTTCAAGATCCTTCATACAACACTGCCTTCTTGACATTTTGCCAATTCTACAGTTATAAGAATTTCTCATAAGCCACCACACTAATTTGATCTCCACATGCTTTCCTTTAAACCCCTGGATATGCACAGACTCAAACTATGGGAATCCAAACAGGCTCAGATGGATTACAGACCAGCAACTCTGAAGACTTGTTGCGGAGGCCTCAGCAGCCTTCCATGACATCACAGTTACAACCCTGAGACCCTGGACTGATAGCTTACGAGGGACTGGGGAAATTCATGAGCTACCTTTCCCTGTAGCTCTACTGGCCAGTTTCATAACACCAAATTGGACACTGGAGATGGCTATTGGATGGTTTGTAACAGACTATCTGGCTACAGCACATACCCTGAAGGCTGAAGTAGGAGAGCAAGCCTCAAAGCAAAGTGATAATAAATATGTAAAGTTCACACTAGACAGAGATTCAGGAATTTGTTCAGTGGGAAGCAATGACTAATGTGCTGTGCCAGTTCGTGTAGTCCACAGAGAAGAGACAGGGGATGGCAGCTTAGTTTCACAAAAAGTGTGGGCCCAAAGGTTATGGGTTTCCATGAATTACTAATGGCAAGGGCCACTGGGCTCTGAGCTCAGTCATCATGATTAGCGCATTAGAAAAGATCGACTACATTTTATGTGGCTGCATTATTAATCACAGGGGAAAAGGCGTCCTCAGGTATAAAAATCATCTGTCTTACTCATCAAGAGATAGGCATACCCTGCCGGTACTGATAACTGGTAGCACTCTGGCACAATGGGGTTGACTGGCCTGTGGCTTTCATAACCAATACCTCCCCTAGCTTGACATGGGATATCTTTCTTTCAGTTATTGAAGAGTTGAGTCTCTTCTCAGACAATAGTCTTTGGCCCTTTAAGAGCACAACAGAGAAAGCCTACTTTTTACTCTTTTCTTATGCATAAAAAAAAAATGTTTCAAACCTTCAGAATTAATGGTGAGATCAAGCCTATAATAAATAGAAAGTATAGTTCTTTGCTCTAGGCAATAAAAAAAAAAGGAAAAAAGCGGAGAGAATACTGTGGGCCAGTTCAGCCAACAATTTTCATGTTAAAAAAAAAAAAGTTCAAGTTGGAGCCATGTGGTCTCAATAAAGTAGTAAAATATATTTTCTTTACCCTATGCTTCATGTGCCCATAACCTTCCTTTTAAATCATCTCTAACCAGCCCCAAATCACTCTGACCGCAAATCATTTGGTGGCTTTGGTCTCCAGGCAATGGAATGTGCTGGAGTAGACGGGGAGTCGCTACCACGAGTGCTCAGAGGGAGCTTCCACTCCCCCTGCTCAGGCACACAGACCCCAGCAAAGCCCTGAAAGGGTTCCGCGCTGAGATAGCACATGACATCATAGCTCAATCATTCAGGAAAAAACTGCAACGGCTGCAGAATAGCACAACATGCCACAAACCACAGTGGGCAGATAAAGCCGAAGAACAGCTTTTCTTATGAAAACATTCACGAATACCACAGGCAGCTGGCAGAGACCTGTTTAATTACATTTACAGAAACCCATTGTATCCATCAACCCCACCATCTTTGGAGCTGACCAACAAATGGGAAGGTCGCTGAAGCCCGTCTTCAAAATGAGAAAGCCAGGAGAGCTTGAAGTTTATGTCACTGTGTTTCATAATATGTATTTCGACTAGATTTGACCCAGCTGTAAAATCGTTTGATCGGCTTTGAAAGGGTTTCCAAGTGAATGAGACCTTAATAGTAACCTTTCTCTAAATTTACAGCTGGAGATTAAGAGCAGCCCAAGGTGTGAGAAATCAATTATTCAATTCATGATTAATTTAAGAGACACTGAGCTTGTCCTGGGCATAAACAAAGCTCAAACGACTGCCATCTGCCATCACATCAGAGGACCCAGTCTTGTATTTTGCAAGTGCCACTGGAACTTTTATTTATTTATTTATTTTAAAGGAACTGTTCAAAGAGTTAAGTATATAGACTTTGAAGGGATGGCAAATGCACTGGGTGTGCCTTTAGGCATCTCAGAGAAACAAAGTTCAGCATGCAACAATAAAGTATGATTAAAGGTCACGAGAAAAAAACTGTCCAAATGAAATTTTTTAAAAAGAGTACTTAAGCATCATCTTACAATAATCACTAAAGTAGGAGTTTGAAAGGAGACTGCAGAGTCTGTGTGAGACAAGAGGGATAGGCCTGAAAAGTCCCATGGACTTGTCTAATTTTAGCCTCAGAGAGCTATCATTGCTGCTAATTCTAGTCTGTGATTTCACCTAAGTCAAAGGAGATTTTCAACAGCAAAGAGAAAAGACCCAGCAAAACCACACAGCAAATAAACACAAATGTAAACACTGGTGATCAAAGTAGGTCTCGTCCCTAAAGGAACAATGAAAAATTAGAGTAGCTACTGACCACTTACATCTAATAGCCATAATCTTTTCAGAAACACACTTTTTAATAGCCTGGTAACATATCTGGCAATAATCTTTTTCATCAGACACCCAAGGATAACTTCCCGTTTCAGTTGTGGGTGAGAGGAAAACTCAAATGTATGCTCCGAATACGTTCATGTAACCTCTAAAACAATGGCCGGAGAAAATTCGAGGCTCTTGGGTTACTGAAAATAACCTGTTTGCCATTATGAGGGCAATTATAAGCTAGGATTTGCTTTTCAAAATTGCTGGGTTCAGCAGAGATTTCCCATGGATTTATCAGCAACAGAAATAAATAAGCCTTCCACTGAGCTCCACTTGGAAGTGTGAGAAGGGTTACTGAAAGTCTTTTTCATCAGGTGGCAAGAATTCAACTTAACCTACCAGGATGCTAAGCCGCATCCCAGTATTGTGATGATTTTCTTCATCACCAGAAAGCTGGAAACAAACTTCAGCCCCCTTCTGAGGTGGTCCTCCTCCTGGGCCCCTGCCACATACCACCATCACCCCTCTTTCATCAGTAGCCTACCCGTCAAGTGAGAGGGGACTTAAGCATCCCCGGAGAGCACAGGTGGCAGGCAGGGTCTTTATGTCTGTGCTGCGAGTAGACTGGGGGGAATCTCTGTAAAAGTCACGCTGGTGACCTCTGCATTCGCTCATTTCAAGAGTTCACGAATATTTATAGAATTGTAACAGCAATGTTTTCCATAATAACTAATGGGCAACGTCAGTTTTGCACTTCAGTCTTTCCATGGTAGACGAGTCATCAGGAATGCATTCTTCCCTATTGTATTCTGCCTGCCACTTGTTCCCGGAGAACCACAACCAACTGAATGCTAACGAAGGCAGAGACCCCATCCAAAGGGCTTCGAGGAGAACAAGGAGAATGCAGCATTTGATTTTGTTAGACAAAGGACTGCAATCAAAGGAAACCCAAGAAAACAAACAAAGAAACAAACGAACTTTCCGGCAACGGAAAAGCAACAGGTGTGAAAACGCCCAGATTTCTCTTGGGAAAAATCACCGAAACCTTCAGTTAAAGTATTTCCAGCTAAAATTCATTCATCAACTGATGAGCGATGAAGCTGTCCGAGATTGCTCGTTTGGGGAAAGTTTTCTTTCGACTTCAACCAGGGATGGAGCAGATGACAAAGACATGAGAAGGAACCCAAACTCGGCGCAAACTGCTCCAGGCATATAAACGCCCCAAAGAGAAGCTCCTCTCAAAGTATCATTTTTTAATGGATAAAAGGTGGGAGGGGGGAGGGGAATTCCACCTCCCTCCTCCCGCCCCTCCCCCACCCCAACTCTAACAACAGAAGTCGCGCGGAGCGGGACCCAACACTCCCGCCCCCTAAGAGAGGTCCGAGGAAGAATTAGGAAAACCGTGGCGGAAGACGGTGCTCCGAGCCCACGACCAGCAAACACCCGGAACAGTCCGTTTCACAGGAGTACCTGCTTGCCGCTACCTGGAAACGCTGCCAAGCAGTATTTCCTGCCCCCTACATGAATTTAATGCTCTCACTTACCAGCTGAGCAGGAGACACGCTCTGCCCCCCAAAAAACAGCTCCCCTCGGGGGTCTTCCTGATCTCGGCTACTCCCAGCTTGCAACTTCGGGGCTCTGCATTCAGTCTGGTGTGCAGAGTGCGACGAGTGCCACGAAGAGGCAGAACGCGCAGCCGAGCTCCCCAAAGCCCGGGCCCTCGCAGGCAGCGGGGAGGAGGTCCTGGCGAGCTGGGGCTCCGGGGAAGCCTCGGGGCGGCCAGGCCCCCAGGAGCAGGGTCCGTGCGACGCGGCCCGACTGCAGCCGCGCCGAGTGCGCCGCGTCTAGCCGAGGGCCCGCGTGTGCGCCGTGCGCGTGTGTCAGAGAGGGGCTGCTGGGGAGGGGGAGAGGGTGTGTCCTGGGGCGGAATGCCGCTAACCTCCACAAATAACAGGAGCGGGGATGGAGTGCGACGCAGTTCCCTTCTCTCCCAGCCCTGATCCCGCTTAGGAAGGCTCTGACTTTGGCCAGGGATTGCAATCACCCGTGGAGAAGGTAATAAGTTCCACCCACGATTTCTAACGCCCCTTCAGCTGTGGTTTGAAGTATTTCCCGAAGACCTCTGCTCATTTACTCAGCAGCCAGTCTCTGAGTCCACCTTTGGAGGGTGGGGGTGGGGGTGAAATCTAGGTGGTAACCAGTAGTGCATTTGTAGTGGCTATAAAGGAAATCAATTTCCATCTTACTCTTCCTTATGTACCCTTTCACTCAGGAGGTATCTTTCAGTTACAGTCTCTATCTGCATCTTGGTGAATTGAATTTACTTCTCTGAAGCTGCCTTATAAAGCTATAAATTAATTACTGCATTACACATGAAGCCCCTAGGAAAGGAATGCTGAGGATAAATCTGGTTTTTGTACTTTTTTATGTTGAACAAGTCTGCCATTAATCAAGTCTTTCCACCAACATCTAGGGAACAGACCCAAGATCCCAACTCATTGAGAGATGAACATGTGCATGTGTCTGGTTGTTCTACAGTCTTTCTTTGCAGCATTATGTCATAGTGACTCAGTTACCACACAGACAGATATAATGGAGAAACAATAGGAGAAACAAAACCAACTATTTAATAAAGACCTACCTGCTTGCCAACTGTAACAGATTGTCAGACAGGGCCTAAATTTTAAACATTTTTAAAGATTGTTTCACCATTTCCATTGTTTCCCCATTTTGGAATCACAGAACTGCTGGTCATTGGTCTGGGAAACAGAAACCCAGGATTGTATTTGGAAATTTAAGGAAGAAACTCATAAGGGACCCATGAAACTATTAATTTTAACATAGCATGTAAAATGTCAAAGGCATGACAGATTCTTTAAGTCAATTAGAAAACATCAGAAAGTGTGTTCCAGAAATAAAATAATCTTGAGGTCCAAAATAGAGGAAGTGCAACAAATAATTTTTTGAAATGGAAATAAAATGTTGAGAGTTTATATCTTTTTTTTTGTAATTTTATTTTTTTTCAGTGTCCCAAGATTCATTGTTTATGCACCACACCCAGTGCTCCATGCAATAGGTGCCCTCCTTAATACACACCACCAAGCTCACCCAACCCCCTATCCCCCTCTCCCCCAAAACCCTCAGTTTGTTTTTATTATCCTGAGGAAGTGATAGATCATGAAATACTGAATTTTCTCTCACATATTAAGTTTCCTCCTTCCTTTGAGAATCA
This sequence comes from Enhydra lutris kenyoni, assembly GCF_002288905.1. Lineage (NCBI taxonomy): Eukaryota > Metazoa > Chordata > Mammalia > Carnivora > Mustelidae > Enhydra > Enhydra lutris. The sequence continues at coordinate 59,867,438 of NW_019154087.1, read as the reverse complement.
GTGTAAAGTTAGTAAGGATGAGTTTGCTTTTCAAACTGAAAATATTTTGGATTTGGCAAGTTCAGTCCCTTCTTGTGTGTCTTTAGGTCCTTTTATTTGTTAACTACATTTATTGAGTTCTGCTGGAGTTGCTGAATAACAGTTAAATACTTCTGTTTGTCTAAAAGGCATCACTGTAAAGCAGGGTGGCCTTATTGGGTGGGTGTCTCTAAAATACATTTCAAGTCCTAACCACCCTTCTCTTCTCCAGCAGGGGTGTTAGAACAATCCTCTGTGAATTACGGGAAACATTTTATTGATTACAATGCCAAGGCAAAAGTGGAAGGAGAAATGGCAGTGGGGGTAGGATTCAGTATGTGATCACCATGAGCACAAAGATTTGAGCATCCCTTTCAACTGCCTTTGCTAAAACTCTGAACTTTTTTGAAGTCTGAAATTTACTTTATCCAACATGCATAAATACCTTACTCAAAGACAACATCCCTTTCTCGTGGCTCTGTGTGTGCAGATGAGACTGAAGAAAAGATGAATTTTCTGCAGTCCTTTCACCTAATATCCAAAAGGAGGCTACCTTTGAGGTTGCACCTATTAGTGGTGCCAAATGTTCCTGGAAATTCCTTTTTGTTTCTAGGATCTGCCCACTTGCTTATGTCCCAAATGTGAGAAATATTGCAGTGTTGAATGTTCTGTAGAGTTTCTTGGGTCAGGAGAGGGAGTGGTGACAGCATTCTCACTGTGTGTGGTCCATAGAGCACCTGCCCCAGAAGTGGGGGAGGGGAGATTGTTGGAAATGTAAATTTCCTGGCCCCTACTCAGAGCTATTGAATTGAGATCTTTGTGTCTGGGGGCTATGACATTACCTTGTGCGTGTGCCTGTGTGTGTGTGTGTGTGTGTGTGTAATTGAATGTTTTAAATAAGTAATATATTCGTATAATTTGAAAAAAGGTATATACCCTACTATCTCCCTACCACTGTTTCCCATATGTCCAGTCCATACAACTCTTCCAAAGCAACGGTTGATATTACTTTTTTCTGGAGAATTTCGGGTTTCTTTATGCCCATACCTGCAGATATAAATTCTTACTTTTTCCTTTTATTTCTAAAAAATACTGTATGCAGAACTGTTACTGTCTTTTACTTTGCTCCTTCACTTAAAGACACTTTAGGACCTTTTTCTATATCATACATTCAGTTATTCATTCATTTAGAGACAAGCAGTTATTATGCACCTACTATATGCCAAGTACTGTTGTATATGCTAGGGATACAGATAATGGACAAAATTAACATTTCTGCCCCATAGCCTTTATATCTTGGAGGAGGGTACATCAAGCAGACAATAAACATAACAAGTAAATTATATATTGTGTTAGAATATAATTAGAGCAGTTGAAAAACTAGAGCAGGATAGTAGGGATTGGGAATTTCAGGTGGCAGTTTTAATTTTAAATGGAATGGTCAGAGGTGGCCTTATTGAGAAAATGACATGTAAGCAGAGACTTGATGTCAGTGAGAGAGTGAGCTTTGGAATTATGTGGAGAGTGTGTGATCCAGACAGGGATCGACTAGTGCAAAGGCCCTGGGGTGGGAGTATGACTAGCATATTTAAGGCAAAGAGGCCAGTGCTAAGTGGAGCAGAGAAAATGAGGCCGACTATCATAGGGGGTCTGAAAGGCAAGAGGGGAGCAGATCCCATAGGATCTTACAAGCCAGTGAAAAGATTTTGGGTTTTACCCTTAAGACTCTTGGAGGGTCTTGGGGCGCCTGGGTGGCTCAGTGGGTTAAGCCACTGCCTTCGGCTCAGGTCATGATCTCAGGGTCCTGGGATCGAGCCCCACATCGGGCTCTCTGCTCAGCCGGGAGCCTGCTTTCCCCTCTCTCTCTGCCTGCCTCTCTGCCTACTTGTGATCTCTCTCTCTGTCACATAAAAAAAAATAATAATAATAAAATTAAATTAAATTAAGACTCTTGGAGGGTCTTAAGAGGAGGAGAAAAGTGATATGATTTACATATACATCAGCACACAGAAAACATGCTCATGTTTAATGTTGTATAGTATTCCCTTGGATAAATACATTGCAATTTTATTTAATCAGGATGCAACTGATAGAGATTTGGGTTATTTCCAATATTTTGCAACTAAATAAACTTCCATGAATGACAGTTTACACTTGTGCAAGTATATCTATGGTATTAACTTCCACAAGTGGGATTACTGAATTGCATATTTCTAATTTTGAAAGATATAGTCAAATTGCCCTCCAAAAGCCTAAACCAATTGGCACTCCCACTAACAATGTTGGCTAGTTTTTGTTTTCCCACAGGCTTGCCAACAGAGTGTATAATCAAACTCCTGGGTGTTTGCCAATCTGATAGGTGGAAATGATGTCTCAAGATAGTTTGACTTGCATTTCTCTGATTTTGAGTGAGGTTGAGCAACTTTTTCGTTTAGGAGCCAATTCTATTTCCTTTGTTGTGGCCTCTCTGTTATACTTTGCCCATATTCTATGAGGTTCCTGGCCCTTTTCTTGACAGATTTATTTAAAGTTCATACATATGAAGGAGATCATCTCTTTGGGTTATGAGTTGGAGACTGTTTTCTCTTGTCATTTGGCTTTTGACTTAGCTTATGGTATCCTTTAACATGCAATGATTTCTAATTTTTATGTAGCAGGAGAAAGTATATAGGAAGGTCTTTTCTATATCATCTACTCTGATAATTTTATTTTTTGACCTTTAGATATTTGTCAGATTGCATTTTCTCTTGGTTTAGTTTATGAAATATTAAGGTATGGACCCTACTTAATTTTGCTCCAAGTAATGATCAGTTTGTTCCACTACCACTTTTTAAAATAATAATTTAAAAAATGCAATTGTGATAAAAGGCAGATAACATAAAATTGACCATCTAGACTATTTTTAAGTGTTCAGTTCAGAGATAGCAAGTATACTCATGTTGTGGAGCAGATTTCTAGAACTTTTCATTTTACAGCATTGAAATTCTATACCCTATGAACAATAACTCCCTATTTCCCCCTCTCCCCAGCCTCTGGGCTTTCTGTTTCTATGAACTTGAGTACATTAGACACCTCCTATAAATGGAATCATTAATGTGACTGGTTTACTTCACTTAGCATAATGTCCTCAAAATTCATGCATGTTGGGCCATGTGACAATATTTCCTTGCTTTGAAAGGCTAGATAATATTCCACCACATATATAAAGCACATTTTCTTTATCCCTGCATTCGTTGATACATTTGGATTGCTTATACCTCTTGGTTATTGTGAAAAATGCTGCTGTGAACATCAGTGAGTAAATACCTATTTGAGGTCTTGCTTTCAATTCTTTTGTATATGTACCCCTAAGTGGAATTGTTGCATTATATGGTAAGTCAAACTTTTTTTTTTTAAGGAATCATACTGTTTTCCGTAGAAGCTGTACCATTTTATGTTCCTACCAATACTGTAGGCAGATTCCAATTTTTCCACATTCTCACCAAGACTTTATTAACATGTTTTTTTCTTTCTTTTCTTTAATTTTCTTCCTTCCTCCCTCCCTCCCTTTCTCTCTTTTTTCCTTTCTTCCTTCTTTCCTTCCTTCCTTGGTTTCCTTCTTAGTGGCTCTCTAATGGGTATGAGGTGGTATCTCATGGTTTTGATTTGAATTCCTCTAATTATTTTTTTCAAATTTTTATTTAAATTCTTGTTAGTTAACATATAATATATTAGTTTCAGGGGTAGAATTTAGTGATTCATCAACCCAGTGCTCATCACAACAACTGTCCTCCTTGATACCCATCACCCATCTAGCTCATCCTCCCACCTCCCTCCCTCCAAGAATTTCTCTAATTATTTATAGTGTTGAACATCTTTTCATATGCTTATTAGCCATTTGAATATCATCTTTGGAGAAATGTCTATTCAAGTCCTTTGCCCATTTTTAAATGAGGTTATTTGTGGGGGTTTTTTGTTGTTGACTTGTAAGAATTTTTTATACAGGAAGGCCAGGGTGGCTCAGTGGGTTAAGCCTCTACCTTCAGCTCAGGTCATGATTCCAGGGTCCTGGAACTGAGTCCCACATCAGGCTCCCTGCTCAGTGGGGAGCCTCTTCTCTCTTTGCCTGCCAGTCCCCCTGCTTAGGCTCACTCTCTCTCCCTCTCTCTCTCTCTGACAAATAAATAAAATCTTTTAAAAATTTTTTAAAATTTTTAAAGAATCTTAAAAAAAATTTTTTTAAAGAATCTTTTATATGTTGGATATTAGCCCATTGTCAGATATATGATTTGCAAGTAATTTCTCCTATTCCATAGGCTGGCTTTTCATTCTATGGGTTGTATCCTTTGATGCACAGAGGTTTTTAAGTCTGAGGTAGTCCCATTTGTCTATTTTTATTTCTGTTGCCTATGCTTTGCCTTACTATCACTTTGCAATAGTAATCTTCTACCTACTGTTTTGAGATGTACATTTTCTATTTTATTTATTTTTTGAGATGTACATTTTTAACGTGTTAAATTCCTATATATAGTTGGGTCTATTTCTGGACATTTTATTGTATTTTCTTGGTTGATCTTTTAGTTTCAGTGTCACTACCACACTGTTTTAATCACTGAGGCTTTTAACTTTAATATCCAGTGAGCCTAATCCTCTCAGTGTTCTTCTCTCTCATTTTCCTTTCTTTCCTTTTTTTATTTATTTTCCCACATGAACTTCAGAGTAAACTAACAATGATAGAAGTCCTTATTGGTATTTTTATTACTAGAATTGCATTTAGATTATTAAGAGAGAATCAACATCTTTATGTTGTCAACTTTTCCTAGCCAAGAAAAAGATCTTTGTTTGTTCAAGTATCATTCTGTGTCCTTCAGCAATGTTTTATGGTTTTATTGATATGTGTTCTGCAACATTTATTGTTACAGTTATTCTTAGGTGCTTTATCCTTTTATAATTATTGTAAATGGGGTCTTTTCTCTCATTATAACTTCTTACTGGATATAATCAACTAGTTATAGTATATTCATTCTGCACCATTTTATCTAACTAAATTCTCTTGTTTATAAATATTTCCCAATTCTCTAACTATATAATAATTTCTAACTACATGATAATATCATCTAAGAGTAAAGATTAACTTTCTGCTTTCCAGTGTTTATGCTTCTGTTTTCTCATTCACTATTAAATTTAGTTCAATATTAAATAACAGTAATGATTTTAGGCATCCTTGTCTTATAGTTGATTTTAATGGAAACTCCACCAGTGTTTTCCCAGTTGGCATGGTATGAACTTTGGGCTTGGAATGATATATTTTATTACACTAAGGAACTGTTACTCTATCCTTATTTCGTTGAGGCCTTTTTCTGGGGTTGAGTATGATTATTGGCTCTTGTCCATATGCTTCTTTCTAGTATCTAGTATTTGGAAATGATCCTATAATTTTTCTCCTTAGATCTATTAATTTAATGGAATATAATGAATTCCTTAGTAATGAATTATCTTGCATTCCGGTAATAAACTCCACTTTGGGAGCACCTGCATGGCTCAATCGTTAAGCGTTTGGCTCAGGTCATGATCCCAGGGTCCTGTGGTGGAGCCCTGCATCGGCTCCCTGCTCTGCGGGGAGCCTGCTTCTCCTTCTCCCACTCCCCCTGCTTGTGTTCCCTCTCTCGCCTTCTCTCTCTCTGTCAAATAAATAAATAAAATCTTTTAAAATAAATAAATAAATAAATAAACCCCACTTTGTCATGGTGATTTTCCTAACGCAAAGGTAGATGCTATTTGCTAATATTTTATTTATAATTTTTCCACTGATATCCATAAGTGAGATTTTTATAACAATTTTTTGTTTCATTACATTGTGATCAGAGAATATTTTCCATAATATTTCTATTTTTGGAATCAATGGACTTTTACTTTGTGGCCTAACTTACAGTCATTTTCATGACTGTTCCTTAGTCACCTAAAAAAAATAGTGGTGTCTATGTTTTCAGGATACAGAGTTGAATAATATATTTTATTAACAGTTTTGATATTAATATCTTCTTTGAACTTCGGGTATTTTGACTTTGTCATAGACCGAGAGGGTTATATTTTGTATATTTTTCCTTGCATCATCTGTAATTTCTGCTTCGAATGATGGCTCTTTTGTTATTTGATGACCCTATGTTCATAATTGTTACAGCTTCATTTTCAGTTTTATTGCTTTGCATTGCAAAGTGCCCTTTTTCTTATTTATTTGCTGGCTCAAATTCTACGTCATCTGCTAACAGGGTCATAACCATAGTTTGTTTTCAGTTGCCTTTGCCTGGTGTGTCCTTCCTTACTCTTTGACACTCATACTCTCTGAATCACTTTGGTGTACTCTGTACCTTAGGTACAGGGCTCCCTTTTGTGATGCAGTCCGCTGCCTCTATCTTTGTTCCCTCAGGGCCTGTGCCAGGCATTGCCCAACAGTGATAGAGCTGCTTGGCTCTGTCCTTCTCAGGCGAGTCCTTCATCTTTAGGGACAGAGTATTTCTTGGTGCTTTGTGAGACCCCCACACCCAGTATGCTTACGTGAGTGCTTATAGGCTAGTTCATGGACAGAATGTTTGTATCCACTAATTTAGGCTTATATTCACAATAATTTCTTAGGAGTTCCTTTTATTTCTATAAGAGTAAATTTAAGCAACTACTTTCAGATTCAGCCTTATAATGGTCATTTTGGTGGTGATACAAATAATACCTTCCTTGGGCAGCCTGACCCATGATATCTCTTGATAATCTTAGTGATACTGGGTTTGGAAGAGCAGGTATCTCTATTAAACAGATAGGAGATAACTGAGATGAGGTTTCTCAAAATTTTATTTTCTCATCATTTCTTACCCAAGTAGACAATTCAGCTTCCGAGACACTACTGAAAGACCTTAATGCGGGAGGGATGTTTCCTGGCACCCAAAGGACAAAGTTTCAAGTTAATAGTAAGTAAAGTGATGGTAGGTTTAATTCTCTTCTAAAAATGCTAATGTTGTTGAAACACCGGAGGGTTTACTTAGGGAGGTCATGGAATGTACCTTTCCAGGGAAATTTTAAAAATACTCTCTTTTGGGCAGTTTGAGTGTGGTCCTGCCCCCAAGCCATGGGTGACTGGATAAGCCTCTGGCGTCCTCTTCCTCCAGAACACTCACCAAGAATATCTCAGGGGCCTGGATGATTCATTTTCAAACTTAAGCCCCAGAAGTATGATCTGTCAGGAGATTGTTATCAATTATATTCAGATTTAAAAGCATAAATTATTTATGTAACAAGAGGCTACCTAATGGAGAAATTTAAGTAAGGACTCAGGACAGCACAATAATGCCACTTTTCTTTGGGGGTTAGGGACAGGGAGATTACAATCAACTTCAAATTGCCTTATGTTAAAGGAAACATGAGAATTTCCACATTTCCTTTTCTGGACTGAAAGAAACATGGTAAAGGAGGAAAATACATGAAAATCTTTTCACATTGAGATATTTCAGGATTACCTTTTCTTCTAACCAGAAATTCCCAAGTTGTCCTAAGATTCAACATCTGAATCATGCTGACTAGTGAGACATTGTTTGAGCAAGACTGGAATTCTGAACATTCTTAGAGGCTTCATAAAAATCCCAAAATGATGGACAAATGCTTATGTTGTGGTCATGCAAAGAAAAGCCCCCTCGTGATCTGGAATTGAGTTGGTTCATTTTATATTTATAGTATCCACACCAAAGGAATGTAGAATTTGGCACGGGGAGAGGAAGGGAGAAAAGTGAGAAATGGAGACCAGGTTTTTGTCTGTTTGCATGGGTGTATGTGTTGACCTAGAGCCTATGGGGCACGGGGAGAGGGAGTGTTTGATAGTTTCGTTTGTTTTTAAAGCAGAATCTTCTTCGGGTCTCTAGTGTGGGAGAATGACTGAAAGAATTTTTTACTTTCCATGTTAGCAGCACCATCTGTTTACAATGAAAGCTTGGCTTCTACGTTTTGGCCCAAATAAAAGCCCTAGGGTGCCCATATAAGTCAAACGGATAAAGCATGTGTTCACAGACCTGAAGAATCACTCTCCCTTGCCTGCACAGGGCTTTCATGGTAGATTTACGCAGCATCTTATCCCTGCATAAATTCAAGATGATAAGCTTCTGAGAAGCAAAGGTGGGTCATAGGTCACTGCAATTCACAGCCCCTGCAGCTCATCTGCCACCGAACAAAATGATGGACCTCTTGGGTCACACTTGCCAGGAGAGAGGTTGGCAAGTGGCAAAAGAGCCATCCCTTTCACGACTGTCATGGGATTCTTATACATTTGGGATAGGGACTTAGACACCAAAACAAGGGAATATGGAAATATAGTCTTTGCATAATTGCTAAAATTGGACCTCAGTTCCAGATAAAAAGGCATGTTTCCGTAAGCAGCAAAGGATAAAGTAAGTGAACAAGAGAAAAACGTCTAGTACCAAAACATCAAGCTGAGATGGAGGGTGGAGGCTGGGAGGCTGAGGAGTTGAAAATGAAGCCAGAGGTCCCGCCTTCCTCCTCCTGCTTTGTGTAGTATCATTACCCCCAGGTGAGGTTCCGAGGCTCTCTACCTGGAGGCCAGGGGTTTTCTCACTTTCCCCAGAAATACACTTTAGATAAGGATTTATAGGACAATTAACAACAATGAATAAACTGTAAGGCTTGAAAAAAAAAAAAAAACATTGGTAGTGATGAGAGAAGTTTCACAGAACAATGTTATTTGCATGCCATTAGATAAATCAAGTGTTTATTGGACCCAGCCTGGGCCTGGATTATCTGAGGGAAGGCCCAGGGCTAAACTTTCAGGAGGTTTATCAATGGCTGGGGAAGAGAAAAACAAAACAAAACAAAACAAACCCATATGCATTTGAAACAGCTGCAGAATAATTAAGTATGTATAGACAAACCTCGGGTTCAGTTCCAGACCACTGCAATAAAATGAGTATCACAATAAAGCAAGTCGAATGAAATGTTTGGTTTCCTAGTGTATGTAAAATTTATGTTTACGTTATACTATCGTCTAATAAGTGTGCAGCGGCATTATGTCTAAAAACCCAATAGATATACCTTAATTTAAAAATTCTTATTGCTAAAACAGAGCTCACCATCATCTGAGCTTTTAGCAAGTTATGCTCTTTTTGCTGGTGGAGGATCTTGCCTTGATGTTGATGGCTACTGACTGATCAGGGTGGTGGTTACTGAAGGTTGGGGGGGCGCTAGCAATTTCTTAAAATAAGACAGCGGTGAAGTTTGCCACACTGATGGACTCTTCCTTCCATGAATGATTTCTCTGCAGCATGCAATGCTGTTTGATAGCATTTTATCCACAGTAGAACTTCTTTGGAAATTGGAGTCAATCCTCTCAACCCCTGCCACTGCTTTATCAACTACGTGTTTGTAATATTCTGAATCCTTTGTTGTCCTTTTAACAATCTCCACAGTATCTTCATTGAGATGGAGAAGTTTCCATCTCAAGAAGCCACTTTCTTTGCTTACCCATAAGAAACAACTACTCATCTATTAAACTTTTATCATGAGATTGCAGCAATTCAAGTGAAATAGGAATGAGAATAATCTGAAATATGGCAAGAATTACCAAAATGTGACACAGAAATACAGAGTGGTGGTCAAATGACATTGGGAAAACGGTGCCCATAGACTTGCTCAACATAGGGTTGCCACAAACTTCAATTTGTAAGAAAAGCAGTATCTGCAGAAGTACAAGAGAGAAAGGTCAGTAAAACTTCGCCTGAATCTGCTGGTCTGGAATGTGGCTCTCAAGTTATGTGGATCAGAATCAAATGATTCTTGATAAAATGCAGATTCCTGGCTCCACCACTTGGATTCAGAGGGTCAGGGCCCGGGCCAAGGATTTGGATTTTAAACCAGAATGCTCAGTTACTTGATGCAAATGAACATCAGAACTTACTTTGAGAATCGCTAATTTGGAGTATTGTGTTACCTTATTAAAACAGAGGTAGAAGTAAAATAGCATTTGTTGAGTTCTTACTAGCTGTGGTTTTTTAGAAACCCCATGTCATTGAATTCTGACCAAAAAAATTCTGTGAGGACAATTTAGTCAGGAATTTAATTGGGGTCTGCATCTGAAGTCTGGACTCTTCTGTGGGCGCGCGTGTGGTTGCTTCTTCCACAGTTGGGAGAAAGTCAGGGTGTGCAGGGGTGGACTACACAGCCTGGGTGTGGTGTTTCTTGTCTCAGCCTGCCTCCCCTAAACCGGCCTCCACATGGCCCCCATGATCTAGCAAATGCAAATCTTGCCATGGCATAACATTACACTATCTTTATTACACTGTGCTTTACTTTTTTCATTGAGCAGTATAATTAAACAGCTTTTTGTTTGGGTTCCCTGAATTTTGGCCCATTGGAGGACATTTTTTGGAACTGCTATCAGGGTAAAAAAGCAATTTAGAAGTATCAGTTAAGTCTATTGACTACATTGCTATCAGGGAGCTAGGGTGGTTTATGTCTTAGATTCAGTTAATTTTGCTCTCTCTCAGGGCAGCAGGCCGTGTGTTTCATCCACTGGCATTCTGGAACATTCATACTTAGAGTCAGGAAAATGTGTGGATGGATTTGCACAATATCATCTGCCTGTTGGTTAGAAGAACTATACTTCACCATATTTTTGTTTGAGACTAACTTTGGTTACAGGTACATCTGATGTTCCTGAAAACCTGCAGAAGGTGAGGCCTGGGGTGGGCTTGGACCCCTGGATTCTGTTCTTTTTTGTTGTTTTTGTCCTTTTAAGAAATGCATTGGCAACAGGAGCTTCAGAAGTATCTGTTCAACCCAATCAGACTTCTCAAACATTGTATGTATAAGCTAACCCTGGAGCTTGTTATAAAGACACATTCCATAGTCATTTTCATCCCTCACTATTAAGCACCATAGATCGAGATGGTTCTACTGGAAGATCTCCCACTGCACTATGAGAACTAGCAGACCCCAACTTCTCCAGCTCTACTTTGCTAGTCCAGTCTAAGCCACATTTTTTCCCAGCCCAGACAACTGGAGACCCTCCAAATTAGTTACCCCCACAACAGCCAGTATATCACCTTAACATGCAGACGGAGTTAGGTCATTTCCCTGCTTAGAACAACTAAGTGGCTGCCTGTTTTGATTCCAGTAAAACAAAAGTCCTTAAAGTGCTCCAGAGGACATGCACTCCAGAGGTTGCAGCTGCTGCCTACTTCTCCAGATCCTCCACGTCCCGTCTACAGTACAGCCTGCTGGTTTCCCTTCAGCTCCTGGTCCATTGCAACAGCTTTTACACTTAACAGCCTTTGCTCCAGTTTCTACGCACCCTTCAAGTCTTAGTTCTTAAGTCACCCATTCAGAAAGTCTTCCTCCATCATTAGACTTTGCTTTTCCTCCACTCATCAAAGATATTTTATGACTTTGTTTGTATAAAGTGACTCTCTTGCAGAAGGGTGGCCTCCATGAGCATGTTAATACCCGTAGCTCAGCACCCGGTGGGGACATGGCACATAACAGAAGCTCAGAGGAAGGGTCAGTCATGGCCTGGCCATGGCTGGGCACCCACCTCATTAAAAACTACAAATAGTGTACCAAACACCCAGATACGTAGGGTGTTGAATTAAGAGTAGGATAAAAATTTTTGTTGCCTTCTAGAAACCCGGAAATGAATCCAAAAGAACACATCCGTGTGAAAAAAAAAAAAATGTGCACACAAATTTATAGCGACCTCATAGATAAGGCAACTGAGGAACAAAGGAGGAGGGAAGCTCATGAATAAGCAAATACATATTTCATAGCAGCCAATATTTACCTTGGAAGAAAGAGCTCATTCTTGCAGCTGGGCAAAGGTGACAGGTAGCATTTTTGAGCCCTGACGTTAAGAGCGCCCAATCACGATGGAGTGAACACCCTGCCATGTCCTTCTACCATATTTAGAAGAGATTTCTGCATCTCTTCCTAATATTTGAATATGGCTGGCCTTTCAAAACTCTTCCTGTGCAATGAAAGGAGTAAAATAGTGACTAAGATGACTGTGTCACTGAAAGACTTTCGAGATGCAGTGACATAAGATTCTGGTAGGTTACCTGTAAGAGTATGGCCAGTACCGTCTTGGGAAGCCAGCAGCTGAGATGACCAAAGTCTCTGTTAATAAGCTATACCAGAAGCACAGGTTAGTTTGCACAGAACAGACGCTTCATTTTTTTATTTTTATTTTTATTTTTTTTTTTAAAGATTTTTATTTATTTATTTGACAGAGAGATCACAAGTAGACAGAGAGGCAGGCAGAGAGAGAGAGAGAGAGAGGGAAGCAGGCTCCTTGCTGAGCAGAGAGCCCGATGCGGGACTCGATCCCAGGACCCTGAGATCATGACCTGAGCCGAAGGCAGCGGCTTAACCCACTGAGCCACCCAGGCGCCCCCAGACGCTTCATTTTTTTAAAGAAAGATTTTATTTATTTATTTGACACAGAGAGAGAACACACAAGCAGGGGGAGGGGCAGAAGGAGAGGGAGTGGCAGGCTCCTCACTGAGCAGGGAGCCTGATGTGGGGCTTGATCTCAGGATGCTGGGACCATGACCTGAGCCAAAGGTGCCTGCCTTAACCAAATGAGCCACCCAGTTGTCCCCAGATGTAGACTTTAAAGAGTTCCTGCCACCCTAGGAATGTAGCATAGAATATGGATATGTCAAAAGACCATACATATCTACCACTTTTTATAATTTACAAGGCATGTTTACATGGTTATTTCATTGGCTCATCCCAATTATCCTGTGAGGCAGATATAGTGATCTCCATCCTACAGAAAAGGAAACTGAGGCTTGGAGTATAAGTGACTTGGTTGAGACCATCCAGCTCATCAAAGAAGTGGAGTGCTCGTCTCTCTTTTTGTATCCCCTCTCATTTCCCTCCCCTGTTCTCATTAGAAATACTTTCTCTTCTTCCCTAAGAGCAATCCAGAACTGGACTAATGTTTTCTTTGCGTTGCAATAGTAGGGACTTCAAAATCTTATTCAAACATCAGTTTCTCCCTCCAAAACCCAACCCCTTCCAATATTTATTTCTCAAGTTGGAAGAAAGTCAAGCTGTGGGGTGGTAGAGGGAACTTCACTTCATAATTTCATAACTATACTTCCTGATGCTTCATTTTTCTTCTTACTGTTTAAAAAAAAAGAACCATAATACTTATTGAGAGAAATTATTATTGATTTGCCAAACTGTATATATATCATTTAATTGTCATAATAACATTGTCAGGTTATTTTTATATATGTTCTCATTTTATAGTGCAGGACACTCAAGTCTGAGGAGTTGGATCACTTGCTGAAGAACCCATAGAAAATTACTGAGGGGACAGGATCCAGACCCAAGGAGTATGGCAATCTGACCTGACATGTAGGCTTTGCTCCTGCACTTCATTATACTCTTTCTTGGACTCTGATGGTTTGCACAATGTTGTGGAACTCCCCCAACCTTTAATCAGCCCCTGCTTCCGCTCTGGGACCCGGTAGCTGCTAAAGCAGTGAATCCCAAGTGAGGGAACCCATCTCCAAAACTCATTCTCCTGCAACAGATGCTTGTTTATGAGAAACCAGCTTCTGGGGGCGCCTGGGTAGCTCAGTTGGTTAAGAGTCAGACTCTGAAACTTGGCTCAGGTCATGATCTCAGGGTTCTGAGATTGAGCCCTGTGTTGAGCCCCACATCGGGCATAGAGCCTGCTTAAGATTCTCTCTCTCTCTCCCTCTATGCCACCTCCCACCTTCCCTCTCTTAAAAAATAGAAATCAGCTTTTCGGTACTAGTCAGGCTCTAGGACTGTGGAGGGAAAGAAGACTATTTTTCTTGGTGTCTGTTTCATTTAAGATTAGGTTCAGCTGCATACAGTATCAATCCCACCGCACCTTCTACTAGAAACAAAAATTAGACACAAAAATGAGTGATTTAAGGGGCGCCTGGGTGGCTCAGTCGGTTAAGTACCTGACTTTTGTTCAGGTCATGGTCTCAGGTCCTGTCATTGAGCCCCTCATGGGCTCCATGCTCAGGGCAGAGTCTGCTTCTTTTTTTCCCTCTGTCCCTCTCCTTGCCCTTCCCCCTGCTTGTGTGTGCATTATTATTTGCTCATGATTTTAAGGGATGCAAGTGTCCTTCTATTTTACTGTTTCACCCTTATTAGTATGTGGCCTCATGTGGCCGGAGTGCCATTGTCATATCCCCATTCCAGCCAGGAAGAAGAGGTAAGGGCACATGTGAGCTGTCTTTCAAGCACTTCCACTTCCATCTCTGTGATGGCCTGGACTTACTCAAATTGCCACATCTAGTGGTGATGGTGCAATGGACCTGGCTAAGACACAGGGGTTCTATTATTTGGGGTCTTGCTAGGGTAAGCAACCAGGGATCCTGCCACAGTCTCCATGCTAGAGTCTCCTATGACATCCCATGGCAGTCATTCCCAAAACTTAGAGTCTTCAGAATCACCTGGGAAACTTGTTAAAAACTCAAATTCTTGGATCCACTGTTAAAGATTCTGACAGTAGATTTGGAATGGGGCCCAGTAATCCTCATTTTCCTCAAGAAGCCTACCTCTTCATTCAGGTGATCTTGATGCAGAGGGTCAGGGACACACCTGTCTCTGCCTCTTGAGAAATATCATGAGGTTCAATTAGAAAGCAGAAATAGAGAGTAGAGGGTATGATGTAATCTGGTGAACTCAGTTAAGAAAATAAACCCCATTGTGTCTGTGTATTAAAATGATACACATTATCTAACCTGCTCCTCTAGTAGCTGCAATGGCATTTCCAAACTGAAGAAATGCCGGTAAATTCTCCTTTGTAAGAAAAGAGGATGAAATCAATAAAATATTCTTTTGATTCTGTGAGCTACCCTACTCTGAATTAATTTAGGATATTTTTCAAATTTAGGATTCGTTCTTTAAAAATAATCTAAGGTAGATAAGGCCTTATCCTTAAGGCTTGAGATGAGTAAAACTTTAACCGCCTCAAAAGATGAATGCAGCTATTAGAGTCTACATGACTTAAAATAAAGCAAGTTATAAAGAAGACAGGGTATCTATAGTTACAGATTCTTTGGTCACAAAATTAAGGTTGAGTCCTTGAAACACAACCCAGTTTAAACTCACAGCCAAAAAGAGTGTGTAAAGAATAGGCAAAAAATACTGTGGCAGTCATCAAAACATAAGAATTCGTAAAAAAAAAAAAAAAAAAAGATTGAGGAAAAATGGTAACATTATCATTCCTTCCTTTACAATCACATCATAAATAACCTTCCCCAGCTAGCAACAAACTCTTTTATCCATAATTGGAAGGCAGAGACCTCATAAATTGACTGGGATATTCTTCCCTTGTTTGACCACAAAGCAGTGATTATTTGAAACTGTAGGCTCCCATTGGTATGTTTTTCAGAGCAAGTCACTGGTGGGACTGAGAACAGTTGACATTGATTGCTTTGGTGATGGATACCTCAAAGACAATGTGAGAAGAATCACAAGCACCCCTTTGGCTGGGGACGCAGCAAGGTGGTCTTTCAAATATCACCTCAGACATCTCTGAGATTCGCCTGCCCTGAGGATTGAACACTACCATCACCGTGAGTCCAATCTGTTGTTGGTGGAGGTGGCAAGATGAGGTTACACGTGCCTTTGATTATCTAAAGAGAATGAATATAAAAAACAAAACCCAATCCAAGAAGGAATGTAAATCCAGTTTTCTCCTGCCCCGTTGAAATATAATGTCAGTACTTAAGAATTTTTTTTGCCACTAAATGGACTCAGGCCAGATACTGACACTATAACCCCAATTTCTGTTATTTTCTTTGTGAAGCAGTAAGAAGAATGTCTTCATGATTACCAAAAGTATGTGTGGATAGGTGGTAGTGAAGATCAATCATTTTTTCCTTGTGTGATACCCAAGCCCTTTGTGGTATAGATCACAACGGAGTTTTAAAAAAATAATCATGCATTCATTTCCATGTGATTGGGCAGGAAGTGTGTAAAACTAAAGCATGAATATGATTTGTATTATCAATATCTTTTATGAGTTTTTAAAAAGTAATGTCCTATAAAAGTTATTATTTTTTTTTAGTATCTTCCTTAGGAATTAGGGCAAAGCTATCCAAAATACACAGTGCAAGAAATATGTGCCAAACCCTATATATAACAGTTCATTCTCTTGGCCTACTCCTTTAATCATGGAACCCTAATCTATCAACTTCTTAACATTCCTGCATTAGAGTTTATTGGCTCCAGCCATCTCTCACTTTGAGGTATCCGCTGCCATTGTATTTTAAAGACCCACAGCCTATTGGCAATATTGCTGCTTTGGTTTTTATTCATATATGCAGTTTTGGACAATTCAAACAGCTCATTGAAACAGCACTGTCCCCCGCGGATGTGGTTGCAGAGCTATGGAGGAACACATGTTTTTGGAAAGAAGAGAGGCCTTTGTTATTAGGATTGATTTCATTTCATTGTACTTTTGGCTCCTTTTTCAGCACTAGGTTTTTATGATTTTTTTTAAAAAAAATAATTAATAATGAAAAATATGCCCAAGTAAGCAGACAGAATAGGACCAACCACATCTGGAAGTGTAGATGAGCAGTGAGAGTTCACTATTCAAAGGCAAGGCAAAATGAGGCCATTTAATAAACACTTGTAAAAGCATGCGTGATACTTATAAAGGGTTTTTCACCAGAGTTCCATTTGTTTATGGCTGCTTTATGGTTTTCCAAATTGGAGAAAGCTATTTCAAACATGTATGATACACATATGAGCAATTTCCAGAGAAGAAATCCTTGCCAAGAACCATCTAGCAGCCAGCCAGGGAAGCTGCTTTCTCTCTTGGTCTGAGGGCTGTTTTGGGGGGCTTCAGGGTTCTCCCCAGTGCAGCATGCCTCCCGTTAATTTATTGCTATTATTACTTTTTAAATATGAGCAACAGAGTCCACAGTGTCTTTTCTAATAATAGTAAAGCTCAGGGCTTTTAAGAAAAAAAATGATTAAGACCAGTGCAGTGCTCAGATAATAGAGAGAAAAAACAAAAGACATCAAGAAGCAGAAACCAAGCCAAGAGGTAAAGAGACTTTTCATTTTCTTCATGAGACTGGAGATTCTCCACTAAAGTAAAGGCGCCATCCACGCAGACAGTTACATCTGATGGACATTACTTATGACATTGCTTAAGCAGAGAAAAAACAGCCGAAACCCAATTCTCCAGCCTCTAAATGAATTCCCAGCTACAAACCAGAAGAGCAACACTATTAGGTCTTCAGGGCAGAAGTGGAGCTCTACAGCTCAGGTTTCTTTGCACAGTGTTGGCATGACTTTGTGGGATCCATGTTTTATTTATGTGGCACCATTACCATGTTTTTAAATAACCGCTGGACACATGCCCATGAATTAGTTTCATCTAATTCTCCCGCTTTTATCCATAATGAGTTCTAGCCTTCATAGCCAGCTTGACTTGGGCTTGCTCTGTATCTCCTGGAAGACTCGGGGGTAATCCCAGGGGCTCATTATTTCTAATTACTTCATATCTGAATGTGTAGGGCTGAGCTCACTCCACAAATCAGCCAAAGGAGGTAGGATTCTTTTCTCTACCACTCTCCTCTCAATTATAAATATGTATGTTTCACAACCAGACCCTTGAAGCCAAAAGCAAAAACCTGCATCAATTTCTGGCATTGTGATCTGGAATTCAGGATGTAGCACAATTAACTCTAGAGAGTATGGACACATATCCAAAAGATGAGGAAAAGAAGATGAGGCTAGGTAAAGACCAGGACAGGATACGGTGCTGGGGCTGTTCTGAAGAGATTTACGGTACGTGCTCTTTGATGCAGTGTCACCATCAAAAACATATGACGCTTCTGTCACGGAATTTATCTTAGCAGTATTTCAATGGGCTTGGAACTAGGCTGACCAGCTCATCTGAGTTCGCTCTGGACTCTCTTGGCTTGAGTTCTGAACATTCTGCATCCTAGGAAACGTCATAGTCCTAGTCCAAATTGGGACAACTGGTCACCGGACAAGAAACAGAGACATAGGTGTTTGAGAGATGCACGTGCATACAATGCATTTCAGAATGAAATTAGAAATTAGTCATTTCTGTCATGTCACTTCTCAGAATATTTTCACTATCCTCCACTTGTTACTGAAGGAAGCTAGCAAGAAAGGGGCATTCAAGAAGTAGAACCTTAAAAGGAAAAAAAAAAGTAGAACCTTCAGACATTACACTAGTAAGATGGACTTCTTTATGACTTAAGCCCAGTAGTTGTGTTTATTATGAGAGAATTGTGCAGAGGGCTTTTTGAATTTCATGGTTTCAGAGAAATCAGTCCTAAAGTATAAGCAATATTTTCCATACCCCTCTTCTTAAAAAATATTTTATTTATTTATTTGAGAGAGAGAAAGAGAGAGCACAAACAGGGTGAGTGTCAGAGGGAGAGAGCAGTAGACTTCCCGCTGAGCAGAGAGCCTGATGTTGGCCTCAATCCCAGGACGCGGAGATCATGACCTAGAAAGCCGAAGGCAGACGCTTAACCAACGGAACCATCCAGGCGCCCACCCAGGTGCCCCTCCGAACTCCCCTTTTTAGGGAGGTTCTGTGCTATGCTGTTCATCTCAAGGGTCCTAGAAGAAGAATTCTAGAAAATTCAACTTTATGAAGTACTGTGCAAACCCCTCCGCTCCATCTCCAAAGAGCTTTCAGTAAAATAGGAAAATATTTTTCCATTGAGATTTTTTGGTGACACACCTCTTTTTCTCTTGGATGGGTCACCATGTTGAGACAGACTTTGAAACAGGTGCAAGGAAGTCTGCTTTAATTCAGCTCACATTTGGGAACAAATGCTTTGCATTTGGGACCCAAAGAATAACGCACAGCTGCACCTTGCATAAAATCATTACACCAGAATGCAGCCAAAGAATACTTTCACCATTGTTCAGCTGCTGAAAATATGGAGCAAGGGAGTGGAGGGTCAACATGACACAAGCTGTGATGGTTCTGGAGTATCATTTTGAAATCAGAGAAAATGATGGAGACTTCTCTGGGATCACGGTTATCACTATTGGGGAAATTGTGTGCCGAGGCTGGAGAGATCACGGGAACCGTCACATGTAGTTTATCAACTATGAATTCCCTTGATTAGGAGGGGTTGGAGAGATAATTTTAGAAATTACAAACTGAGGTTTTTTTTTGTTTGTTTGTTTGTTTGTTTTTAACCCCAGACTTCAAAGTCTCTGCTAGGGTCCTTCCAAAATTCATATACAGAAACCTTAATCCCCAATACGACCTTTGGGAGATAACAAGGTCACAGAGGTGAAACTTCTATGAAGGAATTCATGCTCTTATAAGAAGAGACAGAAGAGAGCTTGCTTCTTCTCTCTCTCTATGCGACATGGGGACATAGCAAGAAGGCAGCTGTCTACAAACCAGGAAGAGTGCCCTTGCCAGGAACTGGCTAATTGGCATCTTAATAGTGGACTTCCAGCCTCTAGAACTGCAAGAAAGAAATGTCTGCTGTTTAAGCCACCCAGTCTGTGGTAAGTCGTTATAGCAAGCCTGAGCACACAGACCCCTTATTTCTTTTCTTTCTTTCTTTTTTTTAATCTTTCAAATGGGATAGCTTTAATGTTTATTACAAAAAGTAATGTGTGATCATCACAAATAATTCCAGAAAATGACAAAAATGACAAAAAAATATACTCTATCACATAGACATTGTCATCTTTAATAGGTCGATGCCCATCATCTAACATTTTTCTCTTTGTATACAAACATACATATTTTTGTGTTTCACCTATTTATTTTACTTTTAAAATCACTTTTTTTGAAACTTATATGTCTTCATGTAAAAATGAATTCTTTAAAAAAATTTTTTTAATAAACATATAACATATTTTTATCCCCAGAGGTACAGGTCTGTGAATAGACCCCTTATTTCTTAACAAAATCGAGCCATTTCAGGAAGTGAAGTTTGTGGTAGATGCGTTTAGACTGGTTTATCTAATTTCATTAAATGAGACAGCATCTTCTGAGTTCTTTTGGTAAGACAAAGAATCAAGCAGCCTTTGAAGCCACTGGTGAAGGCTATATGCTACCAGAAACTAGAAAAATCTGCAAAGAGTATCAGACCAAGTCCAGGTGACCACGCATTGGTGCTGGAAAGGCAAAAACCTTAAAAGAGATAAATGCCAGAAATTAAGTGTAGTCTATAGAATTGGTCATTAGGATTTGGGCATAGAATGAGACTTCACAGACCTCAATTTTGGTTATAGGCAATTTAGTAGTCCTGCAAAATATACATATTAAGTTGAAGGGTTGATGAGATTCCTATGTTGAAGGTTTTTTGGTGTATTGGCTTTGCTGTCATTTTGTCATTGATTGACAGGAAGGAGAGAGAAAGGTCCTACTTTCACATTTGGATTTCAGGGTCTCTGGCAGGTGGCCCCCTGGAAAGGTATGACAGAATGTAGTTTATAGGATCAGAGACACCCAATTCAGGTCAGTGGGGAGTGATTTATAGCAAAGAACTTCTGGACAAGCTCGGACTTCACCACCAATTGGTAAAACGACCTGAATTTTCACTGTTGGTGGAGCTCATGAAAGGGAAGAAAGAGAAAGAAGTGACTATGGCAGCCCTAAGGAAACAAGGTCAAATGGTAGAGTTTGGCTAAGGCTCCTGGTGTAAACTTGAGAACTAGAATGGAACTCAGTTTGCTGTGTCAGATCTAGACCAGCAAGAGCCTGGTCACTGATGACCAAGGAGCCAGCCAGAGTCATCTGCACCTGGTCGCAGACAGCTCCCAGGATTGGTCCCACATTGGTCAGAGCCTGAACTCTAGGCATTAGCAGGTGGGAGACAGATAGAACAATAAAGCTGTGATTGCACAAGATTTGGGGATATAGAGTCACACACATAGTCACCTTACTTGTGTTCAGGGGGTTTCATGATGTACCCATGAAAAAAAGAACTCTGTAACACATGGTCTTCCTTACCTTACAGACTGTCAGAACAGAAACTAATCTAGGCTGCTCATGGCCACTCTGGAACCTAACTCTGGAAGTGCATAGAAGTGAGAGGGATGAGGTCCCTGGGTGGTTCAGCTGGTTAGGTTCAGGTCATGGTCTCGGAGTCCAGGGATGGAGCCCTGTGTCGGGCTCCCTGCTCAGTGGGGAGCCTGCTTCTCTCTCTCCCTCTGCCCCTCACCCCACTCATTCTCTCTCTCTCTCAAACAAATAAATAAAATCTTAAAAAGAACTGGGAGGGAAGGTGATGAACCCAAAGTTAACATAAAAACTGGGAGAAAACCCTGAGTAGACTAAAGGTAGTTGGATTGTAATATATGTGTGAAAATGTTGACCCAGTATGGAGGAAAGGGCTGGACCCCCTAAGGAGGGTTTAGGTTCAGGGAACAATTTTATCTTTGCCCCCTTTTAGTCTTGTGCATAGCTGGGATTGCCTCTGCCAGGCAGGTAAAGAACGGTTGGTGAGGTGAAACCCGCTGGGGTAGGAAGTTGGTATCTAAATGTTCAGGCCATCTGGCCTGCTCCAGGCATTGCTTCCTCCACCACCCAACACAAGGAAGTTTCCACAGTGTGGGGAGAGTCCCCAGGGGATATACCTGTTTGAGAAAGAGGGAATGCTAAACCCAAAGTGACAGTGCCCAGAGAGTAACAGTTAGGAATTCCCAGCCCTCAGGCAGCTCTCTGAGGCCCTGGCTTCCACCTCTCTTCCCAGAGATACTTTTATCCACCAAGGAAACTAATGTCCTCAGAAGAATAAACACTCTCAGGAAAAATGTGGAGACTGCTGAAGAAAATAAAAAGAAAAATCTCTAGGGGGAGAACCATCCCAGATGAAGCATACTTGATGCACTGGAGAAATTAAAGAGTTTAAAATAAGGACACATCAAATATTGTCAGAGGCGAAGGAAGATATTAAAGACATGAAACAGAAACAAGCAGTTACACATAACCAGTTGGAGATATTAAATAGGAAAATATGCTAGTTTAAGTTAATATTGTGAATGAATCCATTGACAAATTGGACATAGATAAAAATGAATCAGTGTACAGGAGGTTGGGGTGCAGAGCTTGTTCAAAGGAAGATGCTCCACATTACTTGGCATCAGGGAAATACAAACCAAAACCACAGTGAGATACCACCTCACACCAGTCAAAATGGCTAAAATTAACAAGTCAGGAAGTGACAGGTGTTGGCGAGGATGTGGAGAAAGGGGAACCGTCCCACACTGTTGGTGGGAATGCAAGCTGGTGCAGCCACTCTGGAAAACAGTATGGAGGTTCCTCAAAAAGTTGAAAATAGAGCTACCCTTCGACCCAGCAATTGCACTACTGGGTATTTATCCTAAAGATACAAATGTAGGGATCCAAAGAGACACGTGCACCCAAATGTTTATAGCAGCAATGTCCACAATAACTAAACTACAGAAAGAACCTAGATTTCCATCACAGATGAATGGATAAAGAGATGTGGTGTGTATAAATATAAATACACACATACACACACACACACATGCACACACACGATAGAATACTATGCAGCCATCAAAAGAAATGAAATCTTGCCATTTGCAATGACGTGGATGGAATTAGAGGGTATAAGAGGGTATTTGCTGAGGGAAATAAGTTAATCAGAGAAAGACAATTATCATATGATCTCTCTTACATGAGGAATTTGAGAGGCGGGGGGGGTTTGAGGGGTAGGGAAGGAAAAAATGAAACAAGATGGGATAGGGAGGGAGAGAAACCATAAGAGACTCTTAATCTCACAAAACAAACTGAGGGTGCTGGGGGGTGGGGGTGTAGGGAGAGGGTGGTGGGGTTATGGACATTGGGGAGGGTATGTGCTATGGTGAGTGCTGTGAAGTGTGTAAACCTGGCAATTCACAGACCTATACCTCTGGGGCAAATAATACATTCTATGTTAATAAAAATAATTAATTAAAAAAAGAGCAGATAGTTAAAAAAAATAAGGAACTGGAAAGGAATAAGGAAATAGAATCTATAAAAGAAATGAGGGATGCCTGGGTGGCTCAGTTGGTGGTGTCAACTCTTGATTTTGGCTCAGGTCATGATCTCAGGGTCCTAGGATTGAGCTCTGCCTTGGGCTCCCTGCTCAGCAGGGAGTCTGCTTAAGATTCTCTCTCTCCCTTGCCCTCTACCCCCAGTGAAACATTATGCAGGAGAGGATAAACCACACTGATACAGAAGCAATCCCAGAAGATGAGAAGGGGATAAACAGAGGGGATGGCACATTTAAAGAAACGGTAACAGAGAATTTCCCGGATTTAAGGAAGCATGTAAAAATCTCAGATTCGGAAGGTTCCAAGCTGCTTGAGACAGGTCTTGGGTCCCGCATCATAGTCTCGCAGCCCAGTTTTTACTCCAGCCATTGCTTGTAGCTCCTTGCAAGTATAACTGGACAGATGTTCCCTAAGCCGCCCTAAGTACCTCTTGCTTTCTGCTCCAGGTTGCTCTGATGCATGGCTTGAGGGCATGCAGGACCCCCTTCAGCACCTGGAAATACCCGATCACACCCACTGAACAACCTTTGTCTGATGGGTAAGTGGGGACTGATGGAAGAATGCACCTTTCTTCAGAGCTGGCTGGACAGCTCTGAAGGAAGAAGTTCAGATGTCCTCAAGGGGTCCCATTGAGGACAGAGCCTCTGGTCATGCGACTGGTGCCCCTTAGTCCTCCATTCCTATTTCCTGGGGTCACTGATGAGTCAAGCTGCTGTGGATCCACCACCAGTAGCTCCTTCAGGCATTACTTCTTGTTCTTTGAAAAAACAAAACCCCCTAATGATTTAAGTCACTGTAGACTGGGTTTTCTGTTATTCACAAGTGAACACGATGGTAGCTACTAGATATGTGACAGGAGACACAGCGAAGGCCTGAGTGGAGGAAGCTGGACCCTGTTGCTGAGTGTTTAAGTTCAGAATGATTCTTGCTCCCCCAGCTTTATGGAGACGCAATACTCCCCGGTGTCTTGGAAAGAATTTTACTCAGCTCAGCAGAAGACAGGAAGGAAGAGGGGGTGGGTGTTGAGGCATGAACTGGAAGAAACCCTGGGTGCCTCATGGGGATGGCCCCTTTGTGGAAAACTGCAATGATTTCAGCGAGACAAAATTGGGTAAGGCACAAAGTATTTCCAGCTTTTCCCCTTCCTCATCTTCTACTATCCCATGCCTGTTATACTGATCAGAACCGTGGGCGGAGAGAAATGAAAGACACCAAAAAATGCCAGAGTGATTCATAGAAATTGGGGCATAGAAAAAAACAAACGAGGAACCAGAACAAGAACAGCAACAAAGAGCTCTGGATATGGAAGGACCAAGAGGAAAGAGGGAGGTTGGGAGAGGGGAAAAAAAAAAAGAGAGAGAGAGAGAGAGAGAGAGAGAACTATCTAATGAAGATTTTTGAAAGTTTTGATGTGTATCATATGATGGCATTCCTCCTCTTAGCCGCTCTGAGAAACCTCAGTAAGCTATTAATTCTATTTCAAGGATTTTGATTATGGATTTGTGTCTGGGAAGCAATATCACGCTGATACAGGCCATGAGGTCTCAGTCTTGTGCAGATTAACAAAGTAATCTTCCGTTGACATTAGAGCGTCTGAGAGGAGAAAATTAGGCCATGTTGAGATGCAGAAGTGGGCTTACCAATTTGAGTGGTGAAGCTTGACACAGGCACGCCTCAGACTTGTGCCTATGAAAAACTGCAGACCTGGGCGCCTGGGTGGCTCAGTGGGTTAAGCCGCTGCCTTCGGCTCAGGTCATGATCTCAGGGTCCTGGGATCGAGTCCCGCATCGGGCTCTCTGCTCAGCAGGGAGCCTGCTTCCCTCTCTCTCTCTCTGCCTGCCTCTCTGTCTACTTGTGATCTCTGTCAAATAAATAAATAAAATCTTAAAAAAAAAAAAAACTGCAGACCACTTTGGCTATAAACCATTATTGGTAAGTGACGGGCCCCTAGTTGTTCACTCCAGGGCTTCCTCTAGACCCTGCAGTGATGGTGATGGACCCCACTGCTCCTGATACAGCGTGATCTGCTTTAAGGCCACAGATAGTTAATTGAGGGATGGGTACCTGGTGAGATGGACCAACCAGAGTCTTCTCTGGTTGTAGACATAAGACCCACATGAAGGAGGTCTATACCATCCTTTAAATGGTATAACATACAAACTTGGGAGCAGCAACTAGTTCAGCATCTTCTCGTGCCTGATTTATATCTTTGGAACTGAAGGTTAGAAGCAAGGGGAAAATCTCAGCTTTCCCCTAAGATCGTTCCTTTAATCCTTCCCCCTGGCCTCAGCGCTATAGGTTTTACAGGTGGGTGTCAGGTCCTTCCAGTGTCTGTAGTCAATACTCCCGACCTAGGCTCAACCCCAAGCTCTCATCTTTTTCTTAGAACAAATAGTTTTTGTGAGAAAAGAGACTTTGAGGGGCCACATTTGGAATGATGGAAGCCTCTTCCACTCCAGCTGACCCAGAGCATATAGGGCACAGCTGAGATGGCCACCTTGGCTAGTTGGGATCCGAGAGCAGCAACAGCCACCAATACTGGAACTCGTAAGAGACATCTACTGGCAAGTAACAGAGAAATGGCCCCAAATGACATCCAAGGATGCTCAACTTGCCTGATAATCAAAGAACTAGAGATGAAAACAGGTTTTTATTTTTGCCTCTTTCACTGGTAAGGATTAAGACAGCTTCTACTCTATAGGCAAAACCATGGAGAAAGAGCAGTACTGACAGGAATATAAGGCTGATACAATGATTATGAAAGGCATTTTGGCCATTACTATAGGAATTAGAATACACTCAGTAGTTTAAAAAAATTACGTTTCCAGAAATTTGTTCTAAGAAGAGAATAGGATGGGGTAACTGGGCGATGGACATTAAGGAGGGCAGGTGATGTAATGAGCACTGGGTATTATATAAGACTGATGAATCACTGCCCTCTACCTCTGAAATCAATAATAAATTATATGTTAATCCATTGAATTTAAATTTAAATTTAAAAAATATTTTAAAAATTACATTTCTGGAAATTTATTCTATGAAGATAATTAGGCAAACTTTAAAAAAATGTATAAAACCCTATATTACATTTGCACAGCAGAAAGTCTGAACACAAAAGTATGAACAGTAAATTCCTCTGGTTGTAAAAATTTTATGCTATCTAAAATTGTTTATAAGACAAGAAAGATTATCTTTCATCTTGGGGGGTAATGATGGTGCCGAAAACATAGTTGGTAGCAGCTACAGAGATGGGGAGGGGCACAAAAATACCCATTGTAGTCCCCCGGATATGTGAAGCCTAGTGTCCAGAAAGCTCTGTGGGGTCCTTCCTTGATCCAGGCTCTGTTGTCTAGTCTGTGGATCATTTTCTTGGATTCTAGTGACTAACATTCGTCATAGCCCGCAGGTTCTCTTGCTTCAACACTGGTGCCCGTTCCCAAGCAAGTGACTGTATACCAACCATTAACTGGCCACATTTTCTTCAGGCTTAATTCTTTCAAAAATTTTTGGCTCATTCATTGGAGACTAGACAGCTTACGTCGTCACTAGTCATGAATGTAACAGCAGTTTTTGGAGACTTTCGACTTTTATTTAGAATCACCTAAAGAACTTCTGATTTACAGTTCCATCCCCAGAGAGCCTATCTTACTGATCTAGGAGGGGGGTCTAGGCATGGGTAATTTAAAAAATCTCCCCAGTGAACATGACGAGCAGCCAGGCTTGAGAACCTCCACGGCAGGGGCTAAAAACACAGCCCAAGTCCGAGCACAGATGAGAATCATTTGGAGTGACTGCCGGAAACATCCCATTAAGGTGGGTAATTACCTGCTTGATCAGGCTCCTGAACTGGAGGAGCAGTTTTCAACAACAGCATACTTTTAGAAGTGTCCAAAGGAAGGGTTTTAATAATAATGATAATAAAGAAAATAACAAAAACCCCTCCTTGGTTAGTGTTTCTCTGTCTTCTGATGACCAAAATGGTCGATGGCAGTCAAATCATCATTTGACCAATGTATGCTGTATCTTGACCTGCAGGAACAACACCGCATTGCAGAAAACTGTATCAGTTGAGAACTTTTGTTTTTTACCTTCTGTTTGCCTCACTAAATAGGACTGAGTCTGCCAGGCATTCTCCCAGAGACTCATTAGGCCTGTGTCTGAATTTCGGATGATTCACCACCAATGGCATTGTTAGGTAGCAAGCGTTTCCCCAGCAAAGTCCTTTCCAGTCTCTCACAACAGGAATTCTCAGAGACATGCACTTTACTCAACCCTTTTGCTGTTAATACTCATATTGCAACATAATAAACTTATACTTCATAGAACTATTCTCTTCATTTCTTCTCATTTCTCTGTGCTTAATCAAGCATTATTAGTCTGCAAATGTAACTTTCTCTATTTGTTATGTCTAGAGATGCTCAAATTCAGACACTATTTTATCATTTTTTTCCACTCGTTGGGCTTGTTGTTAAACTGGCCATGTTAAGTTTTCCATTTATAAGATTTCAGGACATTTTTCTGGGTGTTGGTTGCTTCTCACGGAATACTGAGACACCTCCTTCGATGGGCTTCTTATCTTGTTTAAACTAAATGAGAACTCAGGGGCTGGATGTATGGTTTCCACTCAGTCCCTGTGACAGGCCTCGACCGAGAGAGAACTTTGGCTTGGGATCAAGTGTCTTTTTGCTCTTCTCGGTTTATGTGACGCTCCTGAAGATCCTGTCTGAGCCCCGGCCTCTGTGGTATTTGTCAATCTTGCTTACCTTCTTTTCTCTCCTTGTTTCTTTCTTTTTTTTTTTTTTTAAAGATTTTATTTATTTATTTGACAGAGATCACAAGTAGGCAGAGAAGCAGGCAGAGAGAGAGGAGGAAGCAGGCTCCCAGCTGAGCAGAGAGCCCGATGCGGGGCTCGATCCCAGGACCTTGAGATCATGACCTGAGCCGAAGGCAGAGGCTTTAACCCACTGAGCCACCCAGGCGCCCCTCTCTCCTTATTTCTCATCGTGGCTCTCAAACTCATTTCTTAACAGAGGGTTTTTCAGTTATTTTCTTGAATTACTATAAGATAAGGAGCCTAATGTAGGGTAGCATGACCAGATTATCTTCCATGATTAATCCCATAAGCTACTTCTGGATATCAAAGATTTCATGCTTAAGCATGTTTGAAAATGCTGCAGATTCTCTCCTCTTGGAGATTTACGAAGCACATTAGCCTATATCCATTCTCTGAAATGTCTGCAATTGAAAACAATCCCCCAAACTCTTTAGTTTTGTTTAATTCTAATATTTCCCGAACTGCTTTGACCATAGAACCTACCACCCCCCCCCCCTTTTTTTACATGCTGTGAACATTTTGGGAAATCCTGAAGGAGCAGACCAGGTCAACTTTTACCAGCTACACAACATTAGCAAGTCACTAAACTTTTTAAAACTCACTTGCCTCACGTCTAGTGTGTATGTGTGTAGCTGTGTGTGCACGTGTGCGTGTGTATGTACACATGTATGCATATATGCATACGGAAATCCACATGTACACACACATGAAAACCCCTTTGAAGCCCACATGTGCACTGTAAGCCCCCATTATCACAGTCAGCTAGGTTTCAGCTAAGCCTCTGACTGAGCATGGTCTCCAGTTCTCACTGCACATCTTGTAAAACTCTGCCACTTTGGCCCAGCCCTCGTTGTTCTGAGGCAGTTAACTGGCCTGCCCTCACTGATTCTGTGCAGTACCAGGAGTCCTATAGGTACTGACCCCAAGGCGCCAGGCTACGGGCACGCACCCTCCCACCAAGTGTGTGCACTCCCCTGAGGGTGGGAACCACTCTGAGGCGCTCCTATCTAAACACTGAGGGAGTGATTTCCTCTTCGGGGAGCCCCGTGTATGTGCTACATTCAAATGATGTAGCATTATTTGAAATTGGGCCAACCCACACTATCCCCTCAGTTTTAGGGAAAAAACAAAACAAAACCTTAAAATCCCCCCAAACTTACTTGCCTCCTTTGTAAAGAAAGGAATAATATCTGTCCCTAGCAGCTTGTGAAAACACTTTCTAACCTGAGGATTACTATAAAAATAGTAAGAACCAGCCTGAGCAAAACATAATGAACAAACTTAAGCAGAGTTAAGATGAAGATTTTTTTTGTGTTTTGAAAAATAGTTCTTTCCTGTAGTTACTGATAAGATGTAATAAAATGTTATTGATAAAAATTATACATTCATAATTAACAAGATGCATTTTCATTTGATTACTCTTCTGTAAGTCTAGTCAGAAGCAAATCAATAGCTTTAAAAATACTTCAGGGTATAAAGTTTACTATTAAATATTCTCAGATGAAGAAGAAAACGGCTGTATTTTTTTTTTCCCTTGGGAGAATAAATTCTGAGACATTTTGAATTGCAACTTAGGTCAAGAATGTTTAACCGGCCTATTAAAATGTTGATAAACACTGGAAGTTTCCAGATGGCACTGGGTTGCACCAGGTCTTTCAGAGATCCTCTACAGTCAGTCCATAAGTTAGAAATAAATGTGGACTTGATAGGAGCAGAGTTTCTATTTAGAGTGGGGTTAATCCATGTCTGGGATATCACTGAAGAGTTTTAATACATTCAGCTGGGTACATTTCTCCCCAAAGCTGCCCTCCAGGAACCACATTTTTTGGGCAGTTCCAGGGATCATAATAGTTCCTTATTTTTCAAGGCAGTTTATATTTTTATTTTCATTACAGCTTCTGAAATCGCTGGAAAGGAGTCTGGACACAGTATAGTCGGGGTGAGGACACGGGGAGAAAATTGCTGGATTTCAGCCAGCACAGGGTAAATGTTTTTATGCCTTCACACCCCTGTAGTACTTCTATGAGTGTTCCCTTCCCACTTCATCCTGTCTAATTACTGGAATGTAGCTTGACGCTCCCATGCTACAGAAATCTGGATTCCTTGGTTCTCTGGGTTCCCACAAACCTGAATACATTTCTCTCTAGCAGTTGTCACACTGGATGATACCTGTTTATTCACCGCTTACCACCATCACTAGATGCTAAGCAACTTGAGGTCAGAGGCTGTGTGTTAATGTGCATTTATGTCTAGTATGTGGCCCTGTGTTTAACACTCGGTAAACATTCAATGTAAGGACGAAATGGCCGAGTGAGTGAGTGCTCTGTAGCGTGCCCACCAGGCAAGCACATTGTCCTCTTTTGACAGATACTCATCTTTCCCGAAACCTCATTCCCAAGGGCTTCCAACGCTTAGGTGCCATACTTTGTATCTGATGACTCTTGTCACCCTTGCCCCACTGGCTAGACCAACTCTCTGACCCAAACATTGACCTCTACAGTCTTGCCAGTAGCTGCAAGAATGCTCTCTTCTGAATTGTGACTTTCTTATCCATTTGTCCCCTCCTGTTTTGGTTTGATTCAGAAGTAACAGAGGGCACACAGGCAGAACTGGAGACGCTCCCAAAGAGGGCAGAAGTTATGTTGCGGACACTAAGTAGAAAGCTACCACTGGTCCCAATAACCCCCATGTGTTCTTTTCCAGCAAGGAATGAATTCCCACTTCTCCAAACCGGGTTGTGCAATTTCCAAGGCTTTGCTTTCTTTTCTATCCCTTTGTGCCCTTGCGTTACATTTCTATCATTTAAGCTGACTTAAGCACTTTACGTTACCTGGCAATGCATCGTTCTTCCTACTTTTACAGACCAGAGAGCAAGGATGAGACGCAGCTTTGTATGCACTGCCTTTTCCTGCGGAACACCTAAAGCTCTAAGGCACATTTCTTCTTTTTCCTTTAAAGATTTATTTGTTTATTTTAGAGAGAGGAAAAATGCAAGCAGGAGGAGGGGCAGAAGGAGAGGGAGACAGAATCCTCAAGCAAACTTCCCGCCACTGGGAGCAGAGGGTGACTCGGGGCTCCACTCCAGGACACTGAGATCCTGACGGGAGCTGAAATCAACAGTCAGACCCTCAACCAACTGAGCCACCCAGGCGCCCCTTGAAGGCATATTTCACAGAGTGGCTCTGAATCAGGTGGTGGGGGTGGTTCTAACAAGTTCTGTGTGGCATTCTTACACACGTGAAGTTTCAGAATCACTGTTCTCTGATGACAGATGCATTGAGCTAATGCCCCAAAGTGACCAACAACTAGTCTTGTTCCCCTGAGAGTCATTCATGCCCAAACAATTCTGCTCTGAAACAAGCTGTTCAGTCTCTCTTATTCTGTCAAGCTACAGACCTATTATGTATTGGATTTAAATAAATTGGTCAAAAAGCTAGAATTTTTGGACCTATGTTGTAACTAGCTAAGATTAAGGGGAAAAAAGACTATGGCAAATCCAAACTTGCAGAACAGAAAACATTGAGACATAAGGAAATAGTGATAAATCACTGATTTCTTAATATCCTGGCGTCATTTAGTAAAGTATGCTAAAGACAGCTCACAGGCAAGCCTGCACGTCTCCCTCTCTCCCCAGGCAAAGTTGACATTATGTTATAGTGTTATAGATATTATATCCTTTTTTAGGAGTTGCCTTTTTCTATTTAAGGAAGACACTCTTGAAAATGTTCTTGCATATAATCATCACTCTTTCCCGAGATGACTAGACGTCTTCGGGTTTCTCGTACTCCCTTAGCAACCACTTGAAGGCTAGAATTTCTTTCTATACTCTATTTGACTACGATGGCTTCTCCTCCAAATAATAACAATTCTGGTTTCAGAACAAAATTCTTAAGTAGTTCTGTTCACCCAAACATCATATTTTATTCTACTAAGGCATTATTTAAGAAATCTTGACAAATTCTGGGTTTACTTTTATCCTAAAGTTCTGGCAGCAAGATTGAGATTAATAATAGAGAGCAATCAGAAACAAAACCCAAAATAAAAGAGAATAGCTAAAAATCCATTAGGTCATTCCACAGCAAGGATTCTCCAAGGGGTACCCTTTTATTTAACGTTTTAAATAAGATGAGTTTATTTTTTTTCTTTTTTTTTTAAGGTTTTGTTTATTTACTTGAGAAAGAGAGAGAGGGAGAGAACAAGCACAGAGGGAGAGGGAGAAGCAGACTCCCCACTGAGCAGGGAGCCAGAATGGTCTCAATTTTAGGACCCTGAGATCATGACCTGAGCCAAAGGCAGATGCTTAACCAACTGAACCACGCGGGTACCCTAAAGAGAGAAAGTAGTAATGATACATGAGAAGTTTGGGCAGCTTTTGTAAATATTTTTTATTATAAAAACAAAACATTTTGTTTAAAAGGGAGGGAATAGTATTAAAATATATGAAGATTTATAATTAGAAGCTCTCTGTCCCCTTAGTTCAATCCCTAGAAGTAGCCATTATAAATAGTAGGATATGTGCCTATCCAGAATTTTTCTACAAAAATATAACTATATAGGAACTCATTTGGGGCTGAACTATATATACCATTTTATAATTTACCTTTTTCATTTACAATATAATTTGGATATCTGTATCTATGTAATATATAGTATGTGTATATATATATATTATCCTTAACTTATTCATTTAATAAATATACAGTATGTCATAGCATAGATATCTATAATTAATTTTACTAATCAATTAATACTTAAGAGTATTTCAAATTTTTCCCTCTGATACAAGCAATCCTTCAAGGAATATTTTTGTAACATAAAATTTTGTTCATTTATGAGAGCCTATGTAGACTGAATTATTAGACATGGAAGTGTGGGATCAAAGGATATGTGATTTTAAATTTTGGCAATACTGCTAAATTGTTCTATAAATATATGATTAGAATTTCTACTTTTACCGTAAGAGTGTGCTGAAGAGTATTTACAGTGAGCTAATTAATCTTCAGCTTCAGATTCCTTACTTCCATGGGCTTCTTCCAAGAACTAGAAACTTGAAATGTACCGATGTTTCTAATATTTTTATAAAATAAGCAAAAGTAAGATATTATAACTATAATCACTTATGACTACTGTCTCTTTACTTTGACTTCTCTGCTGTGATACCCCTCCTATGCTTGGTGGAGCTAGATTGACTCTTGTGTATTTTGGGGATCAGGCTTAGGGAAGATTGAGTTGGGAATACATCATTTTAAATGATTATTTTTTTTTTTAAGTAGCCTCCATCCCAGCTGGAGCCCAATGTGGGGCTTTAACTCATGGACTCTGAAATCAAGACCTGAGCTGAAATCAAGAGTCAGATTCTCAACTGACTGAGCCGCCCAGGCACTCCCGGGAATACACCATTTTAACTGCAAGTTGTAAAGACCTTTCAGAAGGTTTCAATATGATAAACGATAAATCATAGACTCCTGATTTTGACAGGAAAAGTCCTTATTTTGGTCATCTTTAAAGTTATTTATTAAAGAAATAATATTAAATTCAGATTAAAAATTAATGGAAGATGAAAACAAAGCAATATAGATGAGTGGTGAAACCAATGAAAGTTATTTTGAAATAAGAAGTGAACTGTTAAAAAAAAAAAAAAGGAGGAGACGTTCAAATCACTCCAAAGCAGTAATTCATTAAGAGGATACAATAAATTTTAATTAGGAGTTGTGAATAGACTATTGACTTATTTGATGATTGGATTTATGAAGAGCAGTGAATCATATAAATACATTAAAAATGATTCAGTTTTGTTTTGCCTTGACAGGAAATAATGGCACGGACAATAACAAAGTTCAGAGTATGCCACCATGAAAAGGGTATCAACTATCAAGAGAGTGCCATCAATTCAAAAGTCATTAGGGTGATTAGTCACTATGGAACTACATTTGAAATTCCCTGAAATATTACAGATCTTGTGTGAAAGAAGCTTTTAGATTTTTCTCAAATTTCCAAATTTGGGTCTCTTAAAAATTTATATGACATTTCCAATTAAGTTGTGAGTCTGAAAGAAACTTTTCTGAACTAGCAAAAATGAAAAAAAATTTGATCAACCATCACTTCTATTTCTATTTTCTCTTTGTAAATTATAAAATTGTCACATGAAATGACAATCAAAGTATGCAATAAAAAATGCAGGTAAAAAGGTATAGAGGTATGCCAGGCTAATTAACAGAAACATTGTCATTTTTCTAGATTTTGCAATGTTTGTGGTGTTGTCATCTTTTGGGAAGGTTATAGTTCATTGGAATTTTTCTCATTCTAAGCTCAATTTCAAGGCTGTTCTGCGTAGTATATTATTTTTCTTAAAGAGGCCTCCAAAATTGCATGAGCTTCAGGCACAAATGTTGGATCTGCCTCTGAGTTTATGAGAGATACTGTTTCCCCATGTTCTTGCCAATATTAGGTAGTATTAAAACTTTTGTTCTTGCCAATCTAAGTAATATATAGTATATACCAAAATTATGGTTGTTGTTCTAACTTACATTTACTGATGAGTTAAACTGAGAATTTTTTTATTATGATTATTTTCTCTAGAATTTCCTGTTCACTATCTTTGCCCATCACTTGTCTGTATTTTTTTTAATGTTATCTTTGAGAACTCTGGGTATAGCACAGTTCTCCACTCTGTCAATTATACTGCAGATCCTTTCCCCAGTTATTTGTTGGGCTTTTATCTTTGCTAATGGTGTAATTTTATTCTCTCATTCAAAAACATTTAATTTTTATTAGAAATACCAATTGTCAGCAGCATTTGAAAACAGTAGAAGTGCTGCATTTAATATGCTGAGGCTCAGATAGGGGTTGACTCATTTAAACATCTTCAATGTTAAGTGAGGTAAGTATAATTTAAGAAACCTCAAAAACCTCAGTACTTTGGCTTACTTTCTCCAGGCAGAGAGATGGTTAAATGTACTTCTTTAGAAATCAAGGATTGCAGGTATTTCTTCACCTTTCCTTTCTCTATAAGGTCAAGTTACTCTATACATGGAATGGCTCTGAGAATAGACCCCACCTATAGGACTTGCACTTTCACAGCTAAGAGGGGAACCTGAAAATGCAAGCCTAAGCTACTCATGCTGCCGTCCTCCAGGGGAAGTATCCCTGTCTTTATTCTTCCTGGACTGAAATGTCCAGAGGTCACTTTTGCAGGCTCTTAGCTCTGTATGAATTTTGATGAAGAACAATGCCAATCTCATAGAAAAGACGAGTGCCCCACATGGAAACACATTCTGTTATTTAGTACCTACCCCAGGATGACAAATGTTTGTTGCTCTCCTGAATTGCAAGCTACTTCTCACCTTTAAGGCCCACTTCAAATTTCACCTCAATAAAACTTTTCTGGACCCCCAAGGACTAAAGAATCCCTCTCTCATTGATGTTTTCATAGCATTTGGTTGACAGTATTCCTGCAGCACATAAGATGTATTACAATGTAATGCATATTATGCACATATTTTTTTCACTATCAGACCATGAGCTGTTTGTAGGTAGAAGTGTGTCTCATTCATCTTTAAATTCATGGAACTCAGCACAGGGTTTGGCACATAATAGGTACGAAATCTACAAGTATGATTTCAATGGGGAATGAAATAATATATTTCCCAACCGCCAAAAAAATCTTACTGCAGCTGTATTTATAACAACAGAACTGTCGCGTGGATTGCTCTGGTGATAAGCAAAAGTAGGATACTCTGTTGAATAGGCAAAAATCATGCACTGCAGGACAGATTTTTATTCTTAGTTTTCTCAGATCCTGCACCCTCATGCCTGAGTACAAGTCTACACTTAGTCTCAAGCTCCAAGGACATGTCCACAGGAATCTGGAGTCACCATCGATCTTCACTATAAATGGCTTAACACATTTGCTCTAATACAACCACACTTTACATTAAGAGAAAACTGCTAACATCTATAGAGAGGCATGATTTTGGCATGAAAACGATGGCACACTTACTTTAATAAATATGCATTTATTTAATTATACATAATAAATATCTTGGACAAAGACTTCAAAGGCTTTTAAGCATTTGTAGTAAATGATGTGATCTATGGAGGAAAGAAGGTCTCTGGGGGACCACCATACCATGTGCTCCTGGCGTCATCCCATCTGTTTATTATATAGTACAGATCTTCTCAATAAATCATTGTGCTTTGGAAGTGTAAGTTTCTCATTCATTCTTCCACACTTGCCAAAGTACAACAGATTTGGGAAAGTTATAACAGCCTGGTATTTAATTGATTCTAGAAGTGCACACTGACAGGTATTATTAACAAACCCCAATTACTGATTCAATAAAGAGAGCAAATAACCTCAGGCCCCACCAGAATTCATCCTCATGGAGGTCAAGGACAGATACAGACTCATTTTGGGTCTTTAATGATATCTAGTCAATTTATCTAATCCACACACTTATGCTCATTTATCGTTCACTTGGGAAAATGAGTCTCACAATGACAAGTTCAAATGCATTTGACCTCTAGTTGTAAAAGAGATAATTGATTTACTTGGAATAGATAACTCTCCAAAAAGATTCTATTAATTGGGATTCCTTCTGAAAGTCATAAGCCTAGCAAAGTTTCCATAGCAACTCTAACAATTCCACACATCATTAATTATGTTTATCCTGTTCTTGATCTACTATCTATTTAAGTATATTACAGGGTAAAAATATACTGAATTTGGTATAGGTTCAAACACCACAGGTATATCACTGAACATAAAACCTGTCAGAGATTACTGGCAAATTTCAGAAAGCTTATGTGTCAGTTACTGAATGTCTAGTTGACACCAGCTGACATAAAATCCTCACCATAACAGTGGATACTGATCTGTAATATATCCCACCTGAGGACCACAGAGAGCAGACCATTCATTCAAGATCAAGTAACAGAGCTGGAACTCAAATCCAAGCTGGTCTGACTGCAAATACATGCCCTTTCTACTATGCTGGTTTCATTGAGTTGTGTTTGTATAAGTTTGTCAGAAAAAAAATTCACTTCCTGTGCTACAAACGTCTGATTTGTGAATATTGTATAGGACACCATTTCCCCTTCCACACCTCTGCTTTTGAAAGGTGACTCCTTCAATACCATCCTGCTTATTCTGTCTAGTAACTCAACAGTCCGGAATGATGGTGTCACCTGGGAACCCGGGTAAGGAATTGTCTTTCTCTTTTCCTAACTCTTCAGGCTCCTTGCCTTGCCTACACTCCTGTGCCTGTCTTCAGCCGTTCACCAGGAAACCGTAGGTGAAGTCCGCCCCAGTCTCTTTCACTTCCATTTACATCATTAATAAGCAAGTCCTTACTGTCCCTCTTTTTTCAAAGCTTGCTGAGTTCTTTAAAAATAATCAAACAACCCCCTTTCCTGTAACCTCTACTTTGTATTATTTAACTTGTTACTTCACAAGTTTTCCTAATTGTGACTGACAAATACAGGAGAGCCAATAACAACACACCTAAAACCAAGAAGAGCTGTTACTGTCCAACGCTCTGAAACTGCCCAGATGGTCCCTTCCTGCACGCCTCCAGGAAACCTCTCTAACCCAGTATCTTTCCACAAGCCCAGCGTTTACGAGAAATAAGAATAAAAAACATCACTTTTATGTCTTAACATTTTTTAATGACTATTACTGCCATAGCACTGTTTTCTTCTTCTTCTTTTTTTTTTTTTTTTTTGTTTCAAACTTGGATATCTACAGAGTACTCAACCAAACAAATTAGATGGGATTTGGGGGCATGCCTGCTTTGTAACATTATTTCTGATGGAAAATATATTCTGATTCCAAACAACTGACTGGAGGGTAAATGGTAATATGTTATTTTTTAAAATGGGGACTCCTTGTGGTGCCTGGGTGGCCCAGTCAGTTCAGTGTCTGCCTTTGGCTCAGGTCATGATCCCAGGGTCCTGGGATCGAGCTCCTAATCGGGCTCCCTGCTCAGTAGGAAGTCTGCTTCTCCCTCTCCTACTCCCCCTGCCTGTATTCCCTCTCTCACTGTCTCCCTTTCTCTGTCAAATAAATAAATTTTAAAAATCTTTAAAACAAACAAACAGAGACTCCTTGTAGTCTCTTTCATTAGTGATGCATATTTCCATTTTGATTATCTGTGGATGACCAGATTGCTTTCATGATCCTTCTGTCTTCTGGCCTTCTCCTCTCCTAGTCTCTGAGTAGATAATAACTTTGGCAAAAGAGACAAAGCTGGGAAAGGCTGAGCTTGCACGTGGAAGAGAACATGTGCTTTTGGTGTACATTTCAAATCTAAACTTTTGATTATCCATGGTTTTGTCTGTACCATCTTCCCCTTCCTTTTGCTTGGTGATTGGTAATCGCTTTATTAAACAAAGTACTTTTCTTGGCTGCCTAGACATATACTAAGTAGGAAGAGTAAGCTGAGGGATTTATCTTACTCCCTTTAATTAGAGCAGACCCAGCAGAGGAAAGTTGGAGTGAATGGCCCACTATGTTAGAAAGATTCCAAGAACCTTTAACTGTAGTTGAAAACAAAGCTTAAGAAAAAGAGACGAGAATTTATGAGTGGAGAGGGAAAATCTTTAGATGGTATTAAATTAAATTAACCATAAACAATTTTAAAATGCATATCATGGTTTAAAAAATCCAGGCATCTATAAAATAAACCTTACAGAGAACATTATTTGGGAATCAATAATTTCATTGTGTGTTATACTTCATTAAATCTCTTCTAGTCATCTTTGCATAGTTGGCTGTTTTTTATTTTTTATTTATTTATTTATTTATTTTTTTGACAGACAGATCACAAGTAGGCAGAGAGGCAGGCAGAGAGACAGGAGGAGGAGGCAGGCTCCCTGCAGAGCAGAGAGCCCGATGCGGGACTCGATCCCAGGACCCTGAGATCATGATCTGAGCCGAAGGCAGAGGCTTTAACCCACTGAGCCACCCAGGCGCCCCAGTTGGCTGTTTTTTAAAGGAAGGGGTCAATTATACTGCATTTTATTCAACTGTAAATCTCAGAAGCAAAGCCTCAAGTCATGTGACTATTTGGCATAGTTCTAGACATGTAGGTGTCTGTAAATTTTAAAGCTCAGATCTGCCAGGACAATGACCTAGATTCCTCTTCAAGTTTGGTCCTGTAGGGCTCGTTGCCTCATGCAGGATAATAGCACTATTCTCTGTACCTTGGCTTCTAGCCAGATCAGACTAAGTTAGTAAAGACGTGTTGTTGATTAAGATGAATTTAAAAGAAATACCTCAAATCTCTACCTCTACAGTAGTGATTTGGTATCTAAGGAGTTAACTACAATAGAAGAAGAATAAGTGTCAAGTGGCAAAATCAAATAAGAGATTTTAACCTGACCCTTGCAATGGAGTTCCTGAATTTTTGGAACAGATCAATTTATTCAATTGTGTACTCCTTTTCTAACAGTTCATTTTTGAGGCACATCTTAGCATGACCCAACCAGTTGAGGTGTCAAAACAAAAACACTTCCAGGTACTTTAGGTTCTGAGTAAAGTTTCTTTTGTTTTTAGATAGTACAATTCCTTCTCCCGTGAACTTGTGTCTCATATACTTTTCCTGTG
This sequence comes from Enhydra lutris kenyoni, assembly GCF_002288905.1. Classification (NCBI taxonomy): domain Eukaryota; kingdom Metazoa; phylum Chordata; class Mammalia; order Carnivora; family Mustelidae; genus Enhydra; species Enhydra lutris. The sequence goes on along the minus strand of NW_019154087.1, from coordinate 59,827,926 downwards.
GTAGTTTGGGACTCCTCTCTTCAAGTTCACAATAATCCATAATAATGTTACCAAAAGTAGTATTTCTGTGGCTTATTTCATTCATCCACATTTTGAAAATTATCTCTCAAACAAATAACATATTGGGACTTTATTTTTATTACTTTAAATCCTTATCTCTTACCCCCTTCTCATTCTTGAGGGAAAACATTCAACAGCTTTAAGGTGAAATGAAGGATAGTATTTTCTGTCACTAACAGAAAAAGAATTTTAAATTATTATTATTTATTTATTTATTTTTTTAGGAAGGAAGACGTAATAACAATTTTGGCCAGGAGTTTTACACCAAAAGTCATGCCGTTTTGGATTTTCTCAAAACACTGTTTAAAAAGACAAGCTAACATTACATAGAAATAACAGTAACTACACATAAATGTAGAGTTGATTTTATTGAGTGAATTTCCCAGGTTACACTTAGGGTTGGAGGTGAGATTTCCAAGGAAGGTTATTTGTACTGTTGATGAGAAAGAATCTGTAGTAGTAAAAATTGTGATAATCTTTTATGGAGTGTCCGCTATACCCCAAGCTGTTATACACCTCCATCTCTAATTCTCACACCAATTTTGTAGGGAGATATCATAATCTCCTCATAAACTGAGAAGTTCAAGCCTAGGGAGAACAAGAACCGACTTAGAATTAAATGGTATGCAACTGGCTCGCTGAGTTTTGAACCCAACACCTGACTATAGAGCTCCGTCTTTCTTGTATAGAAGCGCATCTTGATGCAGACTCCCAGTATTCTAAAACTTCTCTAATGCCATTCCCTGCGTAGGAGGAGACGTTGCAGTAACTCTGCTGGCAAGAAGCTGGAAGGTGCTTAGACAATGATAGGATGGAAAATAGATGCGTTCTAGATCCCCTTCTGGGTGAAGAGAACACACTTCATCACCTATTTCATCCCACTCTTTACTCCATGATGTTCTGTCCTTCCACGCTGAAGTATAGGTGTGCTTAGTCATCAGTTAGATCAGTTATTACCAAGACTACAATGTGGTATAAACATCCCCTATAAGCCCAACCAGTCCCTTGTGCATCTTCTTCCTAGTGGTCTAGGGTAGTTATCAAGAAGCATTCCTGGGGCGCCTGGGTGGCTCAGTGGGTTGAGCCGCTGCCTTCGGCTCAGGTCATGATCTCAGAGTCCTGGGATCGAGCCCCGCATCGGGCTCTCTGCTCTCTAGGGGAGCCTGCTTCCTCCTCTCTCTCTGCCTGCTTGTGATCTCTCTGTCAAATAAATAAATAAATAAAATCTTTAAAAAAAAAAAAAAGAAGCATTCCTTACTCCTATTTAAAAAAATAAAATTCAAAGCCATATGTCCTGATACTTAGAAGGCACTAAATATTTGATCGTTAAATAGATGACATGAATTAGACTTGTATCATTGTTGTATGGAAAGCCCCAGTGCTCTCCTTGTGAATTCCTAATGATATTGTAACCAGGGTGATACTAACTGGTCTCAAAATATCTCTGAGGAAGAGAGCTATACGCTGGAAAAAATTTGAGACATATACTAGAAGTTAGCTGACATTAAGATCTCTGCAGAGGGCTTAAGACTTGTGATCAACCTGGGGAAAAACCTTGGGGCTAAGTATGCCATCCTGGGGACTTTAGCAATTTCTATCACCATGGGACATTTGGTGCAAAGTGACTTCCCTGTAGAAACTGGCGAAGGACTGAGTTTTACACTTAGGATGACCTGGACTCAAACAGAGGCAGCACACATGTATGCAGAACAGAAGCAAAGGAGATCATGAGAGAAAAAGCAGTCAGGAATCCTTAGAGAACTTCAGGGGTTTAAGTCTTTCCCAGGCATGGCACTGGGCAAAGGAGTCCATTTCTTTCTTTTGTTTCAAGAAGGCTCAGCTAATGTTTGGATTTCAATATAATTTAACAACTAAACCTGTCATCCTCAGTAACCCCCTCAACCTCTCTTTCCTATCTTTAATATGGAGTGTCAGTTCTGAACAGAATTTTCAACTTGTTCTCTTCAGTCTTGAGCTTTCAGATATGAAGGGATTGGCTCAGCAATACTTTTTTTTTTTTTTTTTTTTTTTTGGTAATGGGAGTGAGGGGAGCGGGATCAGGAAAGAAGGAAAGAAGATCTCATCGCTGTAGAACACTTGACTGCAAAGCATGGACACAGGTAGTCGCAGGAGGAAATGAATAAGGAATCGCCTTTAAAAAATGACTCAGAATTCTGACTCAGAGGCGTTTGGGCCAATTTCTGATCTCATCGTGGAGCTTCCTAAAGCACCTGGGCTTTCCTTGGAGGTCTTGTACCTAGACTGGGGCTTAGGCCACACCTGTTTGGCCCTGAGGGAATGAGCTGACAGGAACCCTCTTCAGTACGATGCAGCTGCTCCCATTATATCAGACACGGATCAGAGTGATAACTTTTCTAGAGGCATAATTTACCATCTATTTTAGTCATGAATGACAAATTAAGGCACATTAAAGTGCTTTTAAAATGATGCAAACTTTCCTTGTTTAGGGAGCTCAGTAAGTTTGTGTTCGACAATAGTTAGCTTTAATAGCTGTCCTATTATCTAGAATTTTACAGAAACCCTTGTTTCAAGTTCAAATTCTGATCCAAATATGAAAACTCACTGTCAAGAAAAAAAAAATGAAAGTTCCACAAGCTAAGAAATAAATTTTATGTAAGATTGTAAATCAGGTCTTTCATAGGAAATACTTGAAAGAAGAAATTGGCTGGAGGAAAATAATTTTACTTGAAGGGGTATTTGATAGAGATTGAACAGGCTTTTCCTTAATATATCTTGTTCTGCCTACATTAAAAAGTTTTAATTTAGTAAAGTAACCTGAGAGGGATTATTAACCAGAGTCTGCTAAAAAAAAAAAAAAAAAAAAAGGATCTGAAACTATTTCCTTTTTTCCATAAGAATCTGCAGACAAGCCATCTGCGGTTGATGAGGTGGGCAAATAGACTTTAAGAAGCTCCTGTCTTCCCTTGTCTAATAAGTCTTTAACCTTTGAAGAGTCTCAGAATAATGGGCCAGTTTTATAGCTTATGGGGTTTGGCTCCAGGGATTTTTCACAAATACAAACTCCCAAACTCCCAGGGTGACCAATGATCCTGGTAGGAAACTGGGAATGGAGTCAGGGGAGAAAAAAGCAAATCAGTGACTCAGAATTGCACAAATGTATGAGATCACCTCTGTTAGGAATGGACACTCTACAGCATTTTCAGACCATACTCAAGACTGACCCAAATCCAACAGTGAGCACCAGATTAATCTTAAGAATGACTCAACCAAGTTTCCGAATAAATGAATTTGGCTCTGCAGATGAGCAGCAGGAAACGAACTGCCTATGACAATCCTCACAGTGTTATCTTCTCCCCCCTGCAAGCTCCCCCTCTCATCTGAATCTTCCCTCACACACCACACCCTCTCTGTGCTCTCCAAGGTCTTGTAAGGAGTCTTCGGTATACAATCAGGCCAAGTGGTGACTGTTCTTTGGCTATGGGGAATGGCAGGAGAGTTCCCCCAGCTGAAAATAGTAGGTTCTCCTGTGGAGGGAAAGGGGGGAGGCAGTGAAATTCCTACTCCTCAGTGGACACTTAAGAGAGAATAGGAAAGAAGGCAGCAGTGAGGGCTAACCTAAGCTACACACTAGGCAACCTGAGTTGGGAGGAATTGGCAAAACCGCCCCTGGCAATCATCTTCACCTCCACCCTCCCCAGCACCAAAGCCTTTGTGCTCTTTGGAGGTGCTGGCAGAGCCTGTGCTGGGCAGTCTTGCCTGAGAAATCTGGTGAGCTGTCTGCTGCTTCAGCCAAGCAGGGCTGCTACTGGATGATGTAAGCAGTACCTGTTCTTCAAGGGCAAAGGGTGTGTTCTAGAAAACTAAGGAAAAGGTGAAAACTATTTTAATTTATATGCAATCACTTGACCAATCACTTGACTCTACAGCCTTCAAAAAATGTTTCGTTTGTTGATACATTATCGTCACTCTGGAATTTTCTGAATTCCTAAATTCTCGAAGACGGCTCCAGCTGCCACCACTTGAAAGATGAGCAGATTGCTGTTTTTATCTACACACCAGGGTTTCTCAAGTTTAGCACTGTTGACATTTTGGGATGGAAAATCCTTTGTTGTGGGGGGACTTCCCAGTACACTGTCAGTCAGCAGCATGTCCAGCCTCTACCCTCTGGCTGACAGTAGCGGCCTCCTTTCCCAGTTGTGACAACCAAGAATATCGCCTGACGTTGACAAATGTCTCCTGGGAAACAGAATCTCCCTGCCCCCAAGAAGCACTGCTCTATACAGATACCATCCAGGACCTGGTGCTTGGGCTTTTCACCTACCCTCTTGTCACAAGGTGCTCCTGGCCATGTCTCCTTGCCCAGAGGAAACATTTGATTTTTCAAAAAGAAACCCAGGGGGAAATATCTTTAAAATTTACAAAAGAATTAATGGAGAATAAAGACCTGAACTGATGATTTGGTATGTTAGGGTTTTAAAGATTCCTGGTGTTTTAGCATTAGGCCCATTTCACAGATGTCCGGGTTACCCTCTGAAGCATAACCCCTTTGAACCCAGGTAGCACTAAACTCCGCTGTTAGGACCACTGAGCTGGCTAATGATCAGAAACTAGGTTTATGATTAGAACCCAATTCTGGATTCTAATCTGTACTTGGACATTGACTCAACTGACATTTTAGTTTGTTAGTCTATGAATTTCTGGCTACCTCAGTTTTACCAGTTCTGGAGTAAAGATAGAGCGGTGTCCCTCTCCTCTCCTCCTCACAATTCCTAAATTAATAGACTATTGCTAAGATGTCGGGGCCAGTGCCCAGGTAATAGTCAGTTCTGAGCTGTGCTGGGTGGAGAAACCTCTAGTTGAAGCTCAGTTGAGACGTCTAGCGAGGTGTGCAAAAAGTGGGCTCTGTATTCTAAAAAGGGAGTAGTTACATAAATATGGGGTATTTCCAGTCCTTAATGGTTTGCCATGAGTGCGGCATATACTGGTTATCAGGGAGTGGAGAATCTCAGCTTTCTTTTTCATGGGGTTTGGATCCTGATCGGCACTGCTGGGATAGAAAGCCATCTTTTCTTTCAGGTCTCTTAAGGACCCTGAGAGGTGATGCAGTGTACTGCTGGTATCTTAAAGTGCTCGAACATTCTGGCTAAACCAAAAAATTTCAGACATTTCTTCCCAACCTCAAAATGACCAGAATATAAGCTAATTGGTAACATCTAAACACAGCTTTAATGCAGATACACCTACAATAGTTAGCAACATTTCTTTATTGGGTTTCAGGGAAAGGAGTTTATCGAACCAATGTTGTTTTCCTGACATTTTGCCTATACATAGTATGTCACTGTGTGAAAATCACAGATCTGGTCTCCTAAGAGTGCTAAGAGGATTCCCCAAGTTGACTCTGAAATTGTTCTGAAAACTCTGCTCACATAGGTAGTGAGTGGGTAGGCTGCTTGGTTCCACCCTCTGCTGGGGAGCTTTTCACCAGTTATTGTGTCCACAATGCTCCCTCAGCTGGTGTCTCAGAAAACAACAGGCTGTTCATCAGACTGGCCCTGAGCTCTTGGAGTTAAAATGCCCAGGTCAGGGACACACGTGGTCCCTGCACTCGGGACTGGATTCCCAGTTCCTCTCCCTTTCCTATTCTATGGAAGGGTACTTGCACATGTAGTCCTTACTGGGAAGTGACGTGTGGGCTGGCTCTAGTCCCTAATAAAGAATCTTAGAGCTGTTGGGTTAGTAGAGAAAACTGGGGGGTGGAAATGCAAGACTGGTTTCAAAATCTTTTTTTCTGGGACTTACCGATATTATCAAAGTTGTATTGTTGGTCACACCTCTCGTGTCCTCATCTGTGAAATGCCTTAATAGTATTTTTCCCCCTTTCTTCTCCTGCACGCATGCATATGACAGAACACATCCTCACACATTCACACTCACTCACATATTCTACTTATACTGATAATACAGACCACTCACAAGGATATTGTAAGAAATGAAACTGGATACTGGTCATGAAACCACCTGGAAAACTGCAATGGGCTATAAATGCAGGATTATATTTATTATGCACAATGGATGGTATATCCTGCACTCCTTATGTCTTTCGGAGGCTTCTCAATACACTGGGGTTGCTGTTACATCTGTTATTAGAAATATGAATGTCTGTATTCTTGTTGGTTAGAAATCCTACCATATTAACTAATTTGAATTTTCACTATAAAAAACTTTACAGTTGGGGCGCCTGGGTGGCTCAGTGGGTTAAGTCTCTGCTTTCCGCTCAGATCATGATCTCAGGGTCCTGGGATCGAGCCCCGCATCGGGCTCTCTGCTCAGCAGTGAGCCTGCTTCCCCCTCTCTCTGCCTGCCTCTCTGCCTACTTGTGATCTCTCTCTGTCAAATAAATAAATAAAATCTTAAAAAAAAAAAAAAAACAACTTAACAGTTATGTTGGAACTGGTTTAAAATTATAATGGGGCGGGGGACTCCAGTAGACATTCCAAACAAATGTACTTAGTGTGTGTGGTACTTTGTTGAGGGAATATTTTGCTTACCACCATATTCTCAGTACCTGAGCCAGAATAAATGTTAAATAAATGAATGAAAATACACAATAACTTTCCATCAAACTATCCCCCCTCAAGTCTATCCATATTCTCGGCTATGAGAGAATTTTCCATCACACATGGTCCACATTTGAATGTTCATATTCAGAACACAGCTGGGTGTTCTTTAAGTTTACTCATTTTTGGATGGCAGAGACAAATCACAAATTGAAATAGAAGACACTTAAACAATGTCCCTGACATGCTTTGGTGATTAAGATAGAAAACAATCCTTTAGATGCCTTAAAAGTGACTTTATTTTATATATCCCACTTTTCATTAAGCAAATCATACAAATTAAGAGTGTTAACACATATCCTAATGAAGGATTAAGTTGAAACCTAAATGAAAAGATGACAAAATACAAAATAATTATTTTTGGTTGAAATCCCGAGAAGATGATTCATGATCATGTTTCTTTAAAATTATATTTGTTTAATGTGAGAGGCCCAGTAAAGGTATCACCTTTGTTATTTGACATTAGATCCATGTCTGCTGGTGTTCAAATCGACTTAGACTATAACATTATAGTGGCTCAGCAGGGAGATGCTTATAAGGTGTGTGGAAATTAATAATATTAATTGCTGCACATTAAAATTGAAGAAAAGAGGTAAAAAAACATGGTCTTAAGGTACTACCTAAGCTAAGCTGGTACAATCTAGACTCTCCTTTATTCAACTTAGTCAAACTGATTGGTAGATTGAAGATCTAACTAGATAAACCCGTCTAGGAAATAACCGGCCAGCAAAAGACAGCCGTTTGTATGGTTCAGGGCCTCACTATTCCCAGTGTGGTCTGCAGACCATCAGCATCAGTATCATGGGGGGTCTTGTCAGGAATGCAGAATCTCAGTCCCCAGCCCAGACCTACTGAGTCAGATTCTGCTTCGACAAGAACCTTTGGTGATTTTGTATGCAAGCTACATTTGGAGAAACACAGATCTAGGAGATAATTTCTTAGTTTCAGCATCATCTATGTACTTTCACATTTTTTTTTATAACTTTAAGTGTAACCTCAGTTGACTCATCAACAACATAAACTGAGCAAAATATCCTAGGAATAAAGTCTCAGGCTTCACTGCTTCTCATCCTCCTGCTTTTTCCCAAAAGAATGCAAAGAAACAAGTCTCTATATTTATTTTAGTTTTGGACATATCCTACCTGTCTTTCCTCTTGTCCCTCAGGCTAGCTGATAAGTACATTAAGGTTGCAATATACAACCTTAGGTTCAAATCCTAACAGAGAGGAAAAAAGAGAAAGTTCACCAGTGACGACTGTTTCACTATCGACTCTAGGTATTTGTTTGTTCCAGTCCATTCTGGCTTTCAATGAATGGGAAAGTACTGGAACCGAGTAGAATGAAATCTCTCAAGAGTGGAAATCTTCCATTTACAGGCAACTGGCTTGGGTTGGAGGCAACAATGAGTATAACATTATGTTTTAAACAAGTAAAGGTATTTTGAAATAATTTTCTATGTAATTAAAAAAAAAAAAAGCCTTGTTAAGCTACCAAATGTTCTTTTTCACACCAGGGGTATAAACATAATTCTGGTGTTTTCAAAAATGTGTTGTTGTGGTGTTTTGTTTTGTTTTGTTTTCTGGTATTTAGTTTAGGAACAATGAACTATATCTTTAAGTATCCAATATTATACTCACGTCTACTTACCTTGAAATACATCGATTTAAATCTGCTTGTGCATATACATATTGTCTCATGTAAAAGGGATTGCTGTAATATCTGAGTATTCCCATGTTTTTCAGATTCAGTTTCTCAAATTATCATAGATTGAAACTTAGCCATTGGTTGCATTTGACAGTGAAAGCTGACTGTCATGATTACTCACTCTGTGCTTCAATATGGCATTTCAGTTAATATTCAGTGTCCCTTCGGGGGAAGACATCATTCTTACCTATATTATATGAAAATAAAAACTGAGCTTTCAGGAGATTAAGTAATTCTCAAACAGCTGGACTTTACATGGTATGACCAAAGCTGCGTTATTAACTATCCTGTTAAACTATTTTGACCTCCCACTGTGGGAGATTTAATGGGACTTCCAAGGGATTGAAAGCAAGGTCTGCCTCAGGCAAAAGTATAGAGCTGAAGCTTATTTTTAGATTCTTTTTTTCCCCTTTATCCCTTTCTCTGGTCTCCATATGTTCTTCTTTTTCAATAAAAACCCTTTCCCTAATTTGACAAATAGAATACTGCTAGGAGTTTGTTATCACTGGAAATCGAGATAAACATACAGCCCCAACTGGAACTGTAAACAGTGCTCCACTGAATGTTAATGAGTGTGCCTCGATATTCTCCGCTTAAATGTTTGGGAAAATTCTGGGTTTGAAAACATAAGGAACTCTCTCTACCATATATGTTTTTTTTCCCCCTTAACACTAGGGATCTGTACCTATCTATCTATCTATCTCTGTCATCTGTCAATCATCTATTAGCTACATGTGTAATTTTCCTCATATCCACAAACATTGTCCATGCCCTGACTATCTGGAACACTGATTTGGGAAGCCCTTATAAAGGCTATTAGATCCAGAGTTGCATTTTCTGATGCCCTAAATTAACAGAGCGATAAGTCCAGGGACACTGCTTACCCTAGAAGATCTCAGAGAACAAAAAAAAAAAAAAAAAAAAAAAAAAAAAGTTTTTAAACGTTCAGTTAACAAGTCATTTGTGAATATTCCAGACCGCCTTGTCTCAGTGTGTGCTCCATCTAAAGATCTAAAGGAAGTACACAGGACATTCAAATAGCTTTGAAAACCAGGGGTCTTTGTAAAAGATCCTCCAGGAAGGGAGGGGATTCACAGCGCCTCACAGGCATTCCTGAACTTCCTCATTCACAGCTCCCTTCTTCCCTAAGTTCCACTTCCCAGGCAGCTGCTTCCCTATTGCCCCTGGCCTCTAGCCGGCTTTCTCTGTTTACTTCCCTTCTCTTTTGGTCAAGGCTCCTTCAAGAGGTCCTGGAACTGAATGTCATTCTTTTATAAAGATCAGCGTCACCTGTCACCTCTCTCTCATTTTCCAAACTGCTTCTTTACCCTTCACTCCTGTCCCTAACACCACAAATACCCTCTTCCGTAGAAAGAGAAGAATTGCAAATGCTTTTGATATATTTTTAAATTTTCTCAAAGAAGGAAAATCTGAATTTAACTATACTAAAAGATGTTGCTGTATTATGTGTAAGATCTGCTTATTTGTGTTTTTTTCAGATCATTTAAAACTACTGAATTTTGTAGAAAGAGCTCCTATAGTTTATCTACCAACCATTTTGTGTACCACAGAGAAATAAAATGCCGCCAAGTTTTGTAAGCACTACTGACTGTAGGAGGTCTTCCAATTTTAAAGATATTAAAATACATAAAAAAAACATCTTTTTGTGGGGGGAGAGCAGGGAGAGGAAAAGGGAGAGAATCTTAAGCAGGCTCTACACGCAGCACAGAGCCCGATTCAGGACTCAATCTCAGGATTCTGAGTTCATGACCTGAGTTAAAATTAAGAGTCAGACACTTAACTGACTGAACCACCCAGGCAGCCTTGAAAAAAAAAAAGTGTCTTAAAATAATTAAATATAATGTATTTCCTTATATATTCTGTAAGTAGTTTATCTATTTTTCAGACTTGTATTTGTATAAAAATTTCACAAGTGAGTTTATTCTTTCTAGATCAGTTTTCCTCCAAATATAGACCATGGATTTGCTATAATAGAATTACCTGGGGTTGCTCATTTAAAATACTGGACCCCAGGTCAGGTCTATTGAAACAGAATGTTGAGACAGTACCTGGACTGCAATATATTTTAAACTATTCAGATGATTTTAGTATGCAGACAGAGAAGAGAACTTCTCAAAAGTGGTACCTGGGCCAATAGCAATGACATCACTTGAATGCTTCTTAGAAATACAGAATCTCAAATCTCACCCCAGCTTTCTGTCCCATTGAAGCAAAATCTGCATATTGACTATATGCCCAGGTGATTCATTATTGTTACATTAAAGTTAGAAAAGCATTGTACACCGGGGTTTCTCCAAGTGTGATTTCTGGATCAGCCGCAGCATTATCGCCTAGGAACTTATTCAAAATGCAAATTCAGAAGCCTCAACCCAGATTTAGTCAATCAGAAACATGGGGAATAGGGTGGGGTGGAACTCAAGTTATCTGTGTTTTAATAAGCCTAGAGGTGATTCTGATCTATGCTAAAATGAGGGAACCTCTGCTATAACCTATTCTTTCCTTAAACACAGGTAAAGGCAAGTGCTCATTATGTTAACTCAAGGCGCAGAGTTTCAGCTGGGGGCAGATACCTGTTTTGCAGTCATGGTGATTAAGAGACATTAACTAGCGTCTCAAGGGCTAAATAAGCCATCAATCCCAAATGTTAAAATAATAGCAGACATAACAATTGGGAAAAGCCAGGTAATAAAATACTGGTGAATGTCAGTCTCTCATTTTTAAATGAGTCAGAGAATGATAAATATACTCTAAGCCCGAGAAATTTTTCTAGCTCTAATCTTTTACTTTATCATTTTTCCCTTGACTATTCAGGGCGTCTATTGACAAAGCCATCATATTGTAAGTTCTCTGTTGTATCTAATGAGTTCTGCTTTCAAATGCTGCAAGCTTTCTACTCAAATTCAGTGGAAAAGATCAGGTACTGAATATTTCCCAACCTACATAAAGGGGAAAGTTGACGATATGAAGCCTTTGGGGAAGGATTCATCATTCAACTGATTACTGGATACCAACCGTAAGACAGATGATATTGGATACTAAGAATTCAAAGATAAAAAGGCAATTCCTTTCTTCAAAGAGCCTACAGTCTGTTAGGGAGACAGACACAGCAACTAAATCATTTTGTTTTAATATGATTGGTGTAATGGAGGCATGGAGTGATCATTTTTTTTTTTTAAAGATTTTATTTATTTATTTGTCAGAGAGAGAGAGAGAGAGAGAGAGAGAGCGAGAGTGAGCACAAGCAGATAGAGTGGCAGGCAGAGGCAGAGGGAGAAGCAGGCTCCCTGCTGAGCAAGGAGCCCGATGTGGGACTCGATCCCAGGATGCTGGGATCATGACCTGAGCCGAAGGCAGCGGCTTAACCCACTGAGCCACCCAGGCGTCCCGGAGTGATCATTTTTTATAAGCACTGGCCTAACAGCAGTTTGAATATGGATTCGGGGAAGGTGGCTATAACAAGGCGAGAGATCAGAAGATGCTACCGTATGAGTTTGAGCAGGAGGCTGAGCAGTGGCAAAATGTAGAAGGAATCCATACAAGCGTTTTCTAAAATACGATGACTTACAATCAGCTATTGATCCATTATACTCATGAGGGGTAGGAAGTAAGTGATTTAAAAAAGTTTTTTAATCTCTGACTTTGGAAGGTTTTATAAAAACCATATTTTAAACTATCCAACAAATGTCTGATGCTTTTCAACTTGCTCTTTTTATTATCTCCAGCACTCTGTGATTATATTGTTTATGCCAGTATTATGCTTAATTAAGCATAATACTGGCATAAAGAGTCAGAAAGCAAGATGCGACACAGACCATCCAAAAATGCAGTTACCCTGGCAAGCTAAGGATAAACCTTACAAAAAAACGGGAGACGCTTCCCAGAAATTGTTTTCCCTTTAACTAAAAGATCTAAAAATAAGAGGTTATAGTCCAAGGATAATTGAGCATAGTGATCATGATGATGTTACTAGTCTCCAGCATTTAGAAACATAGTATCAAGGTTTATATTCCACACCAATGATGTTACCCTGCCTCATACATTTTAAAGATACTCTAATGCTTTCTTGTTACAAAACAAACAGACCTCAGGAAAGAGGGCCTCCTACACTCATTACTTTCTCCAGAGAGTGCTGTCTATTCCAGCCTGAGGCAGTTCCTCCCCAGTTGCCATTTGTTCTTAGGACTCTTCGCATCCCTCCATCATAGCACTCATCCTACTGAACTGTAGTGACTGATCTATTGCCCTTTTCCCCACAGATAAAACCCAGAAGGGTATTTGGGTTCTATTTACTTTCATTCATTCACTCATTCTATATTTTAGGTGCTGTTTTAGGTACTGGGGGTATAGCATAGGAAAAGACAAACTACCAGTTCTTAAGGAGCTAGAGGTCTAGCGGAGGGAGATGGAGAAACACATACATGGGGAAGTAAATAAGTAATTCTAAATGATGATGTGTAATACATGATTAATAGAATAAGGCAACCAGGATGAAAAGAAATGGGGTGGAAGAGGGATCCTTTAGCGAGAGTGTTCAGAGCAGGGCTTCCTGAGATGGTGACTTCTGAGTTGAGACTTTGGATCATGAGAAGATAAAGAAGGACTTTAAAGAAGTTTCCTGGCAAAAGAAGGTATAAATGCACAGCTCCTGAGATTTCCTGAGTTTGGAAATGAAAAGAAAGGCAATTTATTCAGAGCATAGCTATAGGAGTAAGATGGGGAAAAGAGTGTTAGATGAGTTTGGAGAGGTGGATAGGCTCTTGCTGGCTTTACTTGTACATGGCATTGAGGAAAGTGGGTTTTGTGCTAAAAGCAATAAAAAGTTTCTGGTGGGTTATAATCAGGGGAAGTCATGATCAGATTTATATATTTAGAAGAACACTCTGGCTGTTTTCGGAAGACAAAAGGAGGGCTATAATATAGGAGGTGGCTGTTGAGGTCCAGAGAAGAAATGATGACTTGGACCAGGGTAGAGCAGTGGAATGTTTAGATTTGGAGGTTATGCCTATAGGCCTTTGGGACAGCCTGAGCCCAAGGCTTCGGTTAAGCATCCAGGTAGAGAGGGTCGTGCTACTTACTGAGACTGTATGAGGAAGGCACTGGGAAGTGCATGGCAACTCGAGTGTTTTTGTTTTTGGACAAACTGAGTTTGAGAGAGCTGTTAGATACCCATATCTTCTGAAAGGATTCCAGAGCCAAATCAAATGTGCACAGTCCCCTTTGTAGTTTTTTAACACAACAGAAAAGTGGTTAAGATCCTGAGCTTTGAAGGAAAATAGACCTGAATCTGTACCCCAGTTTTCCTATTAAATCAAATATGCCATGACACCTGGGGGGCTCAGATGGTCTGCCTTTGGTTCAGGTCATGATCTCCTGGTCCTGGGATGGAGTCCCATATCGTCAGGCTCCCAGCTCAGCAGGGAGTCTGCTTCTCTCTCTGCCCCCACTGCTTGCTCTCTGTCTCTCTCTCTCTCAAATGAATAAATAAAATCTTAAAAAAAAAAATCAAATATGCCATCTTGGATAATCAACTTGAGTCTCAGTTTTCATATCTGGCAAACATGTACCTCATGGGGTTGCTGTGAAGATTAAATTAGATTATGTGGGCCACCTGGGTGGCTCAGTGGGTTAAGCCTCTGCCTTCAGCTCGGATCATGATCTCGGGGTCCTGAGATCGAGCCCCGCATCGGGCTCTCTGCTCAGCAGTGAGCCTGCTTCTCCCTCTCTCTGCCTGCCTCTCTGCCTACTTGTGATCTCTCTCTCTCTCTGTCAAATAAATGAATAAAATCTTTAAAAAAAAATTAGATTATGTATGTGAAATGTTTTGAGGAATGTTTGGATCATAGCAAGTGTTCAACAGTGATACCCCAAACTGGTGATTATAATCATGGTGGGGACGAACTGGCTAAAGGGACAAACGCAGTGGGGAACTCCATCAGCAAGTAGAGAGAGACTTGTGGTCACCCCACTGCGACTGGTGTCAGGAAGGACAGGAAGTGTATTTGTCAGTCAGCAGGGCCTTTCCCCTCAAGCTTTAAGGTTCTCTTATTTCAGTTCTTAGGAGGACTGCACTGATTCCCCCTAGTTACCACGCTCTATGTATAATGTGTTCTCTGGTCATGAACAAAATGTTTTTTGTACACAAGATTTAAAAAAATTTTACTGAAATATACTTAACAAAAACTATACCATCTTAACCATATTTAAGTGTATAGTTCAGTGGCATTATGTGCCTTCAAATGGTTGTGCGGCTGTCACCAGCATCTGTCTTCAAAGCTCATGTCATCTTCCCAAGCTGAAACTCCAGCCATTTAGTAGTAACTCCCCATTCCTGCCTCTCCCAGACCCCCTGCAACCACTAACTACTTTGCGTTTCTATGAATTGACTACTCTAGGTAACTCGTATGGATGGAGTCTTACAGCATCAGTCCTTTTGTGACTGGCTTATTTCACTTTGCATCAGATCTTCCAGGGTCATCCATGTCATGGCACGTGTCAGAATTTCTTTTTTTTTTCATGGCCAAATAATATTCCATTGTGTGCCTATACCCCATTATGTTTATCCATTCATTTTTCAGTGGACACTTGGGTTACTTCCACCTTTTAGTTATTGTGAGTAACACTCTTATGGATATGGGTGTACTATATGGAAGGTTTTATGAGACAGTATAAATACTCAGTTACTTATTAATTCATTTACTCATTTTCCCCCCACCAACTATTTCCTGAAGGCTTACCGAGGCTAGCACTGATCATACTTATATGTGAAAGTAACTCCATTAGTTGTTTGCAGTATTCTCAAGAGGCACTAGAATTATTCAGAACACTAATTTATCTCCATGTTTAAAAACTGCAGAGGAAACTTTAAAGATCTTTTGGTTTGGCAATCCACTCAGCAAGCAATTTCTGAAGATTGATGTCGTGCATGGCATGAAATCTGCCTCAAAGAATCTTGCATTCTGCCCCACAAAACCAGAAAATGAAGTAAAAGGAAAAAAAAAAGACAGCAGTGGTAATAAACAGAAGGAGAAATGAGAGAGAAATGGCAAAGACAGGAAGGGTGGATACGATGAAGTGCAAAGTCGATCCATGGCCCAAAATGTTTTAAGATCTCTATGCTTCTTTCTTCATATAGGAATCCTGCGATCATTTTCAAAGAATAGAGCCAAAGAAATAAGCTCCAGAGAATAAAAAAATGAAGATTACAAAACCGAGTAGGACAAAAAGCCTAACAGAGGCATTTATTTAATGTGTCCAAGGCATACATTTATGCTCACCTCTTTGTTATCCCTAAAATGTGATTTGAGAAGAAATGTGGATAAGAGAAAACACTTTTAATTTTAGGTATATTGGAGAGTAAGAACTAATCAATATTCAGGAATTAACTGAGAGTGTCAATCCAGGACAAAAATGAATGTGAACAGCTGTGTTCCACAATCTGACCTCAGGACATTGGATCTTTAGTATTTCCATAATATGACTGTAAAAAATATGTCCCTCTAGCCTTATTTGCTTTCCTTAATGGATAATGCTTCTGGCTTGGACCTTTGTGTGGAAAAAAAGGATCTTTTGTCTCATAAAATGTTACAGATGCTGCTATGGTAACACACTTTAATTTTATTCCTATCTAAGAAGATAAACATGGAAAAATGCAATTGGCAATTTAATCTAATGTTTAACATTAGCTTTAGGTCCACAGAGCATTTTGGTTTTTGTTTTTAGGGAATATTGGCACTTTTGTTAACCTGCTGTACTCAATTAAGCAGAATCCTAAAGCCCTGCCTCAAAATACTAAAAAATACCATGTGGCCAAATTTCAAAACCCACAAGGGAAAGAAAGCATGCTGCTTCTATGACAGAATTCTTAGGTGGCCAGAATGAGTTTGCATTTGTGGGAAGTTTCTTCTGGACTAAAAACAAAACCAAACATCTCAGCATTTACAAAGATAGTATCAGTTTGGTTGAAACAAAACTCACGAGTTGAATAGAGAGACAATTATTGAATTTTTTCCCTACTAGGAAACCCTGCAACATGTTGCATTAAAACCTTCCTTGCTTAAAACTTCAACATTAAAGCAAGTTGTTTACTTTGCACTCAGTAAATAACCAAGGTTATTGCACCCTGAGGAGGTAATCTGAAGCCCTGATTCCCTGCTGAGGTCTAACAATATACATTTACACAGGAGATAGAAGCTTCCATGCTTGCCAGTGTCATAAAAACAAAGCAAAAAGCACAAGCAGAAGGAAAGACACAGGAAACATGGTCCATATTATACCGTATGGACTTAAATCCGGTGACATTTCAGTTAGAATTGCAAAGAAAAGCCGGCTCCCAGCTGTGTTTTTTAAAAGCTCATCTGTGTAGTGACTCTCACTTCATAATTGCTATTAATTTTTCTCTTCTGTAATATAAAGGCTTGGCAGCAGAAGAGTTAATGAAAGGTGTGGTCAATTTACACAGATTTTCAATTACAAAGCAGGAGAGATCCAGTCTGATCCTGATTCACCATATGGCACTCTGACCCATTAACCTGCTCCAGAGTATGTACTATTGTGTGTGCCTGGTTCATTCATTACGTGATTAGAAAACATGCCGTATGCTTAATTTCAGTTATTTTAGATCTTTCTAGAATAATAAAAATCATCATTCTTCTTGATTCATATACTAACATTTAGTTATATCCATAATGAATACACTAACACTACAATAATTTTCAAATACCACAACATACACAAATTGGTAGTAATTAAACTGAAGTGCCTACCTAGGTTGTTCTTGAAGCAAACTTCAGCACTCTGTAATATTTTCCTTTCATAAAAGTCCCCAAGTATTTACAGTCTGTAGATGAGATCACACTCTTGAAATGGCAGAGATTAAATGAGAGGAGAACGAGAGTGAAAGAGAGGTTGTTCACACTAACACTACTTGTATTGAAAAGATTCGACGGCACTGTCTTGGTTCTCATTGGTCACTCAGTGGCCTGGAACAATATTTGCCCAGTTGCTATGTAGAGAGGGGCGGCTGCCAATTCACTTCACTAATAAGCCTGAACCTGGCCTTTGCAGATAAGAGCAGTTATTGTTTGAGTTAATGTGTTTCCTGATAAGATGCTCACCAATGAAGGTAAAAGAGATACTTTTCTTTGTGGCGAACTGCAGAACTATTACAGACCTTTCTCGGCTGCCCTCCGAATTCTAACAGCTGTTGCAAAAGAGTAAACCAGCAGCAGAGATGATTTATGTGTGTGTGTGTGTGTGTGTGTGTGTGTGTGTGTGTGTGTGTGTTTTTAATTAGACTTTCCGCTTTCAGGAATGAACATCTAAAAAGATCACATTTAAATATTTTCTTTAAAAGGACGCTACAGGGGGGCCTGGGTGGCTCAGTAGGTTAAAGCCTCTGCCTTTGGCTCGGGTTGTGATCCCAGGGTCCTGGGAGCGAGCCCCGCATCGGGCTCTCTGCTCTGCGGGGAGCCTGCTTCCTCCTCTCTCTCTCTCTGGCCTGCCTCTTTGCCTGCTTGTGATCTCTGTCAAATAAATAAAATCTTTAAAAAAAAAAAGAAAAAAGGACACTACACCTGAAATATGTGAGAATAACTCACCCACTGCAAGTGTAAGATGCATTAAAATATAATTAAAGCATTCCATGTTGCCTTCGTGTGTGTGTGTCTGTGTGTATACCCATATACAATATAATAATTATTGTTATTTTTAGTGGAGGTTTACATTAGGGAAAATTTCCCAAATTTCAGGTGAAGCAGTTTGGATTTGACAGATATGCACACACACACCCCATCACTGAACTGTGAGCACACATAATGCACACATATGTGTGCCAGTTTGAACAGCACAGGACTAAGGTAAAGCACATGTCAATTTGTGCAGGGTTTAGATAAAAATTCCAAGGTAGAGGATTTTCTTTTTGCATTTAAAGAAATACCCTATTATTTTTCCAATATATATTGAATGTGAGTGAATTTTTTGTGAGATTGTGTAAAGACTATTTATTTATTTTAAAATTTTTATTTATTTTTAAAATTTCTTTTCAGTGTTCCAGAATTCATTGTTTATGCACCACACCCAGTGCTCCATGCAATACGTCCCCTCCTTAATACCCACCACCAGGCTCACCTAACCCCCGACCCACCTTCCCTCCAAAATCCTCAGTTAGTAAAGACTATTTAGACTCTGAATTTAACTTCATGTAATGAACAGAGGTTCATGAAAAGAAATGTATTGATATGCCTTAAGATACAATTTTTAGTAATGATTTTCATGTGCCAAATACTAAGAGAAAAATGGAATAAATAATTTATCTTAGCAGGTAAGATGTTTGGGGCACCTGGCAGGCTCAGCTGGTAAAGCATGCAACTCTTGATCTTGGGGTTGTGAGTTTAAGCCCCATGTTGGGTAGAGCAATTATTTTAAAAAACAAAACCCTTAAAAAACAAACAAACAAAAAAACGAAGTTATTTTCTAGTGCTCTGTTGTAAAATTTCTCGAGAGTATTATTAACTATGATGGAAATTCTCTACGTCCCTCTAATTTGCTCTTTATCAATAAGGTAAGTAAAACACAACGGATTTTTTGCTATATATTTGGTTATTATTAATAGAAATAAAAACTAATAATAGATTCATAGACGAGATTAATAAAATTTTTCAGAGAACTAGAAGGGACCATAGTACTTTAAATTCTGCCCTACAATACTGAGGAACTTCCATTTTCATCTTGAGTATTTTTCAAAATTAAAATGAAAAATTTAAATAACTGAAAAATAACCTCAATGGACAAATCAACACGTTTCTGGCATCTAAAAAAAAAAAAAGTTTCTTGAACTCAACTATGAAGATCATGTAATACTACTAAAATTCAGCTATTTCTAAGATGGAGCTCTAGGGACAACTGACAGGGCAAGTGAGAGGATATGCTTATAGCTAGAAAGCGTGCTGTAGAATACGGTTCCAGTTGTTTTCCTGAGTTGCTCCCCAGTGAAGACAAAATGTTTCGAAGGAACAATCTGGTGAATCCCGGGGTTCACTGCATTTGCTGGTCTCTGCTGAGACTGGCCAATCCATAGGGTCTCAATGTAAAAACTCTTCATTTTGTGTCCGTGAAAAACAAACATGTAAATGATTCCAATGTTTATATTAATATATAGATTTCTTTTGCTTAGCATTTCACTGCAGTATCTGGTGAACACCAAAGCTAGAAGAAATGACCGAGATTGATAATCCTCATGTCACTGTGGGAAGAAACATGCTAAGTAGCAATATGTTTATGAACCAGAACATGTTTATATTTTCATGGACTCATAAATCAATACAGTTTCTAAAATATAGGCACCTAGAATTGGTAATTATAGGTGAGAGTCTTCCTCTAAAAACAAAGAATTCTGTTCTTTATAGTAAGGTCTAAATCCAGAGAAGAGTTTAAGCTGAAGTTGGTGTCTCTAAAAATATATTAGTTTTTAGTAACTGATACTCTAGGACTCCCAGAGGAAATATTCTGTTGGATGATGGCCAAAGAGATTAGCTAAATGCTAAGAGACCATATCCTTTCTCTTACATTATCTCTGATCTATTTCACACTATTATAATCAAAATACTCCCTTTGTGTCCAGAATTTGGTTACAGGACAGGTCAAAAGTTCTATGGGTATTTTGAGGAAGAAGAAAAAAAAGCACTATACAACATAAAGCATACTAATTCTGTGATAGACACCAGCATTATTTGGCTAGATTTAGAAGATAAAATTTTCTCAAGGCTATAAAGTTTCATGGAACATAAAAAATATATAAAGACGATTCAGCTTTTCAATTATGACAGCTTTTCCTTTCAATTCAAAACAGGTTCTCTTCTATGAGCTTTTGTTTTTTTCCCATAAGGTGGGCTGATGGTGACAAGGTAAATATATATTATTCAGTAACAAATAAGAAATGATGTGACACAACGGCATCTTGCATCTAGGAAAGGTCTTTTCAGAGCATAAGTCTGACCATGAGCTTTTTTCTAGGCGGCCAGGGTTTTCCCTTTCCCTCTAGATGACATTCGAACTGGCCACTCTATCTCTTCCAAGTCTTATCCTATCCCTCTCTCTGGAGCTCACCCTGCTTCAGTCAAGTTGGAGTGGTTTTGGATGAATGAACATGTGGCATTCTTCCTCACCTCCAGCTTTCACACCAGATTCTCTTGACCTGAAACATCTTCCTTCTCTGCTTTTTCCTTGACTTATCTCTAAGCCTCCCAAGGTCTCAGTGGGGTGATGTATTTTCCCCTTGTTCTATATTGCCACGGCACTCGGGTATTCCTTTTTGTAGCACAGGTCACGTATGTAAGTACTTTTGCACAAAGGAATTGGCTCTAAACATCCCCTTCCATATCCTCAGATACTAGTAGTAGGATACTAGTAGGATACTAGTATCCTCAGATACTAGTAGTAGTAGTCAACACTCAATAAATATTTGTTTAATGACCATGAGTTTGAACAGGAATGGATGCTTATTTTGGTAGCACTGGTTAGGGAAAAAAGTGAAGGGCTAAAGTTTTCTCAAGGGTAATATATTGGTTTGAGGAAAATGCATGGCTTCTTATTGGGAGCAAAGATGAGGGTGGATCTGCTTTTGATCCATTTGGAGATCTATGACTCAATCTTAATCTGCAGTGATTTTCTCTAAAAACACGCAGCTACAGACCTAAAGTTAATAATTGTGTAAGTCCTCCTGGAATCTTGGGGAGATTAATGTTGTATACGTAGTATATACATCATTATCTAGGCTGCTGTTTTCATTTATTTCCATTTCTAGGGTCAGCCCCTCAAACTTTGAATTCCTCCATGGATTTCTGTCATTAATCTCAGTCATGAATTTTAAAGGCAAGGTATATTCCCTTCTTGGTCTTATATAGATAATATCTCGCTATGTTTACCCATAATTTTAGATTATTTCATCTTTTCAATAAGCTCTTGAAGAGCAGTGTGTTTCACTTGTATTTCTGTCTGTGCCTAACACAGTGTTATTCTATAGAAATGCCTCAGATTCTTGCTAAACAGACAAATGAATAAAAAGCAGTTACATTTGTCTAGAAAGAAATATAAGGAGACGAAATGTTAAAACTCACAGTAGATGGAAGGGGAGTAGGTCTCCTCCCCTGGGACCCTGGTTATATTGGAATCTACAAGGCCTTATCTAATCTCACTTTAGTAAGAAACACTGGCTTTATTAACATTTGAACAAGAGACCTGGACATGCTAATTCAGGTATCTCAGTAAACCTTGAGTGAATTCCCCTTGAGTCACGTTTGAATAGTGTGAACTATGATAATGCCCTAGTAAAGGACAGCAAGGCTTAGAATGGAGCTTTCATCCTCTCCACTTTGGTGAAGCTCAGATAAATTTTCTTTGGTAGTGCTTCTAGAATTGCTTCACAATTCTTTTGCTTCCATGGAACACAGACTGAAAGAGATGCCGTAAAGGGAGCTGCCTAGTTCCTGGAAGATCTTAGTTTGTAATCCACATCACACTACACAATTTTTTTTTAATGTATTGTATCTATAAATAGGGAATACCTCCCCTTCTTCACAGGTACATGTACCATTGTACACATACACAATGGTTTTTCTTACTAAAATATTACACCTCAAAATCTCCACTCATTTTGGGGCACCTGGGTGGCTCAGTGGGTTGGAGCCTCTGCCTTCGGCTCAGGTCATGATCCCAGGGTCCTGGGATCAAGCCCCGCGTCGGGCTCTCTGCTCAGCGGGGAGCCTGCTTCCTCCTCTCTCTCTGCCTCTCTGCCTACTTGTGATCTCTGTCTGTCAAGTGGATGAATAAAATTAAAAAAAAAAATCTCCACTCATTTAAAAGATACATGTATTAAAATTACTAACATAAAGAAAAGCTGGGGGGGGGAATTTTTATGTAACACTTTGCGGGTTTCTCAATATGCCCAGTTACACTGAGATTTGGCTTTAATCCTTGAGGTGGTTGGTGGAAGATAGCTGAATAATTTCATGATGGCTCAGTTTTTTCTCTGTGCCCCTAAATGATAGAGACCCTCAAACTCTAATTTCATTTTCTAGCAGATTAGATTCACGGGATGCTATGACTTTAAATGCCTTTATATGCCACCTCCCAATCTTTTATTTCTGGCTTTATCCTTTCCACTGAGCTCCAGATTCTTATGTTCAACCGTTCTGAGATCACTGGTCAGAAAACTGATCTGTATCTCCAGTTCAACATGCAGAAAATCTTGATGCCAACTCTTTTCTTGATCACTCACCTATGATACCTGCCCACCCACCAGCTGTTCACATTTCTGTTAGTAGATCCACTATCCACTCAATTGCACAGGCTCCAAATTCACTTTTATTTTTTTCATCTGTCAATCAACCTGCCAGAAAGTTCTTCCAGCTGTAACTTACCTTACATATATTGTAAATTCCACTTCTGCTCACCATCTCCGTGGCTACAACAAGCCATTTTATTTTCCTGTTGAACTCCCTCATCTATCTTCCTTCACATACTCTCCTATATATAGTCCATACACAGAGTATGGAGCCACAGGCATCTTCTGTAAGCAAAACTAAGAACACTTTTTTTCTTAGAATTATCTAATGGCTTCCTGTTGCAATTAAGAGTCCCACTCTTTTTCCATGGATGGCTTAGGGCCCCACATGGTTTGGTTCATTCTACCCTCTAGCAGCACTGGCCTTTCCACTCTTCAAACATGCCACTCTCATTCCCACCTCAGGACCTTTCTCCACTGGCTTCCTCTTCCATAAATCTTTCCCCTGCTAAATTGTTCTCAGGGAGCTCTCTCCTGACCACACCATCTAAAGTAACCCTGCGTCCCTTGTTACTCTCTAATATACATCTTTATTTTCCTCAAGCACTTAAAACCATTTAAAATATGGTGTTTACATATTTATTTATTTGTTACTTTCTTCCTCTTGCCAGAGCATAAGCTCCCTGAAGGCAAGAACTTAACCCATCTTGTTAATACCCATATCCCCAGTGCCTAGAATACCAACTTATTCCTAAACCTCTTTAATAATGAATGGATGAATCTCAGACATTATTTGTGTCCTCTGTACCTCTGTTTCCTACTTTAAGTATTGTAAATTTTAGAAATAATATATAAAAATCACCTTGTATAGTGCCAGGAACATAAAAAACCTTGAACAGAAATTTGGTGACTGTAGTGGTAAGAGTGCTTTTCCCATAATACTTAGCACATACTGGGAGGTAAGTTGTTAGGTGAAAAAGACACTTGGATGGTAGTTCACCATCCACAAATCAATGAGTGGGATACACCACAATAGTAAAAGAAAGGACAAGAACCATATGATCCTCTCAACAGATCCAGAAAAACCATTTGACAGAATACAGCATACTTTCTTGATAAAAACTCTGCAGTGTAGGGCTAGAAGGAACATACCTCAGTATCATAAAAGCTATATACAAAAAACACACAGCAAATATCATCCTCAATGCGGAAAGACTGAGAGCTTTTCCCCAAGGTCAGGAATACGGCAGGGATGTCCACTCTCACCACTGTTGTTCAACATAGTACTAGAAGTCCTAGCTTCAGCAGAGAAATAAAAGGCAACCAAATTGGCAAAGAAGAGGTCAAACTCTCACTCTTAGCAGGTGACATGATACTCTATGTAGAAAACCCAAAAGACTCCACCCCAAAATTGCTAGAACTAATACAGGAATTCAGCAGTCACGGGATATAAAATCAACACACAGAAGTCAGTTGCATTTCTATACACTAACAATAAGGCAGAAGAAAGAGAAACCAAGGAATCTATCCCATTTACAATTACACCAAAACCCATAAGATACCTAGGAATAAACCTAATCAGACGTAAAGGATCTGTACTCTGAAAACTATAGAATGCTTTAGAAAGAAATTGAGGAAGACACAAAGAAATGGAAAACATTCTATGCTCATGGTTTGGAAGAACAAATATTGTTAAAATGTCTATGCTATCCAAACTAATCTACACATTCAAGGCAATCCCTATCAAAATACCATCAACATTTTTTCACAGAGCTGGAACAAATAATCTTAAAATTTTTATGGAACCAGAAAAGACCCTGAATAGCTGAAGGTATGTTGAACAAGAAAACCAAAGCTGGAGGCATCACGATCCCAGACTTGAAGCTATATTACAAGCTTTAATCATCAAGACAGTGTGGTACTAGCACAAAAACACACACGTAGATCAATGGAAGAGAACAGAAAGCCCAGAAACGGACCCTCAACTCTATGGTAAACTAGTCTTTGACAAAGCAGGAAAGAATCCAATGGGAAAAAGATAATCTCTTCAACAATTAATGCTGGGAAAATTGGACAGCCACATGCAGAAGAATGAAACTGGACCACTTTCTTCCACCATACACAAAAATAAATTTGAAATGGATGAAAGACCTAACTGTGAGAGAGGAATCCATCAAAATCCTAGAGTAGAACATAGGCAGCACCCTCTCTTACCTCAGCTGCAGCAACTTCTTGCTAGACATATCTTCAAAGGCAAGAGAAACAAAAGATAATCAGAGGGGGATGAACCATGAACCATGAGAAACTGTGAACTCTGAAAAACAAACTGAGGGCTTTGGAGGGGAAGGGCAAGGGGGTTTGGGTGAGCCTGGTGGTGGGTATTAAGGAGGGCACGTATTGCATGGATCACTGGGTGTGATGCATAAACAATGAATCTTGGAACACTGAAAAAATGAAATAAAGTTTAAAAAAAAAAAGGAACTATTGGGACTTGATCAAGATAAAAAGCTTTTGCACAGCAAAAGAAATAGTCAACAAAACTAAAAGGCAACCTATTGAATGGTAGAAGATATTTGCAAATGTCTTATCAGATAAAGGGCTGGTATAAATCTATAAAGCACTTATCAAACTCAACATGCAAAAAACAAAAAATCCAGTCAAGAAATGGGCAGAAGACAAGAAACGGACATTTCTGCCCAGAGGACATCCAAACGGCCAACAGACACATGAAGGAGTGCTCAACATCACCTGGCATCAGGGAAAGACAAATGAAAACCACAGTGATGAGATACCACCTCACACCAGTCAGAATGGCTAAAATTAACAAGTCAGAAAATGACACGTGCTGGCGAGGATGCGGAGAAAGGGGAACCGTCCCACACTGTTGGTGGGAATGCCAGGTGGTACAGCCACTCTAGAAAACAGTATGGAGGTTCCTCAAAAAGTTGAAAATAGAATTACCCTATGATGCAGCAATTGAACTAATAGGTATTTAACCAAAGGATATAAACATAGTGATTCGAAGGGGTATCTGAACCCCAATGTTTATAGCAGCAATGTCCATAACAGCTAAACTATGGAAAGAGCCCAGATGTCCATCAACAGATGAATAGATAAAGAAGATATATATAATATATATAATGGAATATTACTCAGCTATCAAAAAGAATAAAATTTTGCCATTTGCAAAGATGTGGATGGAACTAGAGGGTATTATGATGTCACTTATATGTGGAATTTAAGAAACAAAACTGATGAACATAGGGAAAGGGAAGGAAAAATACGTAAGATGGAAACAGAGAGGGAGACAAACCATAGGACACTCTTAACTATAGAAAACAAACCAAGGGTTGCTGGAGGGGAAGGGGTTGAAAGGCTGGGGCAACTGGGTGATGGGGCTTTAAGGAGGGCACCTGATGGAACAAGCACTGAGTATTATATGCAACTGATAAATCTCTAAATACTACCTCTGAAACCAACAGTACATTATATGTTAATTAAATTGAATTTAAATAAAAAAATTTTGAAAAGATACTTGGAATTATAAGTATTGGGTTTAAATTCCTGTTTATTTTATTGTCTATGTGACCTTCGAGCCAATCTGTTAACTTTTCCAAGTCTCATTCTCTTCATCTGTAAAATAATAACCTAGTTCTAATGAGGATAAGTGCTTAGGCAGTGCCTATAAAAGTGGTTTATAAATTGTAAAGAGTTGAGTAAAGACATGCACTTTAAATATTATTATGGGGAAATGCATACAGATTAATGGAAGGAAAGAGGTGTGGTAGCCCTTATTCCTTCTAGTGACATTTCTCCTGAAGTAGTTAAGTGTATCTATGTTGAATCTCAAAACTGATCCCGTGTCTGATGAAACAGTCCATCCAAAAACCAGAGGATGGGATTTTATCTGGGTCAAATAAAGGGAAGCTTTGGTAATCCCCTTTAAGGGATTGGAAAAATAATAAAAGTTTGAGTGATCTCTGAGTTGTAAGCATGAATTAAAGGTTTGAATAAGTTAAGAAAAAGCTTCTGAATGTGTTTTGAATTCCCTTTTTCTAACTTAAAAAAGATTTTTGAAATTTGTCATTTGTTTATCAGCCCATAGCACGTGGTCAGCTTTTTTTTTTTTTTTTTTTTTTTTTTTATACTCCAGCACTTCTCTGTGGTAACTTTGGGAAAAAGGGTCCTGGAAGTGCTTTGGGCTCCATTGGGTCACCCTCTACTGCATCCAGGGAGTAGAGGGTGCACAGGACTCTGAAGGACAGGTCACACAACAGGGCATGCATGGGTCTCACTGTGATCTTCCTGGCTCCTGGACGGAAGAGTAAGTACCTGAGATACTTCCTTCTAGATGGTAAATGTGTTTTCCTGCTTTCCTACTGACAATGCTTCCTCTGTCATTACAGGTAACTCTGCTTTCCAAAGCAAACGAATCCCAAGTGTCATAGTCAGTTTGGGCTACTGTAAGAAGTTACTCTACACTGGGTAGTTATAAACACATTTATTTCTTATAGTTCCAGAAGCTGGAAGTCCAAGGTCAGGGTGCCAGTGTGGTCAGGTTCTGGTGAAAGCCTTTTTCCAGGTTGCAGACTGCAGATTTCTTGCCATGTCTTCACATGGCAGAAGGGCAAGGGTGTCTCTCTGGGGTCTTTTTTACAAGGGCACTAAATCCCATTCATGAGGGCTCCACCCTCATGACCTAATCACTTTCTAAAAGCCCCACCTTCTAATACGGTCACCTTGGGCATTAGGATTTCAGCATCTGAATTTTGGGGGGACACAAACGTTTGGACCACAGCGTTCTGTATGCCTTAGTCAGGGTTCTCCTGAGAACCAGAGCCAGTAGGATATATGTAGATACATGAGGAAATTTAACGGATTGGATGATTCCAGCCCACAGTGGTCAGGGCAGATACTCTTTACTCGTCACCTGATTCAAATGCTAGTCTCTTCTGGCAACACCTTCAGGAGACGCAGCCAGAAGCAAAGTTTTACCAGCTATCTGGGTGTCCCTTAGTCCAGTCAAGCTGACACAATTAATCATCATAATATCTGACAGCCTAGTTACACTAGAATATTTTTGTGTGTATATACACTTTTTCAATAGAAGAAAATCTTTGTCCATTTCTAGATGGATATCCAAATGGCAAATCAGCTTTCTGCAGAAATATATTCAAGTGTTCAAGTTCCATTAGGACAGCGCTAATATGCCCAGTGCTTCACAAAGTACCCGGCACTTACTAGGGTAAGTGGTGGTGATTGAATGGATGTCTAAATGGTTTAATGAGCTTCTTTCTCTGATCCCCTGATGCCTTGATCACAGAAACAGGTACCTGGGGACAGACACTACTTGGGGAGGTACTGTGAATCCCTTAACACATTTTAGTATCATTTAATTCATTTTGATTAGTAAGAATGGTTTCTTTCCTGATAATTGCACTCTTTGTCTTCCAGGTCAAGTAAAACCTTTTAGAGAAAGTTTCAAAAGAAATCTGTCTGTTTCAAATTATGTGTGAACCCGATACTAGAAACTGCTGAGTAGTTTCAGATTACACTGTCAACACTGTGTACAGTTCTAGTGCTTTCTACTGTCTGCCTGCTTTCCAGCTGCAGTTTTACTGGATGAGAAGGACTTCATTCTTAAAGGATTATATAAGGTGATGGGTGTCATTGTGGAGAGCAAGTGAATGGCTTTATAGAATGAGAGGACAAGTTTTTAGAGGTCAGGTATTTCTTTTAGGATACCTAAGAAAGCAGGCTACAAATCTAGTTATTGGTCTTCTGAAGGAATATTCTATAACCTGTTTCAGTTCATGTTTATCATGAAGTTACATGATAATCACATTCCTCCATATTCCACTTAACACTATTTGAGGACAACTTTTATATACGAAATGTATGTTGAAGTTCATAAAAGATGCTATTTAAATTTTATATGAACTCAAATATAATTTTAATAAGTGTCAGATAAAATACACCGGTTTACAGATCACTTTCAAGGCACTTAACTAGTTCTTTACAAGAGGCTCTACTATTTTCATTGCAATAATATTTCCTTGTTAGAAACATGCATGTTTAAACATGCTATCTTAAAGTATTTCAGCTATGTTTGAAATTTGATATAATTCTGTTTCCTAGGGAAAAAAAAAAAAAAAAAAAGAAACCCCAGTGTCAAGATAGGGGCATGGTTTACACAGTTGGAAAGCAAATGATTTTTGCGTCATTTATCAGAAGGGTTGGGTCAATATCCCATGCTCTGTTCCCTTAATAACCCTTTTTTTCAGCAAAACTCTCCTGAACATTTTCTTGTAGTCTTGCTATGGTATTGGTTGGCTTACTTGTCAGACTAATTTGAGTTTTAGGTATTAAAAACTCAGTATGGGCAAATACTCTATGGGCAAAGAGAAAGTGCTGTGAAAACCTTGCAATAGTGAAACATCCAGGGTTCCTTTTGTCCTTGACTGCATTCTTCCGGACAAAATATTTCTGTGTTTGCTGTCAAAGGCATTGGCGATTGAGAATGAGTTAAAGGGGGAGTTTCTGGCTTCATGTTGGAACTCTGAGGATCTATTTCAGAGTAAATCAGTCACATGGAGAGTTCCTCCACTCTAACCTAGTCCTGTTGCAACCTCTTAGCCTGTGATTTCAATTGCCGTGTGGAAAGTTACATTACAATGCGAACCTTGTCATTTTATAAACACAGAAAGAAGGCACACCTAGGTCATGTTTTACAATAAATGGCAGATCATTATTGCTTCCTTTGCTATTTCCTTTGTAACGTTGATTATGATGAGCTTCTGGCACCGTGACAATAAATGCCATTCCAAAGAAATTCCATGTTCACTTATGTAATAGGATGTCCAGAATGGGGCTCTTCCGGCCCCTGCCTCAATTGAAGCACAAATGTGGTAGATATCAGATACTCATGTGCATATGAGATAAATCCACATATGTAAATTTTATTTAAAATAATTAAAATGAAATAATTGTATTTAAATGAACATGCATTATATTTAAATACATATGAATAGTAAATAACTATATTTACTTAAATTATTATTTAAAATAATTAAGAACTAGTTTTGAGACTCTTAGGCCCTTCCAGTAATCAGGGATATCAAAAGCACTCAGGGTCTGGGGAGAGAGAAGAGCAGTGAAGAGATCCATTTAAATAGGACTGTTGCTGGATGTGTCTCCCTTTGTGAAAGGGGCAAGGGAGGGATGCCACCTCCAAACCACGAACCTAGTGATGGGGGAAGGTGCCACCTCTAGGACTCTGAAATGTCTCCTTACCTTTGGGATACAGAGGGATTGGTCCCTGACTTGTGCCCGAGGAAGCTGAAGTATACTGTGGACGGGGGCCTGCTGTGTCCTGGAAAATTTTATGGAAAGAGGACGTCCAAGTTCCTGTTTATGGAGGAGCTAGGGAAGAGCTGCTCATGTCTTTCCTCCCAGTCTGTAGGCCTAGAGATGTGGAGTGTGTGCACGAGGGACACATAGAATGGAGCTGCAGGAGGTCCCGCCTCAGCCTGGAGGGGTGAGTGGAAATCTCACCAGAAAGGGGCTGGAGATGAGGAACTGGTTTGCAGGGGTAAGGAAGGAGTCACATATGGCCAGTGGGCATGAGGCTGCATCTGCCTGATGGTTGAAACTGGAGAAGAGAGGCTCAGCAGAAAAACTCTGGAGCTCACACAACTCCCCGCGAGAAAACAAACTGACTTACAGCTATCTACAGGTCCAGGAAGAGCAAAGCCGCCCAACCAAGTAACGACTATCCTGTCCCCTCACTGCTCCTGCCTTTTCTACTTCCGCCCTGCCAGGAAGTATGATCTGTAGGAGGGAAGAGGTGAACAAGGAGAGATTAAGGAGCAGGTGGGAGTCTCCTTCCCTGTTACCTGTTAACGGCCTGGACTAGGTCCTAAATGGGGCAAGGGAGAAGATGTCACACTGGGTCAAACTCAGAGGTTTGATAGTTACATCAGATTAGGCCTTCTTGTTAGCAATGGCAACTGTGCTTGTGACTTCAAGCAAATGTAAGGGGTCTTACCTAAGAGTGGACAGTGTCTTTGGAGTTTTCATCCAGGGACAAGAGAAGATTACTTTCGTACAATGGAATGACTTTAAGGGACAGTGTAAGAGAAGAATAAATTGTGACACGTTTACATCCCGTGTTGTGCTAGTTCAACCTACTGATTGTGTCTAGAACAAATGTGGATATAATTAAATGGTTATGGTTTCAAAGATAGCATCACATAGAGAAACATTAAAGATAGAGAGTTCAAGAGATATTCTGTTTGGAATGGACTCAGATCTAATGAAACATCGTCAGACTCATGGAACACTTTAGGGCAACATATATTAAACAAATAGCAAGTGCAACTATGAGTTGAGAGCTGGCTGAATATTGACACTTCCTGGGGAGGATGGTTGCAGAAACATGTGTCCTGCTGCCTTCCAAGCTGTGAGTAGTAGGTGCCTTCAGAATAGGATAGGGCTGTAAATTATAGGCAGGAGTGGCTCATTTCTGTAGACTTCACACCTCAGTCACAAAATTGAGTATGGAGCACTCATACTTTGGGAGTAAGAGTGCCTCATGCTTTGGAACTTTTCCGCACACCTTTTTCTCCACCATACATTTTTGTATGGTGGAGAAAAATACTTTTTAATTTTCATACTTTTTAGTTTTCTTAGTCTTTTTTTTTTTTCAGTTATTTTGAATTAGCATGTGAAGACTGATATTACCATTCCTCTTAGATATGATTTACATTACCCTGTTATACAGAGCAAAGGTTTTAGGCTTGTCGGGAGGGTGGTGGTGGTGGATATTTTTGGCTTTTTGAATTCAGGCTACCAAGAGGCTAATTTGCATACATTGAAAGCATCCTGCTCTGCTTGCCCACTCTAGTCCAGGAATTTTACTTTCAGAGAGCCCACTTTTAAGAAATGGAAAATATATGTACATAGAAGAGGGAAAGTACTTCACCTTCTTAGAAATTCCCTATTTTGAAAAGTATTAATAAAACAAGCTACCATCTATAAGCACATAATATGTGTTAGGAACTGTGCTAAGAGGTTTTAAGCATTTTCTCTTTGATGGGATCTTTAAGGTTGTTCTGGCTACATTTTACAAAGGAGGAAATGGAGGTTTAAGAAGGTTAAACCATGTGTCCTCAGTCACAGGACTTGTTTGCCTCTGAGCCTGGAATTGATCCTGTCTTTTTGACTGGATTCCCAGCTCTTAACAGCTATGTTATACAGAGCTAAGCTTTTGAATAAATTATTAATAAGGTGTCAAGACAGGCCATGATGCTGAATACATAGATGGATAATGAGGGATTAAATCAACTGCCTTGGAATGAACTGCATTTTGTTTCCAAATCTGTTATACTTGGCAGGAGTACCAGAAATGGAACAGCTGCCCTACTTACTCTTGTGGTGATCTACCTCACCCCCTGGTTTAATTGTATAACAGAAAGCAGAGGAAGAGATGATTGATCTGGTAACATCGAATCCTTCCTTCCAATACTCAGACCCAGACATCTAAAAAAAATTTGAACATAGCCTTGTGGCTTCTCTGGAAGAAAGCCAGAGAGCAGCGACATTTCAGAGCAAGCAGAGTCCACAGAAGGCTGGTTGCAATGCACCGGCCTGAATACAGTGGCTCCAAACGCAGCGGGAGATTCCCCTACGCACTAGGCAGATGGTGGCATCTTCTTCCTGCACAGTGAGGGGAAGGCTGCACCCAGGTGAGGGCTCTTCTCAGGCCTCAGGCCTCTGGCAGGGTGTCAGTCTCGGTTTCTGTGGCTCCATCCCCTATGCTCTGTTCCTAAGTGGCACTGACATATCTCCACCTACCAATTACTGCAGGTATTCAGAACTTACCAGCAAATTCAATTCACTGGGGAAAATACAGGTGAGATCCTTAATAATGGTAAATCTATATTTTCTCCCTTATCTTCATTAGAAGACTGGACCCCAGTAAACTGAACTAAATATTTTTGTATGTGTTTCTCATGATAAATGTATCTTATTGCATTAATTAAAAAATATAAAAACCGGGGCTCATTGGGAGGCTCAATGGGTTAAGCCTCTGCCTTCGGCTCAGGTCATGATCCCAGGGTCCTGGGGTTGGGTCCCACATCAGGCTCTCTGCTTAGCAGGGAGCCTGCTTCCCTCTCTCTCTCTCTCTGCCTGCCTCTCTGCCTACTTCTGAAATCTCTCTGTCAAATAAATAAATAAATTATATATATATATATATATATACCTATGCAGAGGGGAGCCCAGCCGGCTCAGTCAGTAGAGCACATGACTCTTGATCTCAGGGTCAGTGAGTTCAAGCCCCACAGTGGGCTAAAGCTTCCTCAAAAACAAACAAACAAAACACATTTGTAGAAAAATCACTGAAAATCATGCTACCTAGGGGCAAACACTATTTTCATTTTGATGTATTTTCGTCCAGTGTTTACCATTTATATTTTACTTAATAGAAACCATACTGCATAAAAAGGAGTTGGATTGATTGATAAGTTTGTCCTTTAAATTGCACTGAAGCTTTTGAGATAATCTGAATGTTGATTTATTTTGAGAAGCTTAAGGATTAAATTCTGGTACTTTTTGGAATCAGGGTATTATTAAAAAGATATAAAAGCAAAATATAAAAAAAATTTCCTTACATGTAGAATATTGAGGCACTCAAATTGCTACATAATACAAATCTTTGAAAAAAATTAATTAAGGGCTTACTTAGCCTTAAAGATTTCAATGTATTTATATATTCCCCATCTCCTGGCAAAGTTAGAAAATGTTTTGCAACAGAGATGTAATAATAGATCGAGTCTGTCTTATGATTTGTTAAATGATAATGGTTACTTTTATTTTATTTTATTGTAAAGATTTTTTATTTGACACAGAGAGAGAGAGAGAGCGAGCAAGCGCAAGAAGGGGATTGCAGGCAGAGGAAGAAGCAGGTTCCCCACTGAGCAGGGAGCCCGATGTGGGACTCGATCCCAGGACTCTGGGATCATGACCTGAACTAAAGGCAGACACTTTGCCGAATGAGCCACCCAGGCACCTCTGATTAATTTTATTTTAAAAAATACTAAAGGTATCTCCTAGGTAACACTCATTACTATGAGGCCATGAATATCTGTGTTGACAATGGAGTGGGAGACACAGAGGTCTTTAAGTCTTTCGCTGTGGATTTATAGTACGGGTTTCTCCACATGGAGTTGGGAATAAGGTCTTTGTTGCAGTGTTGATTTTCGCACTAACTGTTAGTGACTTGCCGAATAAGAGATACTGAAAAGGTCCTGGAGAACGTGAAAAGTGAGCCAGATTTTCTTGCCAATACGGAATTACAAGAAGCAACGTTTTCTTTTTTCTTTTCTTCTTTTTTTTTTTTTTTTTTTTAAGATTTTATTTATTTGAGAGAGAGAGAGAGCAGTGAGTGAGAGCATGAGAGGGGAGAAGGTCAGAGGAAGAAGCAGACTCCCAGTGGATCAGGGAGCCTGATGCGGGACTTGATCCTGGGACTCCAGGATTATGACCTGAGCCGAAAGCAGCTGCTTAACCTATTGAGCCATCCAGATGCCCGAAGGAACATTTTCTTAATATAGAGAAGGAAGTCACAAAAATAAAGCAAGGAACAAGGAATAACCTAATAATGGGTGTTCAAGTATCAGATATTTCATGAAGGATAGTGACTTAATGTTACCCATCCCCATAAAATGGAGCTGATGGGCTTTTTCTGCAAGCTGAAGGGTTTTGTGCACTTAGCAAGGTTTTAATGACAGATACTGTGTTCCAGGTGCTGTGCTGAGCATGAGTT
Organism: Enhydra lutris kenyoni; assembly: GCF_002288905.1. Taxonomy (NCBI): domain Eukaryota; kingdom Metazoa; phylum Chordata; class Mammalia; order Carnivora; family Mustelidae; genus Enhydra; species Enhydra lutris. Next base: position 59,793,437 of record NW_019154087.1, on the reverse strand, counting down.
GTGCTGTCATGAGGACTCATATGCGGAATCATGTGAAATGAATAGTTTTTAAAAATCACCATTGTTGTAAATAGCAGAAGGAGAAATACACTTAACAGAGATTATTCCCAGAATTTAGGGTTGCCTGATTTCACAAATGAAAATACAGGATGGCCTACCCTACCCAGAAGACCTCTCCACTGAATGATAGCGGGGGCGGGGGAGGAGGAGGAAGAGGGGAGGGTGTTTTAGGCAGACAGAAATGCATATTCCAAGGCATCCAGTGTGGGAGGCAGTTTCATGTATATAGAAATCTAAGTTAAATAAAAGGGAAAAACAAACAAACAAACAAACCTGAGAAACAAAGCCAGGTGGAAAAATTGGGGTAAAAATACCTAGTGACATTTTTTTAAAAGTATAGATTACGAATCATCATACAGAAACTTAGTTTTATTCACCCTAGTCCTCTTTTCCTGACAGCAACACCAAGGGTTCTGTTGTGGGCAGACATAGTTACCTTTCTTTCCTGGCCAGCCCAAACATAAAATATTCTCTCAAGTAATCTGGTTTTCCTTATTCCCTTGACTTCGAACCTGTCACTTATTAGTTTATCTGAACATTTTACATTTTAATACATTTAATTGTTGTATCACCTGCATTAATGGCTCTCATAAAGGCATCACTTTCTGGAGTTAGTGTACTTTATTTGCCTGAGCTTTATCCATCTCTACTTTTTGTAGTTTTTTGCAAGAGCCCTGGTGAGGCTTTCTCTTTCCATATTGACTTGCCCTCCTCATAGTCCCTTCAAGTCCCTTCATGAATGTGGTTCTTCCTTCTATCACACACAAGCACAGCAAAAGATAGACTTAGTCTGGTTTCAATTCCAAACTCCTCACTTGCTGTATGGGTAAACGTGATGGCTTACCTGATATCTTTGAGCCTCAGTTTTCCCATCTTTAAAATGGACCAATGATACTAGAGACTTATCTCAGAAGGATGTTGTATGGATTTAATAATTCCTCACAGATGCAAGATTGTTAGCATGATTCCTAAAACATATTAAATATCTAATTAGCTTAAAAAATTTCCCTTAAGATTTCACAGCTTTCTTACTACAGATGTGTTGTGATTTTGTACTGGCTAGGATATTGTGTGCCCCTGGGTTTCCAAAGAGGAAAACTTAGCTAATAAAGTGCACAGATTTTTGCTGGCCAGTTAGCATTCAGAGCTCATGAACCTAACTGGGTGGTGTGAGATAGCTCAAGGGTTTAAGGAATTCATTGTTTTGCAGTATTAACCTTCCTTAAACACGTAATCTTATATTTGCCCACATTTATATCCACCTGCCTCCCTTCTGCCAGCTCAAACAACCAAACAAATCAAACTTCTCTTATCTTTCCCACTCAAAAAGAAAGCTCATGGGACCTTAATGTCAGCTGTAAATTGGAAATGTCACTGCATACTTCTTCTTCCAAATCATTATTACAGTATTAAATCCTATGTTTCTAGAGGTGGTCCTTGGCTTCCTACTTTTAATCAGTTTGTTATCTGTGGAAAGGCGGCTTGAAATCCATGATTCATATTGCCTCTTTCTTAGCAAGTTATACAGTGTAGCTCACAACCGCCTCATCCAATTAAAAGAAAAGAAAAAAGGCAATAAAAAAGAAAACCAAACCATTTTTATTCTGAGTCATTTATTTATTTATTCTTGTCAAAGGCCTTTGAAAGTCTTAATAAATTTATCTTCAGTTTTACTTTCATCCACATGCATATCTCCTCCCACAAAGAGTAGGTAATAAATTAGTCATAGTTCCTATTTTTGAAATTTTACTGTATTTCTCTTAAAAACTCATATACAAAGTACTCAAGGATTTCACTACATGAGCATAAAACATTGTGAGTCCCGAGTTTGCAATTATGAGGTATACTAATGGAATCCTTCTTAGGAATGAGGTCATGTTGCCAATTCTTAAGCAAGTTAAAAAAATGTGGTTAACAGCTTCCTAATTTTGGCCTTGAGTTTCTTTAAATTACTGAAGTAAAGGGCAGAATATGTGAACAAGTAACGCGCAAAAGAGAAGAATCAAAAAACTGATTCAAATTTAAAATGTAATTAATATTCAAAGAATGAAAGTAGAAATAGATTTGTATTTTATCTACCAAATTAATAGAGATGGAAAAAATAGATTATCCAATTCAGACAAAAATCCAATGACTACACTTTCTTTTATTTAGGCCTGTGTAAGAACACATTTGAATAACCTTTTGGAAAACAATGTTTGCAATAGTTACAAAAATTTGTAATATGTTACAAAGACACAAATTATAGTGCATAGATAACTCTGCACCTTTGTCACTTGACTTACTAAACCTTCTGAAGCATTCAGGAACTTTGTAAGAGCTCTACACCAGGGTTGGGGAATGCTCATTAATTTAAAATTACACATTAGCACTAGTAGCAAGATACATAGTTAGAAAACATTTTCCCCCCACAAAATAATGGCGGCATGTAGGTATAACATTACAGTGCAATGAAAGAACATGAACTGGAAACAGAATATCCAACTGAAAAACAAAACTAAATTAATAATTGAAGAATTCATGTCTTGTGCCCTTAAGCTAACAAAATACTGACTTCTTCCTATAAATGAGAATAAATTGTTTGTAGAGCAAAATTTGATTCTGAGAGCTCAGTGTGATTAGTAAAGTTACAAAAGAGTATATACCCACATAATGAATGATGAATGTAAACTCAGAAGTCCAAGTGAGTGTATGACACAGAGAGACTTTTTAAGCGGCTCTATAGAAATTCATAAATAATCTCTAGCTTGAAGTCCAGATTGATTCTAGGGACTTACTGTGCTTCGTCATTTTGCCAAAGAAGCCAGCTTTGCTCCAGTGCCACATTTGGTTTCCCCAGTGAATCTTGCAAGATTTTATTCTACTTTATCTCAGAGGAACATAGAACTACAATAACTGAAATATTTGTAGGCTTTTGGGAGCTCACAAGATTTGGATTTGGTAATTCTCCCCATTGGATGGTGTGATTGACATACTTAATGTTTTTGTTTTCATTTTCTATTCTGATGAAGATTTTGTGGTTTCATACTGTCTCACACAAAGGAAAGTCGTCCTTTTAAAATTAGGATTATCTCTGGAGGACCTCTTCTTTCCCTTTTATCATCTAAACCCTTTTCCCAATCCCTCTGGAATCCTGGGTCTTCATTCATCTGAGGCATTTAATAATATGTCTCGATACCAGAGAAATGGTACCGTGTTTTGAGAGAAACGAACTTGAATTTTAATCTCCAAAGTTTTATATTCTTTGTGGCTAACGGATGTGTTATTTAATTACTCAGATTTATTTTCTCTATTCATGAAATGATTATACAAGGATGTTGGAAGGAATAAATGTATGAAAGTGTTTTGTAAATAATGTAATTTCACATAAATGGATTATTATCAGCATCATCGACTTCATTTAGGGGATAGAATTTCATTGTCTTTTGCCAAGTGCCACTATAAAATAAGATATTTAAAAATCTCTTGGTTTTCTAAGGGTTAGAGGTTGTTTTTTAAATTCCAAGTCTCATTTTTTTCCTTGAACAAATGGCCACAAATGTCTAATAGTTACCTTCTCTAAAATTGAATAGCCATTTGATGGATATCTCAGTTTTGCATCTCTTACCAGACTATTGGAATAAATTGTGGGATATATTTTTCCCTAGAAACAGGATACTCCTTTTTTTTTTTTTGGAAATAGTTGGGTGAAGTCTAAATAAGAGGGAGGGATTGGTTGGTCTGGGTTAAAAACATCAAGATTCTGTGGTATTAGATTTTTGAAAAATCCATAGGAACAAATCCTGGAAAAGATCAAAATTAAGTAGTTGATTTTAACAATATGTTGCTTACCTAATTAACATTCATTCTCATATCAAACAAGTGAGCATTAAATATATAAACTGCTAGTTTGTGTCTGTGTTTTGAGACTGTGCAAACACTTACACAGACATCTGACCTAAAAAAAATTGTTTTGAACACCCACCAGGATGAACATCTGTTTTCCATTGACTGCTCTTATGCTTTTGGTTAAGATGCTGTAACACTGACTTTTTTTTTAAAGAGGTGTGACACTGCAATCACTTGACAATTTTCATTATTATAGTAACATCTTCGTGCAAGAGGACAATTCAGGACTCAAGAAGCGTACTACATGGCAGTTTAATTAAACAGATAGTAAGAATTATTCATGTGGTTTAAATCATCAGGTGGGCGTTTTTTTTCCAGGATAGTTACTTTATCAAGCTTTAATAGTAACTTTCATTTTACTTACCACCTTCCTCAAATTGTATTTAAACAGTTAACTCCAATAATAAAAAATTCAGCGTAATAATTTTAAAGAACCTTTAAAAGAAACCAATATGTAAGACTGTGTTTTATAAGAATTTTATTATATCTTTATTAGCTCACATCACCGGACTCACCTCCATAGAGCTTCCAACTTAAACTTTTGCTAGGGCTTTAGCTCTTCTGCAGTGATTCTCAACTGGGATCTCACATTAGATTTCCCTGCTGATGCCCAGGCCCCATACCAGATCATTTCAGAGTATCCAGGGGTGGGAATCCTGCATCAGTATTTTATTTGCCTTTTCTGAGACCCAGCCTTAGGGAATTTCTTTAGATGAAATTAATCACTGAGTGGGAAGAACTTAGTCTTCAAAAATCATGTCAAATGATTTCTTTCTTTCTTCCCTTTTCCTCCCTCCCTCCCTCTTTCCTTCCTCCCTCTCTTTCTTTCTTTCTTTCTTTCTTTCTTTCTTTCTTTCTTTCTTTCTTTCTTTCTTTCTTTTCTTTCTTCTTTTCTTGGTATACAACAAAAAAGCCCGAAGAACTGTAAAGATAGTTTAGAAGTAATAAGATCTACTGAGAGCATTAGTTTTTCCCGCTTTGTTTTTGTTTTTGTTTTTTTTTAGTCTGAAGGAAATGATTCCTTCTCCCTTTTTTATGTGATAAGAGCAGAGAAACAACCTTTTCCCTCTTTAAGTCACAGCAATAATAGTAAACATTAGTTCTTAGTGGCTGAACTCTCCCCTCCCCTTTCATCTTTTAGGATTTTTTTTATTTTTTTAAAGATTTCATCTATCTATTTGAGAGAGAGAGAGAGAGAGAGCACGGGATCGAGCGAGCGCAAACCAGGGGAGAAGGAGATGGAGAGAGAATCTGAAGCAGACTCTGCACTGAGCACAGAGCCCAGCATGGGGTTCGATCCCACAACCTGGAGATAATGACCTGAACTTAAACCAAGAGTCAGACACTTAACTGACTGAGCCACCCAGGCACCCCCATCTTGTAGAATTTCTTATCACTGGTTTGAGCTGAGCACCTGTGTCTCGCTACTTTTTGCATGTCAAACACCGGGTGCATTTTGTTTGGTATACAGTAGATATCTAAGAAGCAAATGCTGGATAATTGTGTATATCAAGCATTCAACTGGAAGGAAATTTTTTAAAAATTTTATTTATTTAGTTTAAGTAATGTCTACATGCAGTGTGGGGCTCTAACCCAGGATCCCAAGATCAAGAGTCACATGCTCTTCTGACTGAACCAATCAGGCACCCTGAAAGGAGATATTTATAGGTATTCCAGAGGGCTCTAAATTCTTCCTAGCCTTTGACAGTGTCGCCTTGTCTTCACAGAATATAGGGATGATAAACTTGTTAAGAATACATACATTTACATGACAATTATTTTAACTGAAAAGCTATTTTAACTGAAAAGATTTTGCAAATATGTGTGTATGTTCCTGCACCTATCACTTGATTTTCATAATAATCTGAGGCAAATTTGCCAGAGATTTTTTTTTTTTAATTTTATAAGTGGGGAAACTGAGGTTCAGAAAGGTTAAGTAACTAGCCCAGTGACAGGTTAAGTAACTTACCCAGCTAGTGGTAAATAAGGGTCGACAATTTAGAGGTTGAGATTACTATTCCTTTTCTTTTCCCACAACACCTTACAACCCCTTGCAGGGTGAAGGCATATGGATCAAATCTGTAGCTGGTCCAAGGGATGACAGAATCAGAACTCTAAAATACTTCAACAGGTCAGACTGCTGGCCAAGAAAACCCAAAAGATGAAATTTAATAGGGAAGATATAAGGTCTTAAGCTTAGATTATAAAAGGAAATTCTGAAGTGCAGATTTGGGAGGAGAGCAGGGGACCGAGCTTGTTCATGTGAAAAAACCTCTATGATTATGAGATAAGCCTGTGGTGAGCGGAAATGCATAAGACAAAGTTTTATAGCATCGTCAAAATTATAGTATGTTCTACAAAATGAGAAGGACCCATGTTCTTCTCTGTGCTGGAAATAAACCATTTAGAATTTGTACTTGTTTTGGCCACCACATTTTAAGCAAAATAGTGGCAAATTGATGTTTGTTTGGAGAAAGGTGACCACTGTCACCCACACATTAGCTAGCATCCCCAACATACAGATCACCCTGGACCACTCCCTTCCATTCCAGGATTTGGAGGCAGTTTAATGACCTTAAAAACCTCTATGATGGGGCAGCATGGTGGCTCAGTTGGTTAAGTGTATGCGTTTGGCTCGGGTCATGATCCCAGGGTCCTGGGATCCAGACCTGCATTGGGCTTCTTGCTCAGCGGAGAGCCTGCTTCTCCCTCTGCCTGCTGCTCCCCCTGCTTGTGCTCTCTTTCTCTGACAAATAAATTAAACTCTTTAAAAAAGAAAGAGAGAAAGAAAGAAAGAAAGAAAGAAAGAAAGAAAGAAAGAAAGAAAGATCTATGAATTCACAAGGGCTTAAATTCTCTTGGGAACTTCTGGTTCTAAGTTCCTGATTCTTGAGATATAAATGACACTATTTTGCCTGGACTATACTTCTCTATTTGTGGACCCGGCTAGCTCATCTTCTTTTTTTCATTTCCACAGAATCCCACTCACACAAGGCTTTTGGGTGCTAAGAGATTTACTTGTAATTTGGGGAGACAACGAAGGTTTATGGAGCAGAAACAATAAAAACTGTAGATTAAAAAGCAAATATTCCCTTTATTAAAAGTCCGTCTTTCTTTCTTTCCTTCCTTCCTTCCTCCTTCCCTCCATCTCTCCCTTTCTCCTTCCCTCCCTCTCTTCCCTTCCTCCCCTCCTCCTTCCCTTCCTCCCTCCCTCCTTCCCTTCCTTCTTACTTCCTTCCCTCCCTTCCTCCCTCCTATGTCATCCTGCTTCTGGAAATTTCTTACTGTCTGCTGTATGTTCTTAGCACTCTGTTCTTACTGGCTGCTCTTACTCCCTCTCATTTTTGTCCTTCATTCACTTCCTCTCAGATTTCCTGCAGCAATTCCATATGCTAGGATTCCATATTCCATATTACTACATACACCAATTCACCTTTCTCCATTTCTTACTCTTAATTCACTTCCAGGCAACCTGGGCATATACAAAGACTACTAAGATGTTCAGTTAAACAAAAGGGCCACTGCAAGATTTCTTCCCTAACAGAAGCCATTCTTTCTAGAATAGAATTGTGCAGTTAAGTAGCATTTTATTCCTCTGTTAAATCAAGAAAAATGAAAAGTATGAAAATAGTAGCATCCTAGCCCTTATTTTAACTAATTTAAAATAATTAGCTCATTTAAAATTGCTGCTTGAGGGATTCTTCCACCTTTCCCATTATAATCATATATGAATAGAAACTATTCTTTTTGACCACAGAAAATGCATATTATGTAAACTCAGTTGTTTTGTCATTATAATGAATACTGGTAGTTAAGACAATATCAGCTTTAGGTTGGGAAAAGAATAGTGCAGTAGTTGTACAGATGGATTAGATCTAGGACATATCTGTCAAAGACATTTGGAATAGCAGTTTATATGGTCTCTGTCTTGTTATACAAATAAATCAAGGACTTGTTTTCCTATTTAAGCAGTAAAAATAGAATGTTATGTATATAAAGCAATTATCACTAAAATATTGTTCAAATTCCAAATATATGACTATATATGAATATACCTCTATGTAGCTACATGTATATACCAAGTTCATTCATTAGTTTACCACATTTTTATTTTTTTTTATTTTTTTATTTTTTTATTTTTTAAAGATTTTATTTATTTATTTGTCAGAGAGAGAGAGGAGAGAGAGCAAGCACAGGCAGACAGAATGGCAGACAGAGGCAGAGGGAGAAGCAGGCTCCCTGATGAGCAAGGAGCCCGATGTGGGACTCGATCCCAGGACGCTGGGATCATGACCTGAGCCGAAGGCAGCTGCTTAACCAACTGAGCCACCCAGGCGTCCCAGTTTACCACATTTTTAATGAGTAAACATTAATGGCCTTCAAGGACTTTGTTTTCTCTCTAAAGATGGTGGATTTTTTCCCAAAGATGCTAGCATATCTGATGAGAACTAAAAGTTTATGAGACATTTGCAATGAAATATGATCTGCAGATTTAGTGTTTGTTCAGACCACGTGAAAGATTAGAGGAAACCAACTGTTCTGTAAGGCAGGGCAACTTTCCCCAGCTCATTTGGGTGTGGGAAGGCACCCTTCAAATAATGACTCAGTCTCTTGGGACAGAGTATAATAAGTACCATATACAATGACTAATACAATTAGTGCTTTAGCTCACCTCATCTACCTCATTATGTTGGCGGTAATACTTGTTCCTTATAACAGAGCAGAGGCAGAGTAAGAAAAGTTCCTGAAATCATATTTTATATCTTAAACTAGATGTTCCATTTAGTAGCACATCTTGCCCAGTCCAACCACAGCCCCTGGACAGTGGAGACAAGACTATATGGAAAAGGAAGACATAAAAAAGAAGAAGAATAAAGATGATTTTACATCGCACATACCATGATCAGATGTCATCCTGAAAAGCTTTCATGTATTAACCCACTATTCCTCTCAACAATATTGTCATCTGTAGAGGCACCTGCAGGCAACCAACTTGAGCCCTGGAAGCCTGAGTAAGGTAGAAGGGCCCACAGCACCCACTGGGCTGAAGGCAAACATGCCCATCAGGCGACCCACCTCAAAATACCCTAAGCCCTACCTGACCAAGGGGCTGCTTACAACAGGCACAGGTACCAAAAAAGGAAACTTCTATTCAATCTCATACCTCCTTACCTTCCCCCCTTAACTACAGCACCCCACCTCTGCCTCCCCAAAACAGCCTTTCCTCTGCTGTCTTGCCCGCTGCTCCCCTGCACTGTACTCGATGAACTTCTGTCTCCTTTGTTCTGCCTTGGGGGGAATTCTTTCATGGCCTGCAAGGTACCTCCGATCTCCACCCAAGCAGGTCGCCCCACATTGTATCCATTTTACAAATGAGGAAAATGAGGCACAGACAGGACAAGTGATTTTCCAGTGTCACAGGGCTAGTAAATGCTGGGCCTGGGAACTGAGTCCCAGCTGACAGTTTTCAGAGGCCGTGCTATTAACTACTATGTTATTCTTTCTTTTAGAGGGAGTTGATGTACTGCTGGCTCAGAAGGACTTTAAGGTTTATTCACTAGAAGTGGCACAAAGTCTTAGCATAACAAAAGACAGCATATAATTACATTGGAGAGAAAGGAGAAAGAAGCCGAGAGGTGTGAGGAGATAAATGAAGCAAGGGGGGCTGGTGGAGAAGTTTAATGGAAATGGTCCTTGCTCTCTGTCCTGAAGAAGGAAGGGTAAAGCTGCATTTCGGCCATTCAACTTGGTGAATGTGTTCAGGAGGCATTGAAGACATTTACCTTCCCTTATGTGGAGTGCAACTTACTTTTGCTATATCATTTCACTGAAGTAAAATTTTCATGAAAATAAAAATTTGAAAATTCATTTGATAAACAAAAGAACACCCAGAGGTATTTTTTTTTCTGTTTCCCAGATTGGGGGGGTGGGGAAGGCTTCCCTTGTTTCCAGAAGTATCAAGGTTGTGGCCTGAGTCTGGGCCAGGTCATGTCTTGGGTGAGGGGGTGTAGGGGGTGGGGAGGGTAAGGATGTAAATTTGGGAGGCTGTTATATTGGTCCAGACTTCTCTAAAAATGTGAAAGAGTCTCACCCAATGTTGGTGTCTACGTAAGTTTTTCTTTTCTTTTTTTTTTTTTTTTTAAGATTTTATTTAGTTATTTGACAGAGATCACAAGTAGGCAGAGAGGCAGGCAGAGAGAGGAAGGGAAGCAGGCACCCTGCTGAGCAGAGAGCCCGATGTGGGGCTCGATCCCAGGACCCTGAGACCATGACCCGAGCGGAAGGCAGAGGCTTAAACCATTGAGCCACCCAGGCGCCCCTACGTAAGTTTTTCTTACATAAGCCGAAAGAATTAGTTTTACACAGCCACAGGTTTAATTCCTTTATTTATAGAAACTACTGGATTGTGTTTGATGTTAAATATCCAGGTAAGTAAAAGACTAGTTTCCCAGGCAAGCGCACTTAACAAACTGCTTCAGAATTCTATGCCACTAAAAATCTGCCGGAGTAGTGATTAATTGGGGGAAGGGCAGTTTTATTTAGTGTAAGAACACAGCCTACGGAGTTAAGCTGTTGGGCTGGAATCCTGGCCTTGTCACTCACTACCTGTGTGATGTTGGACACATTACTTACCCTCTGTGCCTCAGTTTTCTCATTTGTACAACATGGATAATTACAGTATAATTTAAAGGTGTGTATGCATGTGTAGTTGTGTGCAGAATGATTCAATGAGTTGAAGAGTTTGAGCATATGGTAATGACACAGATGTGTTAAGTTCTATCCACCACCATCTCCCCCCACACCCCTGCAACTAAAATGTCAGTTTCAGGGACAGAAATTTTTGTCTGTTTTGTTCACTGCTATATTCCAGGCCTCTTGCACAGTGTCTGCACATAGTAGTTGCTCAGTAAATATGTGTGGCTTGTAAGGGTCACTTTTCAAGATTTTTGCAGCAAATGAATTGGGTAATCAAGCAGTTTATATTTTTTCCGAAACCTGTATCTCCTATTAAACATGTGAGAAAAAGAACAAAGTAAAAATCCAATTCCTAGGCATTTTAGGTTTATAAGACAATTTGCATCACAACTAATAAGACAATGAAGAGAGGACATTTTTCTATGACATGAGTCTGGATTTTGTTGCAAGAAATGCTGTAGTCTGAACAATTCTCATATGTATGAGAGAAAAGCGAAAATAAAGAAAAAAAGTAAAAACCTAAATACGAGAAAAATGGATGAAGATGGAACACAGTTGCCTCCCTATCATCCCCATCTTAAGTCCTACGGAATTCAGGACTGAACTGCTCAGTTCATTGACTCCTAAAGTAACAGTGAGTCAACATATTTGCATAAACACTGCAGTATGTTTGTACCACACTGTCCATTGTTTTCTTTCAAGTATAATTTTCACTGAAATGAACTGTACTCATTAGTGGAGACCATGCAATCAACTTTGTCCCTAGGGAATTCTGAAACAAACTACAGTCTTCAAGAGCAGTCAACAATTTAGAGTACATCTATAGACATTTCACAAAAATGTACTGGGAGATGAAGGCTGAGGTGGGCGCCAGGGCTTCGGGAAATGCTGAAGAAAAACTCCAGCTCCTAGTGGTTAATTCAATAATATTATGGTACAAAAGGACCCTTTATCATTTCAGCAGCAAGGGATTTTCTCTTCCAACCTGCGGGAAATTTCCAGGGAGAGGCATTAGAGATACAGAAGAATGTGTGATAACCACAGTGTTTCTTGGCCAGGAAGGAATTTATTTATCCTTTCAATGTTACCTAGTCATAACAAGGTCAAACAAGAAGACAAAAAGAGATTGAAGAATACAAAAACAAACACAAACATACCTTGTACTGTTTTTTTGTCAAAAATGCATATACTAAGTAAAAACCTAAATGCATTTTAACTTTGGCCAGAACTAAGCTCTTGGCTAACTGAAGTAAAATTGTCATCATTTGACATGGCCCTTCACTCTTAAAGCCTGTTTCACAATGAAAACATCATTAGGGTCATGTTCAAGCATATGAAGGGTGTGGGGTGCTTTCTGAAGTTTTGTGTTTCAGAAGCAGAGAAGGAAGCCTGGAGAAAGGCAAAATTACTGGAACAGACACAAATCAAACTTAATCACCCACTCATATAATGTGAAAGCCTTTCTGATCTTTTAAGCTCGCCTGTAATTTATCCTTGGAGTCTCTGCCTGTGAAAATGAAAAGTTGAGAAGGAACCCGATAGCAGCAGCCTGGGCATTGGTAGTTCAGTGGTAGAATTCTCGCCTGCCGATAGCAGCAGCCTATTAAGGTCAGTAACAGTGGAAAGGCTTCATGGAAACCAGCGAAAGCATCTGCTAAAGAGAAAATCATAAGGGCTCATGTTTCTGCACAGACTGGAATGACCTGGTCATAATACAGTGTCACAATTAATGTTGTTTTTTAAGCTTCAGGTGTCTTTAAGGTTCTTGGAGTACAACATGGTTTCCTTCATAAAAAGTTTGACAAATCTGGGGCACCTGGGTGGCTCAGTGGGTTAAAGCCTCTATGTTCGGCTCAGGTCATGGTCCCAGGGTCCTGGGATTGAGCCCCGCATCGGGCTCCCTGCTCAGCAGGGAGCCTGCTTCCTCCTCTCTCTCTCTCTGCCTGCCTCTCTGCCTACTTGTAATCTGTCTGTCAAACAAATAAATAAAATAAAAAAAAAATTAAAAAAAAAAGTTTGACAAATCTGAGTATATGCAGCTGTGTTTTAATTCAGAAGACTCAACAGGGAATCAACAAGGATGACAAAGTTAATTTCAAGCCATTAGTGGATGACATTGAGTACTGCATGTCACATAAATTAGCTGTGAAAAGAAACTGTAGCCTTTGTGGAAACTTTAGTTTTCTCAGTGAACCCTGATTTTAAAAATTTTAATTAATTATTGATTGATTGATTTTTAAAAGTAATCTCTATACCCAACGTGGAGCTCTAATGTACAACCTGAGATCAAAGGTCACATGCTCTAATGATTGAGCCAGCCAGGTGCACCCCAGTGAATCCTAATTTCAAACTGGAACAGTGAAACAACTTGACTGAAGACTTAGATTTGAACTCAGATTTTCTCATTTTCTAGCTGACAAACTGTGGAAAAGTTACCTTATTTCTCTAAGTTTCAGTTTTCCTCATTTGTAAAATGGAATAGCACAGTTGTGAGAATGAAATAAAGTATTAAAACTCATCTTCCATGTTATAGGTACTCAGATGTTTATTTTTATTTTTATTTTTTTTAAAGATTTTATTTATTTATTTGTCAGAGAGAGAGAGGGAGAGTGAGCGAGCACAGGCAGACAGAATGGCAGGCAGAGGCAGAGGGAGAAGCAGGCTCCCTGACGAGCAAGGAGCCCGATGTGGGACTTGATCCCAAGACGCTGGGATCATGACCTGAGCCGAAGGCAGCTGCTTAACCAACTGAGCCACCCAGGCGTCCCGGTACTCAGATGTTTAAAAAGACAAATTCCAAATTATAATTCTGGAAGCTAGCTTTATTGCACATTATAAATTTATTTCTATCTGTGAAATGTCTTTTTTTTTTTTTTAAGATTTTATTTATTTGACAGAGAGAGAGATCACAAGCAGGCGGAGAGGCAGGCAGAGAGAGAGAGGGGAGGAAGCAGGCTCCCCGCGGAGCAGAGAGCCCGACGCAGGGCTCGATCCCAGGACCCCGGGATCATGACCTGAGCCGAAGGCAGAGGCCCTAACCCACTGAGCCACCCAGGCGCCCCTCTTTTTTTTTTTTTTAACAGTACATAAGATGAATCTTTTTTTGTGGGGTTGGAGGGAGGGCCAAATTCTGAACAATGTGAGCATGAAATCATAGCATCCCAAACTTGGGAGACTGTGGTGAAGACAGAGGAGAAACTTTAGAGTTGGGAAGGTTTCCCCCAAAGGTCTGGCATTATTCCAAAAGTATTCTCCATGTAATTTGAAATTCAATAGGAAACCAAGTTTTATTTTATGTTGAACTTTATGTAATTGCCTCTGTTCTGGAGAATGAGAATGGGCTGTCACAGAATGAATACAGGTAGAAATGAAACAAGGTAATTTGAAAAAGTGTTGAGGGCTAAATTTCATTTCATTTCATAATTATATATAAATTTAGAACAAATCTGGCCTGAACTTGGAATGTCATGATTTTAGCAGTTTCTTATTCTATTAGATTCTTCTTCTTATTATTTGTTTGCTTACCTTTTTGTTTTAAAGGTAAAGGCTCTAATCCATCTTATTATATTCCAGATAGAAAAAAGGGAGTGGATTTTTACCTTAGAATAATTGACTGGTTCTATACTTTCAATTATGAGGCACATTTTATAATTATATACAGTATCAATATATTCACTCTCATTTTTTTCGACTCATAGTTTTTTCTTTATCTTATTTGACACCTTATTTCCTTAAGTAAATACTTCAGCAAGTATTTACTTACTGTGTCTATATATTAGACAATTCAAATAAAAACAGCTTATTTGGGTATTGTCATTCTTGTGTGTTAAAACAGGGAAAGGATCCAAGAATATAAAATATCTCACGTAAAGTTTCTTGAATGATTATTCTCTCCCATTCTCATTTTAAGGGAGAGAAGTCCAATTTACGACTATAGTAACAAGTTAAACATGAATGTGGCAATAGGTATAAATTATGTTAAACTGGTTTTAAAGAAAATAAACTGTTCCTTCCCATGAACCTTCACCCATTTGAAGCTTTGAAATATTTAGATAAACTTTTCTCTCTCATTTTCATCTGTCTTTGTCGTCTGACTTTGAGCCAGGACTTGAAGCAGACATACTGGGCTCTTGCGAAAAGCTTGTTCCCACAAGATTGCCAGCCAAATTTTGCAGACTCAAGATGTTTGGAGAGTTTGGATAATCATCACAATTTTTGGACGCCTATCTGAGGTAAACATAAATGCCAAACCTTGAGGGTCTCATTATTAGTGTAAGTATGATCCAATATGAGGTATTTCTGTTCTTGGCTGGTTGATATAAGATAATTACAAGGTTTCTTAATTGAAATTTAATTGGAAATACAAAGTGATACATGTTAGTTTATAAAGCATCACAGTGAGACAATTTGCTCCAGTATACCAGATGAACAGAAAACAAATTAACACGTTCTTAGAACTAAGCCACAATTATGTAATTGCACCACTCCAATCTTTAGAAAGATTTTATTTATTGATTGACTGAAACATTTATTTGTTGTCACAATTAACACTTTAAAGACTATAAGTGAGGCTATTTTTTTTTTTTTTACCTAAAATGTTCCTTCAGTTCCAGTCTCCCCCTAAAAAACCATAACAAAAATCCCAACGGCATATCCTTTTAAAAAATGTGTCTGTAAATGTTAAAGTATAGGAAACTTTGTTTAATACGAAATACATTTTTAAAAGATTTATTATTTAAAGAGAGGGAGAGAGAGCCTGCACATGAGTGTATGTATGTGTGGGGGCGGGGG
The DNA here is from genome assembly GCF_002288905.1 of Enhydra lutris kenyoni. Taxonomy (NCBI): domain Eukaryota; kingdom Metazoa; phylum Chordata; class Mammalia; order Carnivora; family Mustelidae; genus Enhydra; species Enhydra lutris. The sequence continues at coordinate 59,778,002 of NW_019154087.1, read as the reverse complement.
AGGTGGGGAGGGATGCTCTGTGAAGCATCAGAAATCAGGCATCTTCTGTGAAAGCCTGGAGCAGGAGAGACATAAGTCTGAGGTAATTCAATTATTAAAGCTAATGCTTAAAGGAAGAGGAGCAGAAAGCTTCTAACTTTAAGAAAAGGTTCCAGGCAGTTCTACTTAACTCTCTTTACTATTAAGACAAGTAAAGGGTGATTGACAAGGTTCAATTTCAGTGAAGCCTCTAACTGGTGCTTAGAGTTCTTGAAATCTTTCTGTAAATTACACACCATGCTGCGTATGTGATGATTTAAGCAATGCAATAGTAGTTGTATTTTTATGTAGAAAGAATGAGCCTGGATTGTGTGCTGAATTCCTGCTTTTACTTAGCTACCTCCCGTAACACTAATTTTTGGACACTTGACATTCATATATTCACCTTCTTTTAAGAATAATGACTAAAAGTTTTGACCTTTATTTTGTAGATTTTTTTTTTTAAAGATTTTATTTATTTATTTGACAGAGAGATCACAAGCAGGCAGAGAGGCAGGCAGAGAGAGAGGAGGAAGCAGGCTCCCCTAGAGAGCAGAGAGCCCCATGCGGGGCTCGATCCCAGGACTCCGAGATCATGACCTGAGCCGAAGGCAGTAGCTTAACCCACTGAGCCACCCAGGCGCCCCTATTTTGTAGATTTTTGATATGGCTATCATCAGGGAAGATTATAATTTGAAGAGGTTATTATAATTCACTTTGTTTGTCTAAACTTGCCGAGTTTCTCAACAGGAGAGCAATTGGTATTCAGATGGCTTAATTCTCATTGTGCTGTAGTCAGTATTGCAAGATGTTTAACATTCCATCTCATTAAATGCCACAAACATTTTCCCACCCATGTGATAATGCACAGTGTGATGACACCATACTTTTCCAACTGTTCCTTGAAGAGTAGTATATGCATACATACTCCAGCACCTGGCCCCCACCCCCCACCCCCCACCCCACTCTCCCTGCCACCCACCACCACGTAAAAACCACTGGCATAGGATAGGTTTAGTTCTTCAAATCTCAATTACTATAGACAATTAATGGCAGCTCTGATAGTAGAGGAAAACCCAATTAAGCATCAAGAAATCTGGACTTTAGTTTTAATAATGAATCTTTTGGAAAATCATTGAATTCCTTGAACCTCAGTTTGCCTATCTATTAAATGGTAATCAACTTTCTTATATAATAAATTCTCATAAAAATCAAGAGATCTTATATACATTAAAACACTTTTAAAAGTATAAAAACCTATATAAGGAAATATTATGAATAATCCTTAGCAGTCATTATCTTTGGGTAATGTAATAAATGATAAAAAAACTTACATAATGAACATATAATGTTTTAGACATTGTTCTGGGAATGTAGAATTAAAAGGAGAATAAAGCATGTGTCATGTGTGTATCTCTTAAACCACTGAGAAGATAGAATGTACATGGTTAAAAAGATAATAATACAAAGGTAGAGCCAGGCATGATTTAACAATACGTACTAGAGAAGTTTAAGACCGAAAATATGGTCAGTGAAAGATGTGAAAATTGTGAAGGAACCACCTCCTCTATTAAAATAAGGAGACTTATGATCTTTTTCATCATAATATACATTAAGAAAGTATCGACATTCTCCATGCAGATATTTGTATAGATTGTAGATCTTGGGGATAGAAATGATTAAAACTTTCTTCTATAGGAAACACTATCAGATAACTAATTTGCCTGTCAACTTTAATAAAATAGAGGAGTGGTTGAAGAGAGGATATATGGTAGTCTCAAACACATAGGGCAACAGATGAAATGTCTTCTGACTGACTTTTAGACAGTTTTGTTGCTTTTGGTGTCCTTGTATTCTCTGTCCTTCCTCTGGCTCTTGCCTTGCTCTTATTGGCTTTGATCTCTGCCCTAGAATCAGTCCTAGCCTTTTCCTTGGACTTGGTTTCCCAGATATGTAGTTTGACCTCAGCTTGAAATCCTGGAAACCCATCTCTGAGGCGTAGTCTTTGATTTCAAGTTTCCTCTTGAAATCTAGTTACTATGCACCCAAGAAAGAGACTGTCTACCTTTGTCTGGTTAAGATGTTAAAAGCCACTCAGTAATAGAGAGATACCCCATATGGGAACAACCTGATGAAGCATTTAATATTCTATACAAGATTATTTGACTATTCAAATATTTATTAACCTGAAATTTCTCAAATGACATTGTCAGTTGACAAAACGTGCACTTCTATTCTTCATTCTTTATTCTCTGATGTGGCGAACCCTTTCCCTCTTTGTTGAAGGACATTCTCTAGCTTTGACATTAAACTCTCCAGATTCCTCTTTCTTTCTGAGTGCTCCTTCTCAGGTGGCACTGACTTTTTTTCCTCAGCTACCTTAAGTGCAGGGCTTCCCACAAGACTCTGACATCAGTCTCTGTTTCTCTTGTTTGTATATCCCATGGCCCAGCTATCTCCACACCAGATAGTTGGCTTTAGCTCCAGCCTCTGTTTCAGGCCACAGGCAAGACCTTTTTTTTTTTTTTTAAAGATTTTATTTATTTATTTGACCGAGAGGTCACAAGTAAGCAGAGAAGCAGGCAGAGAAAGAGGAGGAAGCAGGCTCCCTGCTGAGCAGAGAGCCTGATGTGAGGCTCCATCCCAGGACCCTGGGATCACGACCTGAGCTGAAGGCAGAGGCTTTAACCCACTGAGCCACCCAGGCGCCTCAAGACCTTTTATATGAATGCTCTACCTATAGCTCAAACTCGAACATGTGATCAATTTTTCCTTAATATCCAATATAAATCCTTTCCTCCTTTGTCTTTCCTAACTGAATAGTCATTCAGTTAGTCAGTCAGGCTAAGAATTTTAAGAATCCTCTTCATCGGTTCTTTCTACTTAATTTCCAGTAACTGACCAAATCATCAGAAATATCTTCAAAATGCTCTTTGAATCTGGCCTCTGATTTCTATTGTTGTAGATTTTTTCTCCCTGTTTCTTGCTGGCAACTATCGTAACAACCATCTAATTGAATTAATAGCTTCTAGTCTTCTCCCCAGGCAATTTTATTCATTGCTACAGAATTAATATTTTCTTTTAAATTAATTTCATTATGAAAGTAATAAAATATGATTCTAAAAATTAAAACAACAGCAGGGCAGGGGCACCTGGGTGGCTCAGTCGGTTAAATGTCTGCCTTCCGGCTCTGGTCCTGATCCTGGAATTTAGCTCTGCCCTGGGGCGGGCTCCTTGCTCAGCAGGGAGTCTGCTTCTCACTCTCCCTTTCCTTCAAACCCCTTCCCCTGCTTGTGCTTTCTCTCTCTCTCTAATAAATAAATTAATAAATAAATATTAAAAGGAAAAACAACAACAACAAAACAACAGCAGGGTAGAAAGGAACTTCGAGTCTTCCTCTCTACTTCCCTCAACTCCCAAAGGTTTGATTTATATTCTTCCAGACATCATTCTAAAACATATGCATACGGGTAACCTTCTTGGGTCCCCTCCCTCCTTGGGAGCTTTGTACTATAGCTCAATATACCTTGCTTTGCTGCCCACCAAACAAGTAAACAAACAAAAAACATATGCACACAAATAGGATTTACATTATTGCCCTCAAGGGTTCAGTGCCTCTGGTGAAATGTCAGGTGTTGGTCAGATTCTTCATTGTGGGTAACCTATTTTGATTCTTTAGAAGCTTTTAGAATTTTCTCTTTCATCTTGAGATTTCATCAAGAATTCTCTAAGTCTTTTAACATATATTCTATCCAATGCTTCTTGGATGTGTCTTTCAATCTAAAGATGCCTGTATTTCTTCAGCTAAGACTAATTTTCTCCTATTATTTCCTTCTATAATTTCCTTCCCCTCCATTATCTCTTTCTCTTGATGGTAGTTCTATTGGGTAGATATTGGCCTCTGAATCTCCTTCTAGTCTCTATATTTTCCCTCATATTTATTATATCTTCTTCTTTGTGATCTGTGTTCTAAGATTCATAACTTTTCCTCCCATACAATTGGTCCTATCTTTTGATTTTTCAGACTATCCACTGGAGTTTTTATTTTTGTCATTTTATCTATTGACTGATCAATTGATCTATTTAAAGATTTTATTTTTAAGTAATCTCTACATCAAACATGGGGTTCAAACTCACAACCCCAAGGTCAAGAGTCACATGCTCTACCAATTGAGCCAGACAGGCACCCCTTTGCCATTCTATTTTAAATTTCACTGTCTTCTTTTTTCTTTTTCCAAAATTACACATTTTTATTTTATCAGTACTGTATCTTTCTACTGTTGATTAGAAGTAAAAAAAATAGAATCTGATTTTAGATTTTTCTTTAGATACCTTGGCTTCCTCTTGGGATTGGTCTTATTTGTCCATCTTGATGAAAACAGAGAAGGGAAGCTCTTTCATGCTATTTATGTTCCTGTCACACCTGGTGATTCTTGGTTGTTAGATACTATTTATGAATAAAGACCTAGGACGACTGGTATAAGTAATGTGTTATGTTTCTTCTGAGTAGTAAAGATCTTATTGCTTCATGGGTTCTTTGTAATAACAGTATGGCTTATGAATAGGATTCCCCTGTAAGACACCGGACCCCTATGCCCAAATTGTCAAGTTAGGAAAAGATTCATTCCAGTGATAGAGTGCTTTTCTGTTACACATGCCTTCAGTAGTGCAGCTGCTTCTGTTGATCTGACGGCCAGCACCAGTGTTCATACCTGCCTTTATCTGCACTGTATTAGGATTTCTATCTATCTATCTATCTATCTTATCTATCTTTTTTTTCTTTTTTTTTTTTTTTTTGGTAGGTGTTTCCCAAGTGTGGCCTGGATTTTTGGTTCACTTATATGCTTCATTTCCTGAGTTTCTTAGGCCAAGTTCACTGGAACTGAGACAGAAGATATGTGTTATGTGGCATCACCCATTATCACACCAACTTGTTCACTCTTTCTGATTTTGGGGCTTTGCTCCAGATTAGAACCTTGGTGCTTTATCATTCCTCTGCTTTAAGAGGAATTGCATCCATACCTGAGACATTTTCTCCAGAGATTTGGAGACAGCCTTTTAGTCCCTATAATTTGTTCAAGCAACATAATCATAAGATTCTGATCATTGATTTCAGATTTATCGTCATCAACTTAAGAATTATTATCTAGTCTTTTTTTAAAGATTGATTTATTTATTTGAGAGGAAGAGGATGTGCAGTGGGGAGAGTTAGGGATAGGAAGAGAGAGAATCCGAGAATCTCAAGCAGACTCCCTGCTGAGCGGGGAGACTGACATGGGGAATGATCTCATGACTCTGAGATCATGACCTAAGCTGAAGTCAAGAGTCAGATGCTTAACAGACTCAGCCACCCAAGAGCCCCTATATCTAGTCTTTTTAAGTGATGTTTTTTGTTACTCCAAAACAGTCTTATTACCCAATATTCTGACAAACAGTAGAAAAAGAAAAAAAAATCATATAGTTCCAAAATTATACATATGCATTTCTATATATCTACATAAAGATATAGAAATTTCACTTCTATAAGCAATCACTAATACTATAATGTATTATTTTCCTTTGCCTTAAATTAGGGGTATGTGATAAGAGAAAGAAAAATTAAAAAAAAATATGATTTATAGTTTGCACAAGAATTTCCAGGAAGAGAATTCTCTGTTGAAAATATCTAGGTGCCAGATGTTGCCAAGACTTCAGAGGAGGGGAACATTGCCCTGTCTAGCAGAGGATAATTTGGAGCTTCTGTTGCAATGTAGAAGGGAAGGGAAAGTTGAGAAGTGGAGGTGATTAGGGAGACAGGTGAGAGCAAGATGGAGAGAGGCAAGTAATGTGGTGAAATCTCACAATGGCATGGTGGTTACTGATGGTTACTGGTCTTAAAATGACAGTATGCTCTCTGGATGATCTGCCCCCCCCCCCTTAGCTCCCTTGTATATAATGTGGACATTTCTGTGATCTCTCACTTGTCTCCTTTCATACCATTTCTGTGAGGTTCATTATGCTAATGAATGTGAATGAAAATATTTTAAACGTGGGACTTAAAGAGAGGCTGAATTTTCATATCTGAGTCCACTCAGTGCATCATGGAAGCAGCACGTGCATAAACGGGAGCCCTGCTGGTGAGGAAGGAAGGAAATGGAAGATATCTAGGGTATATTTTAAACTCTCACAGATCATAAACTTGGCAAGAGTAGAAGACAATTATATCCATATCTTGAGAGGCAGAAATTTCCCATTACTCTCTGCATTGTCTGTCTTCCTCCCCAAATTCTGGATTTACTGAAGTGATGGACCAAACTGTGATACCCTGACACCTGACAGAGCTTGACATGCATGTGAAATTCATGCAATAGACATTCAATGACAATATGGGAATAAAAGGGCAGAGGACCTACTTGCAATGAAATATTTTGTGTAGTGAGAAGGTTGAGATTATTGATTAAAATACTGGACTTCCAGTCATTGAGATCTTAATTAACTATCTTCTTTTGTTGCCAGTTACAGGGAATAAATTAGAGTTAGCTGTTGCTACTCTGTTTCTGTCAAATTATATACCTTCACTATTCCAGAGAATAAATCATCATCAAGGACTTGTTCTAATTCTATGCAGTATGTAATTATTCTTACACAGAACCTGAGGACCACAGCAGGTTGATGAAATAAAATATTGCTAAAATGCATGCCATCTAGACAGGTGGGAAACCTGGCTGAAAAGCATAAAATCAGCTTGAAGTTTTCATTTAAACCAAAATAAACATTTAAGGCAATATTTTAGGTGAAGAAAGTATATATTTCTTTAAACATTATTTTCACTTATTTAATCTGATGTTTATTTTGAAAAACAAAAATATCAACACTCAATAATTCTGTATGTAATTATTCAATTTTTTATCTTCTACTGTCCCCTGAGACCTCCCACCAGAGAAGCTGTGGTTGAACTGGATCTTAGATAAGTTTTAAAAATGAAATGTCTCAAAACATTTTTTTATATTAAATGATCATTCTCAAGTTTTCATAAAGCAGATACAACTTCAAAACAGCAATTTACAAGTTTAATTTTTTGGAGGGGAAAAGTAGCTATGTCTTTTCCATCTGCATCTAGGTAAGGAGTTCAGTGAGAGTCTGAGGAGGCCATGCCTTTTTTAACTGTGTGATGTTCTGCTCTCCTTTTTCCTCTGGCTCTCACACTTGTGTTCATACTGTGCTGCAGGGACATGGGAGAGTCTGAGCTCAAAGAGCAGAGAACAATTTTTTTTAAGAACATTTTTTTAAAGATTTTTAAAAAAATTTATTTTTATTAGAGAAAGAGAGATCACAAAGAGGCAGAGAGGCAGGCAGAGATGGGGGGGGGGGAAGCAGGCTCCCTGCTGAGCAGAGAGCCCGATGCCTGAGATCATGACCTGAGCCGAAGGCAGAGGTAAACCCACTGAGCCACCGAGGCTCCACAGAGAGAACAATTCTTAATGGCACTCCTGATTCTTATGCTGGACACTTCCTCCTTATCATTAATCTGGACTCCTCTTCTTACCTCCAATCTTGAGTCCTAGTTCAAACTGTAACCCTGTTGTACCAACCACCCTCCTCCCCCTCCCCCTACAGTATCCTGTGTTCTGTACTCTCGTTAGAGTTTACTCAGTCCAGGATAACTGACACACAAAAAAATACCTGAGAGTACACCTGTGGTAGCTACTCTTCAGATAGACTAGTGTGTGGAAGGAAATAATAGATTGTTGTTTTAAGTCACTAAGTTTTGGAGTGGTTTGTTATGCACCATTAAATACATAAAGCACCACTTCAAATACATAAACCACGAACAGTTAGGAAGTCTGCCAAATAGCCAGCTTTTGCAATTGGTAATCACACATACACAACTAACCAGGGGTATGTCCTTGGGTATTTTACTTACATCCATGAGCCTTAGTTTCTCACATGTAAAATGGTGATATAATAATAATATAGTCCTATTTTTTAGAGCTCTTGCAAGGACTGGATGAGAGAATGGGTATAAAATCCTTAGAAATATGCCAGCCATATAAAACACTCTATGAAGTATCAGTCATTTCTCTCTTCGACAGAGAATGCATAAATAAGGAAATTCTATTGATGACACAAAATATATTTTTGCATCTTCGCATCAATGTGATTCTTTTATGAAGCTTACAGACTTGGAATTGGCTCACTTAAAAAATCCTAAAAGCAAACAATGAATAGTAAAAGGGAGGATAGAACTGGAAAAATAATTCCCAAGGCAGATAATTTGCCAGTGAGTAATCTAGAATTTACCTTAGCAATTTCAGGGTAAAAGACTTCAGGAATTGGTCATGCTCTCTCATCTATATTATAAGGATTATGGGTCTTATAAAAAAGCTACAGACGAATCAGAAGAAGTTATCAGTCGTGGTGCCAACTAGAAAGAGAGGATACACTAAATCCCAGATGACTCATGGAAGATTTCATGAAAGGACTAGATCTAAAGGTGTCAAGGTATAGGAAACCACAAAGGATGATGCATCACCGTGGGGTTGTAAAGCTGTGTTTCCACTCTTGAGTCTGCAGAATTGAGGCAGAAGGGAGGCAGCAGATTCCTGAACACAGAAGAGAGCCATTTTGAGTGAAGACCTTCCTTGGATGGGGAGAGCCAACATAAGCCCAATGGGAGGAAGCCAGGGGACTAAGTACCTTTAATTCCTCTGACGTGCCGTGCTCCCCAGGCTGAACCCAAACAGAGCTTGAAGGAATCTGTTGTAGTCCACTCAGGTTAGCTTCCTAGGGCAAGAGTGGGGTGGTGGACAGTGGAAAGAGAATATAGGGGTCTATGAAAGAACCAGTCAGAGGATACTGGGAGGATAAAGTGGCAAGAGCAGACTAATGGATCCTCACATTTAAGTACTCATATATTCATAACCTTAATACAATTTTGTGGCAGCTTGGACCAAAGGAATATTTTTGAGTTTCTCTTATCCATTAAGAAGACCTAGGGAACCCAAAAGAGGTATTGCCTTCATTTCCTTCTATACCTGACACTCTAAGTCGTTAGGAAGCAATCTGTGAGTGTTCTCTTTTCAGCAGTGACTCATGTCACTTCAGGATTGCTGTCAGAAAAGTGAGCAAACAGCTATTTGTTCACAAACAACTGAGACAAATGCCACAACTGGTCAGCAAAGCGGGGGACTCTTGCTTACTAATTTATTTCCCCTGGAGGTTTGATCTGGGCATGTTTCATATATGGCTATCTTGATAGTCTCTAGCACTCAGCCACCTCCAGCTCTGCCTTTTCTCATTTCTTCCTCAACAGTTTCAGACATCATCTGTCTCAAATCCTTCAACCTTTCCTCTTTCTCCAGCTCTCTTTGTTGAACCTTCATTTGCCTCTCTGTAGTGTTTTAACCCCTAACTTCAAGCTTGGTGCCCGCTTTCATAGTCTAAGATCTGTATTTGGCTGCTCACTGTATTTGGCTGACCAAACATAGCCATGCAGGGGAGCGTTTGAGAAATATATGCCAACAACCTCAGGTCATTTCTAAGAGTCATCACCCATTATCCCCTAGACATTAACTAGAAGTGATTAGTGCAGGGATGGCATTTTGGGTGAATGCTGGAAGGCAAACTAAGTTGTGTCTCTAATAAATCCATCTGAGGGGTGAGCAGTCTGCCTGGACGAAGGTGAGGCAGGAGGGCACAAGATACATTAGGTAAGGCAGGTGAAAAAGGAGTTATTTGCAATGTGGATAGAAGTGAGAGAGAAGACGAACCAAACGCAACTTTCAGTTTGGATCATAATTTAATTCAATGCAAGTGAGAAAATTGAACATTTTAACTATAACAAACTGTAATGAAAGACAGGTTTTGGCTGGGTTTGATCTTTTCCTGATTTGTCAAAATGTGAAAGTCAGAAAAACATCAAAAGAAGAGAAGAAACACATGTAGGCAGTTGAAGACTTGAGGATGAACCTCCCCTCAAGAAACTACTGAGAACACATAGTATATTCTGAATTGGAGGAAGCTAAGAGCTAGTGTTGTGTCCTGAGAAAAATATGCCTTTGTGAGCTCTTGAGGTAGGTGTGGGAAGCTGAACTCTGCTGGAAGGCAATGGGCTGCTTCTAAGTCATGTTAGAAGACAGTCACACCTTTAAATTCCAAAGAGCTAAAGCCATTTTACATAGTATCCTAGATGAATAAATATTAAGATTTTAAGATTTACAGATGAAAGGGACTAGGTAAGTATGAAAGTTTTTAATTGGCAATGTAAGTTACAGGTATACATTATCTATTATACAGTGGTAGTAAAGTTACTTTGATTTGGAGTAGGATAGACACACCTTGTTAATGGATTCATCATTCTACCTGCATTGGCCTGTTAGGAATTGGAAAAAAAATATATAATCCAAACACAGGTCTCATACTAGAGTGATTTTACTTGTTGTTTTTCTGTGGACTATCTGCTATTTAACAGAGTGATGGCATCTCTAATTTGAGGTAGCACATTGGCAAGTTCCATTTGCCAACAGTTAAACAAATGGGTACTTAAAACATATGCCCCAATTCCCTCCAATTAAAATTTTTTTCTCAAATATTAGGCCCCAGGATAGAAATGAATTGGTCAAGATATTTGTGGAACTGAGTGTATAGATGTATTTCCTATAAATGGAACTGACCCACCCTGAGGTCAAATGGTGCTTTCCTAGAGAACTCCTCTGACAACACACATAACACCCACCCCTCTATAATCACCACACCATATGGCCCCGAAGAATTTTATGGTGAGCTGGCTAGCTGTCATTTTGATGTGCACATTGACTTTTAATGCTATAACAACACTCATCCTATATACGGTCCAAGCGTCTATTTGATTTCTTCAATACTGATACTTCTTTCTTAATAGCTGCCTGTTTAAAGTTGAAGCTATTTATTCGTAAATAAATAAATAAATAAATAAAAAACCCTTATTGTATTGTATGTTACAATGGCCTTTTGTAGAAAAAGTCTATCGGAAATCAGTTGAGCCAACATGTTGCTGGTGTTGTTGGGGCCCATTCTTTCTTTATTTCAGGCAGTGATAATTTGTCCTTGTTCTCAGAGCATGGAATGAGTCCATGTATCAGGATTCTGGCCAACATATGCCAACACATTCTTAATTAAAATGCTGGCCACTCCACATAAGAATTAAAAAGTACCACACCGGATTACAAATCATATCTGTTATATTCCGTGTGGGATTACTGCTCTGTTCATGAGAGAGTGAGAGAGGCCTTGGTTAACTGGCTTTGATAGAAGTTATAACCCGTGGCCTCCCAAACTGTAGCAGTGGAGCGTTTCTACTCATCAAGATGCTGAGGCTCCCTCACCGTGACACTACAGACTGGAGAGAAGTATACACAAGGGAAGGTTCTCTCATGAGGACCAGGACGTCATTAGTCATGCCTTTCTTTTCCAAGTCTTCCTTTGAGACCAATGGAAGGAAGCAATTCATGGATATTTTCAAGAAATAATGACTACTGTGTCAGGTGTTTCTAATAGTAAGCTAGGGTTCACCCAAACTTTGTTGGGGCTCCATTCTGTAAGAAGGACTCTGTGTTTCACTCTGATTTTTTGGATAGTAAAGTGTAACAGTAAAAAAGTAAAGACTCTGGGCAATTGGACAATTTTCATAAGCTGTTCAGGCTTTTGTTTCTTGTTTTTAAAATGGAGATAATAATATTATAGTTCACTGAACTTAATATACTACTCATTATAAGACACCATTATTTTATGTGCTATTAAGGAAGAAAAAAAAAAACAGTTTATGCAGTCCCAAAAGGCAAACAGCTCAATTAAAATGGCAAAATAAATAGTTCTGACCAAAATTGTGTGTGTACAGGCAAACATATCATGCCTATGGTCTGATAATGATTGTAAAATGCTCTCTTCTGCAGATGCACTCGGATTATAGACATGTTAAAATGTGACAAAATATATGTTTTAGTACCCAAGAAATATGATAATATCTACCTTGTGGGAATAGTGAGTTTATATGTGTAAGAATGTCTGGCATGTGCTAAGTACTCAAGAAATGTTGGCTATTAATACTATTATATCTATTATTACTATTATTATTATTTTTTAAAGAGAGGAGAGATTGAACACAAGAGGGAGGCTGGGAGGGGCAGAGGGAGAATGAAAGAGAGAATCCCAAGGAGGCTCCATGCCCAGAATGGAGCTCCACACAGGGCCTGATCTCAGCACCCCAAAACCATGACCTGAGCCAAAATCAAGTCAGATGCTCAACTGACTGAGCCACCCAGGTGCCCCAATACCTATTATCATTAGTAGGAGAATGACAACAACAGTAGTGAGGTTTCAATTCTGTAGCTCTAAGGAAAACAAAGAGAAATTATTGTGACTTAAGAATGATAAATAAAGGGTTGAGAAGAATGGAAATGACATTCTAGCATAAACTTCCTACAACATACTGGCATATGTAATTCTTCACAATGACTGCACAGACATGTCTGATGTAGTTGAATGCTATAGTAAGTTTCTGGTGTTAACTTTAAAAGTTTCCTAATGAGGGCATGATAAAGGTTCTAAATAGGAGTGACTAGGCCTAGCTAAGAGCTTACCGTTGACCAAAACCTCTTATTTGTGATTAATACATTTTCAGTATTTTTCTAGAAAGCTTACTGGTCCATGGTGTTTCCTTCATTGTAATAAAATTCATATAATGATGTAGAAAAGTCTTACCTTTTTTTTTTTTTTAAAGTAGGATCCATGCCCAGCGTGAAGCCTAATGTGGGGCTTGAACTCATGACCCTGAGATCAAGACCTGATCTGAAATCAAGAGTCATACGCTTAACCATCTGAGCCAGTCACGTGCTCCAATGATGTAGAAAATTCTCAATCTTTGCCTGTGGTGGTTCAAGATCCAAAACTGAAACAAATACTTTCTATCTCTTCTCCCTAGCCTTCATCAACTGTGTATCTATTGCCCTCTCTATGCATAGGCACAACTGGAATATTCTCTGTTAATGAAATTGGCCTGTGATAACTTGTGGTGGTAAAAACGTTCGTTTTTTTTTTTTTTTTAACTACACTGTATATAATGAGTCTTTCAAGTAACATCTTGTTTCATTAATATATAAATGTCTGTAAACTTATATGTAGAAGTATATTAGAAAATTCCTATGCTTAACTCACTGATATATTGTGTATCAACCGTCTTTCAAGGTTTCAAATAATATCTTCTTTCATAAAGATGTAAGTGTTTGCTGGGGCACCTGGATAGCTCAGTTAGTTAGGCATCTGACTCTTGATCTCAGCTCCGATGTTGATCTCAGGCTCATGAGTCCAAGTCCTGCGTTGCGCACCATGATGGGTATGGAGCCTTCTTAAAAAAATGTGTGTGTGTGTGTATGTGTGTATGTATGTGTGTGTGTGTGTGTGTGTGTGTGTGCGCGCGCACACGAACTTAAACAGGTACAGAATACGATGGCAAAAAAGGATTTTGAAGATCTCTCTGGCTTTTAAAGAAAGAACCAATTAACTTCAAATGTAAATTTTTTTTCTCTCCTTCCCTACTTCCTTGCTCCCTCTCTCCCTTCCTTCTTTCTTTCCTTTTTCATCTTTCTGCTCCTTCCTCCCCCATCTCCTCACCCTCCTCCTCATTTTCCTACTTCAAAGATTCTCCTCCAATACTTGGAAATCCTTTCCACCAGACTTGTTTTCTATTTTTCCATTAGAAATACTTACCCAATTCCAGGAACCAAGGCTAAAAAATTTAAGTTTTCTAGCCTACATGTGGACCATATAACCACTGATTGGAAAATGTTTCTGTGGCCTAATTTTCTCTATGCTATTATATAGAACTAGACTTCACTGTTAGAACTCATGATCAACAGAACAAAGTTTCCACTTGGAATTAGTCATGTTTCTGCCAGGACAGGCTTTTTTTTTTTTTTTTTTTTAAGATTTTATTTGACAGAGAGATAGAGCACAAGTAGGCAGAGCAGCAGGCAGAGGGAGAGGAAGAAGCAGGCTCTCTGCCGAGCAGGGAGCCCAATGTGGGGCTCGATCCCAGGACGTTGGGATCATGACCCGAGCTGAAGGCAGCTGCTTAACTGACTGAGCCACCCAGGCGCCCCCAGGGCAGGCTTTTGATTGGGTTTCACTATCAGTGCTCATGTGACTAGCACTTTACTCCTATTCCAGCAGATATTAAATATGACACTATTTCTTGGCTCAAAGAAATTAAAATTAAACAGGAAAGAATCAGTTCTATTGCTACACAACCCTTGAACACATCAACTAGCAGAAAATATTTACATCTGGGTCAGCATAGAAAGCTGCATCAGGTTTCAGACTTATAATTGTATTTGCTACAGTTGTATTTATAAAGTAACTCCTTTTAGCCGTCAAAAGAATGCACCATGGAAGCAGAGTTCTTGAATTGCTTTAATTATGCCTAAACAGGTTCAGTGATCCGTGATGCGGCACTGCCCCAAGGAAAATGAAGAAACATGTCAAGAAGTTCTTTAAGCAACTCCCCAGAAAAGACTTGAGACATTGAGTAGTTTTGACTGTGAAAGTATCCATCCCACTTCAGAGTCAAATTCTTTCAAAACAACTATTTCACAGTAGTTTGCATAATAGTAAATTAAACTTTCAGAAAGTACATTCTTTTTCTTTTTCTTTTGAGAGCTTTGCTGTATGGTATAATACTTAGTAGGAAGAAAATACAAAATCATAGCCAATTTATCTAGCTGGGGGAAAAGCCTGCATTTGTTACTCCAATTATTTTTAGAGTTTTCTTCCTGCTGAAATTATTGGAATACAAAAACAGGGAGTGGTTAAAGTGTTGGGGAAGCACTTTCAATTGGCTTTAGCAAATATTTAACAAGGAGCCATGAAGTTAACTCAGGAAAATTGCTAAACAATTTAAAAGGCAGCAAGAAAACAATAGTCAGACTTGATTTTTAGAAGGCTTTCCAAGTAGTTGGTAGTCCACAATAAGGCTGACCTTCACAGCTTTGAGGTTTAGGAATAGAGGATGGGGAGATAATTAGTTATAGGAGGGAGGGGTGAAATGGAAAGGAAATCTTTGGCATTGATCCCCTCCCCTGAGGCTGTGAAGGAACAGAAGGCCAAGTGAGGTAAAAGTTACTAGACAATGACAATGAGACCAGGGGACAATATTCCAACACCTCATGGCAGCCTGGGTATTGATTCTGACCTTGAGATACAAATTTAAGACTCACTGTCCAAACAGGATCAGAAACACATACTGTATTCCTTTTAAATTGTGTTTAGCCTATAAAGTTGAAGAGTTCCTTCTCTATAAACCTTATATCAATGCATTGGGAATGCATAGCAATGCAAAAAAGAGCTGTAGCATGAAGATTTTAAAGAAAGGGAACAGATTCAAAGATTTTTGAGATGGTAGAGTATATGGAGTGTATACTAAATCAATGACAATAAATGATAAAAGTAAACACTTTATAATAATATTAAGTAACTTCCAAATAATACCTTAATATTTATTAAGCTATTACTATGTGCTAGCAGAGTTCTAACACTCTCCTTGTGTTAAATGACTTAACACTCATAGTAACACTAGAGGTAAGTAGTTTTATTATTTTCATTTTACTGACAAGGAAACTGAGGCATAGAAAGGTGAAATAACTTGCCACAGTGACTGGACTGATAAGTGATAGAGGCAAGATTCACACTCTTGCTTCAGAATCTATGTGGTCAGCTACTAAACGCTTTTGCTGTTTGTTCTGTAAGCATCTTTTTTTTGGTACTGCACAAGCATTTTTTTTTTTTTTTTTTTAAATTCTAGAGGGATTCTCTGACCACCTTTATTTCCTGGGGAAATTTATGTTGATGTTTGTTTATTGATTGGTTTTCTTGTTAAATCCAGAAACCTGGCCATGGAGATATAAATTAAAATGATGAAATCAATTTTTCTAACAAATGCTACTGTCTGATTTGGCTGCTGCTATTTCATGACTATATGCGAAAGGCTGTTATAACCAATTCAGATTCCTAACTATAGTAATACTCTAGATTTGCCTTGAGTATCAGTTTGCTGGTTTTTTTTTTTTTTTTTAATCAGTTTGCTTCTTGATTTACTGAGCTATCCATATGAGTAGCATTATGTACTGGCCTGTCACAGCATCACAGTGTCATGGTTTGGCCAAGAACAGGTGATAGGGAAGCTGCTGTCACTCTGTAATGTTCAAATCATTAAACAACAACTCCACAAAACAGAAACAATATTGGGGCACCTGGGTGGCTCAGTTGTTAAACGTCTGCTTTCGGCTCAGGTCATGATCCCAGGGTCCTGGGATCAAGCCCCATGTCGCACTACATCGGGCTCCCTGCTTGGTGGGAAACCCGTTTTCCCTCTCCCACTCCCCTGCTTGTGTTCCTGCTCTCGCTGTCTCTCTTGCTCTCTGTCAAATAAATAAATAAAACCTTAAAAAAACCCACAAAAAACAGAGGCAATATTTCCTGGGCTCATTGGTACAGAGTTATCCCATTTCACTCACTGGTCTACAGAAACAGATTCAATATTTGGATTAATGATGGTCTTTGGGCAGTTAAAGCATTGTACAGGCAGAGGTCATTTTTCATGTGGGAATTACAAGTGGGTAGATACTGGATAGAAATAGGTTTTGAGAAAGAATGGAAAGGAATAGGAAGCAGGACTAAAATAGCATGCTAGGTCATATCACCTTAATTTATTAACTCACAAAAAGCACCTGTGAGGGGGAATCAGAGATAAGTTTATTTCTTCATTTTAGTGAAAATAAAGGTACTACTATGCTGTTTAATCTCCTTTGGTTTCTAGTTCAATGGTATTTTGAAGTCCTAGGGAACACTTTTATCCTCTGTAAAATATAAAAGACTTATTAGCTTTTCAAGTCAATGCAAATGTACAGAAAAAGAAAAAAAAATTAAAAGACTTAGAAATAAATCAAAGGAAATGATAAAAGAATAAGAAAAATAGAAACCTATAACATTAACTGGTATTGTTTCCTTTGGATTCTGCCCCATTTTACTTTCTCCTATTTGCCAGATGTGATGATATGGGGAAGGTAATTGGATTGGTGAGATATGCATATGCAACTCTTATTAATCTTCAGATTTTTCACTACTTCTGAAAAGGTACCACGTGTGTGAGCATGTTTGTGTGTGTCTAAATGCAGGCATTTTGTCCTAGCAATGAGAGACTCATAAATACATTTTTCTAGGCTCTGCAGTCAATAAATTGGGTAGACTATACCATAAAAAATCTCGGCAGAAGACTGAGTACATATACCATTCTATTAAGAACACCATTAATTTAAAATGAGAAGAAGTTTTAAAGCTCTAAAATATAACTAAAACAACTCAGAAAATTGATTGAACTCATGAGGGCAAACACCTAAGAGCCAACTTAGCCAATTTGTATTGCTTACCACTCATTTTCTAGGTGGTATTTATAGAGTAAATCATGCCATTCATTAGAAACATTGCTGCAGAATGTACCAGATACATAAATGGGATAGTAGAGTAAAATAAAAAGTCATTATTTTTCAGTGAGTATAAAATCAGCGTTATTTGCATCTGTGTCTCTACTACCCATCTTAAGATGTGAAATGATGCAAGCACAATGGATGTCCTCTGTGCACTCCTTACTAATTACATTCTTCTTTATCTCAACAGTGATTTTTGTCTGGAATTCAGTATTTGTCATTCTCAGGCATTCTTCTATGCTTTTATCATATCCTTAAACCTGGAATAAGACTGTTTTGCAATTTTAACTTCATATGGATAAATTTATTAATGCAATCTGTATGCATGTTTTTGCAACTTTTTTTAGATTGCTGTTATGTTTGTGAGTTTCAGACATACTGATTCATGAAACTCTAGTTCATTCATTGTATGAATATAAATCACAACTTATCCATTTCCTTTCCTTTTTTTCAGCCGTATTGAGACATAATAGACATATAACACTGTGTAAGTTTGAAGTGTGCAATGTGATGATTTGATACATCTATATACTATGAAATGATTACCACAATAAAATTAGTTAATATATCCATCATCTTACATGATTATAAGTTTTTTATGTGTATAGTAAGAACAGTTAAAATCTATTCTCTTAGCAGTTTTGAAGTATACAATATGGTATTGCTCACTGTAATTATAGCTACAATTTCATTAATCAGTTCCCTCAAACTTACTCAGTTATAACTGGAAATTCGTATCCTTTGACCCACATCTCCCCATTTCCCCTGTCCTCTAGCCCCTGGCAACCACCATTTTATGCTCTGCTTCTGTGAGTTTGTCCTTTTAAAGTTTCAACATATAACTGAGATGATACAGTGTTTGTCTTTTTCTGGCTTATTTCACTTAGGATAATGCCCTCAAGTTCCATCCATGTTATAAGTGGCCGGATTTCCTTCTTTTTCATAGTTGAACAATATTCCATAGTATACACATGCCACATTTTCTTTATTCATAGGACAATGGACACATAGGTTTTGTTAAAATAGCTATTATCAAAAAGACAAGAGATAATGACCACTGGTGAGGATGTAGAGAAAAGGGAACCCTTGTACATACTGGTGGGAATTTAAGTTGGAAGAGATGCTATGGTAAATAGTATGGAGGGTCCTCAAAAAATTAAAAATAGAGCTGCCATATGATCCAGCAATCCCACTCTGGATATATATCCGAAGCAAATAAAATCACTATGTCAAAGAGGTATCCATTTTCTTTTTGATTAGTATTTAGTTTCTTTACAGTATTTTGAAACAGTGCTGTAATGCACATTCTTATATATGCATCCTTGTACACAGGAGCAAAAGATCCTTTCAGATATATAGCTAGGAGTGAAACTTACTCATTTATTTATTTAATTCATATTCATTGAGCACCTATTATGTGCCAGGCACCATTCTAGGCTCTAGGGATACAACAATAAGAATCAGATGGTAGTCCCTATATTCAAGAGTTTTATATTTTACTTAGGGAGACAGACAATGAAAAAAATTAAACAAGTAAAATGCAGAGTGTATCAGGTAAGTTCTGTGGAGAAAAACAAAATGACTGGAATAGAGAGTAAGGTGGGGAGGACCTGTTCTTTTACATCAAGTAGTTTTGGAAGGCCACACTCTGAAGGTGACATTTGAGGAGATATCTGAAGAAGCTGAAGGATATAATTCTACATACATCTGGAGGAAGAGTACTTTACATAGAGGGAATAGCATGTGCACAGGCCTGAGACAGGAACACATCTGGCATGTCAGGAGTGCAGCAAGGACACCATTGTGGCTGGAGTGGACCAAACAGGAGCATAGTAGGGGATGAAGTCAGAGAGATGGTGCCTTACCAATGTTTATAGGGCCTACAGAGTTTACTCTGAATGAGAGAGAAGGTACTGGAAAGCTTTGCATTGTGTTGTGATCACAATTTCATGAAAAAGAATCATGCTAGGTGCTAACATAGAGTGTAATGAGCAAGGATGGAAACAAAGAGACAGATCAGGAACTTAATGCAAATATCCCAGGGGAAGATGATGATGGCTTGCTCCAGCCAATGATGAAAGCCTGATTAGTGGAGCTGTTATAAAGTGATCAGATTCTAGATATATTAAAGGTTGAGCCAACTGGATTTGCTGGCCGGACTGGATGATGTGAGATGTGAGAAAAAGAGTAGCCAAGGATGACTCCAAGGTTTTTCCCTTAAACAGCTGGAAGGAGAATTGCCACTTGTTGACATGGAAAAGATGTAGGAAAGAGAAGGTTTTTGGAGGAGAGGAGAATGAGAGGTTCAGTCTTGGATATATGAAATTTGATAAACCTATTAGATCTAAAGAGAGAGGTCAAGTACGCAATTCGTTAGTTTAGGGTATGTACACCTTTAACTTTATTGGGTATCACAAAATTGCTTCCCAAATTATTTGTACCTAATTACATTTCATGTTGCTGTAATAATACTTGTGTGGTTGATTTTTCATACTGATAATCTAATGGTACTATCTGGTATTGCATTGTGACAATATTCTGTAACAAAAACAAGCAATACTCCTGGAACTAAGCCATCAGGATCTTTTTCTTCTTTTTGTTTTCATTTATTTGAGAGAGAGAGAAAGAGAGAGTGCACAAGTTGTGGGGGTGGTGGTGCAAAGGGAGATGAGATGGGGAAACAGACTCCCTGCTGAGCAGGGAGCCCAATGACATGGGGCTTGATCCTGGATCCTGGAATCATGACCTGAGACAAAGGCAGATGCTTAACTGACTGAGTCACTCAGGAGCCTCGAGCCATCTAGATCCTAACAAGCACTACGTGTCATAACCTACTGGCTAGTGGTGCAGTTGCCACATTTTCCCAAACCAAAGTAGTCAATAATCGGGATATACTGATAGCCCTAGGAAGAAAAGTGAATCGGTGGTTTGTTTCTATTTTCTTTTGAGGAGATGGAAATTTCCATAGACAGCATTGCATAGATTTGGTATGGAAAATTCTCTTGTTTTGGCTTTTGATGATGATCAAAGTCTCACTAATGTAAACTAATTGGAAGCATTGAAGGTACTGGGTTTTGATTTTAATAGCAACGAATTTAATTACTTTTAATCACATATATTGATTGAAACTTTACTAGGCTAATAATGATGACCTAGTAGGCATCTTATGATTAGATGTGAGTAATTGTACTTAGAATATTAAATATGCTTGGACCATTGTTGGATTCACTTTTATTGCAGTAAGTGGATGTTTAAAATTGGTTTTCCCCCTTATGAGTTATGTACACATTTACCTCACAATACAATGTGAATACGAGGATGGTTTGGACTTCTGCTCATAAAGTGGAAATAATTTATTTTGTTTGTAGTTACTTGATGGAGAATATCGCCTTTCCCCCATGCCCAAACATTTTTTGGTTTATGTTGATTGACTTACTTTGTAGTATTAACTTACAGCAAAGAAAGCGAGTAACTGTGAATGGCCATGTTTTGTTTTGTATTGTTAACATAGAAAAACACTGTGGAAATTATCAGGATAACATTTTCTTTAAAGATATTTGGAATATGAATTCCAGATGGCAGTTCTGCTCATCTCCATTTCTGGAACTTGTCAGTAAGCCATGCATAACAAGCAAAGCAGCAGTGACAGTGGCTAAATCTTCTCGTGGGTCACTCAGTACCTGATTAGGAATCAGAAGACATGAGTTATATGGTTATATGGTCTCTATGGTTAATTAATAATTTTTCTGTTCCTAGGCAAATAATTTCCTAGTTTTCTTGGTTTCCCTATATTTAAGTGGTTTGAATATATGGTTGCCATAATAAAATATTTTTAAAACTATAACGTGAAAATATGAGATCTCATTTTTTTTTTTTTTAAGATTTTTATTTATTTATTTGACAGAGAGAGATCACAAGTAGACAGAGAGGCAGGCAGAGAGAGAGAGGGAAGCAGGCTCCCTGCTGAGCAGAGAGCCCG